>NW_011494943.1:10717939-10733903 GCF_000754665.1 Bison bison bison | reverse complement strand
CTAAGACTCAACGCTCCCAATGCAGGGGCTCCAGGTTCAGTCCCTGGTCAAAGAACTAGATCCCACATGCCACAACTAAGAGCTCACATGGGGGAACTAAGACCTGATACAGCCAAAGAAATAAATACTTTAAAACATGATAAGTGAAGTGTAAGTTGCTCAGTCATGTCCAACTTTTTGGGACCCCATGGACTATACAGCCCATGGAATTCTCCAGGCCAGAATACTGGAGTGGGTAGCCATTCCCTTCTCCAGGGGTTTTTCCCAACCCAGGGATCGAACCCAGATTTCCCCCATTGCAAGCAGATTCTTTACCAGCAGAGCCACAAGGGAAGCCCAAGAACACTGGAGTGGGTAGCCTATTCCTTCTCCAGGGAATCTTCCCGACCCAAGGAATCAAATCAGGGTCTCCTGCATTACAAGCAGTTTCTTTACCAACTGAGCTATCAGGGAAGCCCTTAAAACATGATAAGGCATGTTGTAAAACATTTACATGACTACACATGCACACACACACAGGTGTACATAGATGCAAACAGGGCTGGTTTCATGGAGAACTACTTCTGAAGCCACACAGGGCCGCGTGCTCAGAGGGACCTCTGCTTGGATTAAGGGTCTTAATAATTTTATTTTTGGACACGTGTTTTGTAAGTGAAGTCTGTGGGATGTTAGAGTGTGTGCATGAGCAGATATTTGGAGATATGCCCCCTTGCATATAGCGTTGGCAATGCCCCATGAGCACGGAGTTCTGTGGACCTGAAGGAGTTCAGTGAGATTGAGTGTGAGAATGAGGCTCATGCATTATGCCTACAACCAATGAGAGGGAACATTGATGACTTCCAAAGGCCACACCTTCTGTTCAAGCCAGAACTTACTTTGAATGCAGAAAGAATGCAACATGGTTTTAAGAAATTGAATGACCAGAAAAACCTATCGTCTACTTTCTGACCTGTGTTCCTTCCTTGTATCAGTCAACTACTCATGCTGAAACAATGACATGAAAGGCAAAGGGAAAGTAGGGCACCCTGTCACTCCTTTTCCTCCCAGCCCTTCTCTACTTATTGCCTTCCCAGAGCCCCTTTTCCTCACCCATCACAGGGAACAGGACTGGCCAGTTGTAAAGCAGTCAGGTCGAGGGTGAGCAGGGCCCTTGATAAATCCAACTGTTCTGTTGGATTTTCCATCAATCTCGGTCAGATGCAATAGTACTGGGTCCAGGGCTGGGTTCTGTGTCCCAGCCACCCTGGGTAGGGCATCACTTTCTTGCAGAAAGTGGTGAGGGGAGGAGCAGCTTGGGCAGGCTGTGATGGGGCTGGCACCCATGCAAGGTCTCAGAGGACATCCCTTGCACAGACCCTCCTTAGGAAGTGACTTGGATAGGCTTAGCCCAACAAAGGAGTGCCAAGAAGTAATGGGGCTTCTTCCAGCAGTTACACAGGGAATTGCCCATGACCCAGTAAGTCCACTCGCAGGTGTGTACCCAAAATAACTGAGTACAGGGACTCGAGCAAATACTCCTACACACATGCTCATAGCAGCTTCACCCACCATCGTCAAAAGGTAGAAACAACTCAGGCGTCCATCAGCAGATGAATAGAGACACAAAATGTGGCCCACCCATCCAATGGAAGAGTATCCAGGCTTAAAAAGGAAGTTCTGAGCACGATCCAACCCAGATGGAACACTGAAAACACGACTGAACGATGGAAGCCAGACGCAGAAACCACATAGAGTTTTAAAATTCTATTTCTATGAAACGTCCAGAATAGGCAGAGTCCCTGGAGGGAGAAAGTAGAGCAGTGGTTTCCAGGAGATGGGAGAACAGAAAAACAGGGAGTAATGACTTAATGAGGTCAGAGTTTCTTCCTGGGGTGAAGAAAAGTTCTGGAACTAAATAAAGGGGATGGTTGCCCAACATTGTAAATGTACTAAATACCATTGAATTGTAGACTTTAAAATGATTCATTGAGACTTCCCTTGTGGTCCAGTGGTTAAGATTCTGTGCTCCCAGTGCAGGGGACATGGGTTCAATCCCTGGTCATGGAAGTAGGATCCCATATACTGCACAGTGCAGCTAAAAAAAAAAGAAAGAAAAAATTAATAAAAAATGAAATTAAATCTCAGGCATCAACTTATAAAAAATAACTAAATAAAGCAATTCATTTTATGCTATGTGAATTTCACCTCAATTTAGAAAAAGCAGAAATAGTAGTGCCAATTAGCAGTAGGGCTGGTGGTGGTGCTAGTAGTATTGTAATACTAGTAGTACTAGTACTAGTAGCAGTAGTAGTAGTACTAGTAGAACTGGTAGTGCTAGTAGTATTAGTAGTACTAGTTAGTAGTAGGAATAGCTGGGCCTGGACTCCTCGATTCTACCCCAGGTGAGGCATGAAGGGAGGTCATCCCCAAGATGCCAGCTGAGCAGTGGCACCCATCAGCAACCCTCCAGGCTAGAGCAGGAGCAAGAATTCCAGAGGGTTTTCTCCCTAACAGAGGCATTCCAGCGACTTTATCTGTTATTGATGACTTGGAAGAACTCCAGCATGAGATAGAGGCAGGCAATTCCAGCAAGAAGGAAGACAGTTAGAGGCCCAAGGAAAACACCAAAGTCGTAATCATTATACGCCACTCAGCTGTGCACTGAATTTTTATATACAGTCATAATAATATAACGTTACTGATCTTCTACTTTTAGTACCAACCTATAAAGAAAGCATCGACCATGAGTGGTTACAGAGTAGACGACCAATATCAGCAGCCTTGGCAGTGCCCGAGAAGCAGAGCTGTGGGGTGGGGTGTGTGGGAAGGGGAGCCCCAAAGGGCAGGGCAGGAATTCTAATATCCTTCACCTTCCCAGAGGGAAGCTGAAACATGCTGGGACAGTCTTTTGTGGCTCTAGAAATGGAGTGGGACAAAGTGACATGGATAAAGAACAGGGGAGCTAAAAGCAGTGGTAGAACTGAAGGGCCAGCAGCAAGAGGAGACAGAGGACTTCACTCATGCCTGACACGGATGGAGCGCATATCTGCATCTTTGAAAGTCTGCAACTTGGAGGTTTGTTTGTAGGGGACTTCCCATAAAACCAATTGTACACAAGCTTTTTCATAAAACTGAAGCAAGAGAACATTTGCCAATTCATTCTATGAGGCTTATACTACACTGATACAAAAATCAGTCAAAGATGTTACAGGAAAAAAAAAACACAGACTTGGGAATTCCCTGGCAGCCCAGTGGTGAAAACTTGGCACTTTCACTGCCATGGTCTTGGGTTCAATCCCTGGCCAAAGAACTAAGATCCCATAAGCTTTCCAGCACGGCAAAAAAAACAAACAAAACACAAAAAACAAAACAAAACAAAAAACACAGATCAATATCTTTCACAAACAAGGCACAAAATCATTAAGCAAAATTTTAGAATTTTAATGATTTATTAAATTTATTAAAAATTTAATTATATATTAAAAGAAAAATGCAACATTACAAGGGGGAAACCCAGGAACAAAGACTGGTCCAATATTCGAAAATCAATCAATGCAGTCCACCATTTTAACAAACTAAAAAGACTTCTAGTCAACATCACATTGGAGGTTCTAACCAGTAAAGTAAGCCAAAGGAAAAAAAAAGCATTCAGAATGGGGAGGAAAAAACCTAAAGTGTCATTATTTGCGGACGATACTAACCATCTATGTAAAAAATCTAATGGAATCTACAAAAATGTCTGCTAGAACTTATAAGGGGGTCTAGTAAGGTTACTGGAGAAATATCAATACATTAAAAAAAATAAACCATATTCTATATAATAGTAATGACCAGAAATTTTAAAAGTTTAAATATCATAAATAGCATCAAAAAATACAAAACACTTAGGGATAAATCTGACAAAAAGATGTCTAAGAATTGTACACTAAAACCCACAAATCATTGCTGAGAGCAATTTAAATGATTCTAAGTCAATGAAGAGAGACACTTTGTTCATAGCTTAGAAGACTCAATATCATTAAAACTATCTCTTTCCCCCAAATTATATATAGATCCAAGGCAATCCCAATCAAAATCCCAGCAGGCTCTTTTTGGTAGAAATTGAGAAACTGATTCTAAAATTCACATGAAAATATAAAAGAACCTAGAACAGCTGAAACAAATTTGAAGAAAAAAAAAAAAAGCATAAAGTTGGAGAGCTAACGTTACCCAATATCAAGACTTCCATAAGCTACGGTAATTGAGGCTGCATGGTATTAGTGTGAAGGGGAACAAATAGATTGATGGAATGGAAATAGATTTGTACATCCCCGTACAACTGATTTTTTACAAAGGTGCAAAAGCAATTCAGTGAGGAGAGTAGTCTTTTCAACAAAGGAAACATTTGGACATCCATATGCAAAAAGAACACTCCAATTCATACCACCCACCACTACAGAAAGCAACTCAAAATGGATCATTGACCTAAATGGAAACCAAAAACTACAAACTTCCAGAAAAAAAAAAAAGAGAGCGAGAGAGAAAATTTTGTGACCTTGAGTTAGGCCAAGATATCTTAAATACAGAAATACATAAAAAGAAAAAATCAATCGGAGTCATCAAAGTTAATAACTTTTATCAGGAGTTGCCTAGGGCTTAGGGTGGGGTGATCGCTAATGGGGATGAGGTGATGAAAATGTTCTACAAATTTGCACATACCTGTGAATTTCTAAATATCTTTGAGTTGTACACTGTAGTGGTATTGTATGATGTGTGTGTGTGTGTGCTCAGTCACTCAGTCATGTCCTGCTCTTTGTGACCCCATGGACTGTAGCCCACCAGGCTCCTCTGTCCATGGAATTTTCCAGGCAAGGATACTGGAGTGGATTGCTGTTTCCTTCTCCAGGGGATCTTCCAGACCCAGGGATTGAACCTGTGTTCTCTTGCTTCTCCCTCATTAGCATGCAGATTCTTTACCACTGTGCCACCTGGGAAGCAGTATGGAATGTGAAGTATATCTCAATAAAGTTATTATAATTTTTAAAAGAAAAAAATTAATACTTTTGCTCTTTGAAAGACTGTTAAGGGAATGGAAAGATGCAAACAAGGAAAAATATTTGTAAATCACATATCTAATGAAGGTTGCATATGAAGAATATAAAAGAAACCTTCAGTGTTACGGAACCTAGGAAAACAAACAACCCCCTTCCCCTGACCACCCAAAAAATCCTCATATATGACTTGAACAGACACTTCATCAAAAAAGATGTGTATGAAAAATAAGTACATGAAAAGATAGTGAGCATCATCAGTTATTTGAGAAATGCAAATTAAACCCAGAGTCAGATACCACCACACACCTATCAAAATGACTAAAATTAAAAATCTGATGACATTGATGATGATGTGGAGATCTAGACTTCCCAACACTGATGGTGAAAATACAAAATGGCACAATTGCTTTGGGAAAGTTTGACAGTCCTTAGAAAGTTAAAGTATATCACATGACCTACGCATCCCATTCCTGGGTAATAGAAGCATGAATACAAATGTTCTTAGCAGCTTCATGTGTAATAATCAAAAACTGAAGACAACCCAACAACAGGCAAATGGATAAAGAAGCTGTTATTTCCATGCACTGGGACACGCAATAAAAAGAAATGAGCTATTCATATACACAATGGCGTGAACCAATCTCAAAACTAGGCTGAGTGAAGGAAGGAGAACAAAAAAGTATGTACAGTATGATTCCATTTATATAAAACTCTCCAAAATGCAAACAAATCTTTGGTGACAGAGCAGCAGATCAGGGTTTGCCTAGGGAAGGTCTGGGTGTGAGAAGGCAGGGAGTAGGGAGGAAGCATAGACTGGGGGAGTGTTCATGGATGTGTTCACTATCTTGAATACCTATGTCAAAGTTTATCAAATTCTGCCTTTTAAATATTTGCCTGAGTTTTTACATGCCAATTATACATCACTAAAGCCATTTTTTAAACAGTAATGTATCTTCATTTTAGCAAGTGAAACAATGCAAAGATAAATAAAGAAAACATAATCACTGTCTCCTCCTTCCCTCCATTCTCTCTTCTCTAAGGTTTCCAGTGGACTTCCCAGATAGATCGGCCTTCCCTCATAGCTCAATTGGTAAAAAATCTGCCTGCAATGCAGGAGGCCCCGGTTCGATTTCTGGGTTGGGAAGATCCACTGGAGAAGGGACAGGCTACCCACTCCAGTATTCTTGGGCTTCCTTTGCGGCTCAGCTGGTAAAGAATCCACCTGCAATGCTGAAGACCTGGGTTCGATCCCTGAGTTGGAAAGATCCCCTGAAGAAGGGAAAGGCTACCCACTGCAGTATTCTGGCCTGGAGAATTCTGTGGGCTATGGCCCATGAGGTCACAAAGAATTGGACACGACTGAGCGACTTTCACTTGTCACGTGCCACTTCCCTGATAGCTCAGTTGGTAAAGAATCTGCCTGCAATGCAGGAGACCCTGGTTCGATTCCTTGGGCCGGGAAGGTCCACTGGAGAAGGGATAGGCTACCCACTCCAGTATTCCTGGGCTTTCCTTGAGGCTCAGCTGGTAAATAATTCACCTGCAATGAGGGAAGCCTGGGTTTGATCTCTGGGTTGGGAAGATCCCCTGGAGAAGAGAAAGGCTACCCACTCCAGTATTCTGGCCTGGAGAATTCCATGGAATTTATAGCCCATGTGGTGGGAAGAGTCGGACTGAGCGACTTTCACTTTTTCAGGGCTGCTCTGTAAGCCATGGTGTGAATTTACTGCAGTTTATATAATCATCCCTCTAAAAGCTGCCCATTTCAGTTGTTTCCAGTTTGTTTGCTTTGCTTTGGTTTTGCCCACCACCACCAAAGCTGAAAGCGTTCTTTTATGTCGATTTTCATAGACTATTATTTTTATTTCTGTAGAAGAGGCTCCCACAGTGGGATACTGGGTCAGAAGGTATGTGAATTATTTTCTTCTCAGTATATATTGGCAGATTATTTCTGCCAGGCATGTGTGAGATGTCAGCATTCTGCATGGTTTTGCCTCAGTGGATCTTAGCGTTTGTATAAAGAGGGAGCAATATATCATTTTGAATTTTCCTATCAGTGAGGTGAAATATTATTTAATTTTGCCCACTAGACATAGTGTGATCATTGTATCCATATTCTTTAATCTGGTTTTCTTTTGTCGGGGTTTACATGTACTTGAAACTCAATTGACCATTTAAATCTTATTTTCTATGAATTACATTTTTCTATCATCTTTTTTTCTGTTGGGTTGTTTAGCTGTTTTTTATCAAATCATATTAGCTTGTTGCATATTGAGGAAATTGAACATATGATACACATCTATATACACATATATTATATACATGTAAGCACAAAACGCACATGTCATGCATGTGCACAACCATTGTATATGCACACTTGTATCACACAGTACATGTAGGCATGCCTACAAATATACACATGCATTATACACCAATATATATATATACATAAGTGCATGCACACAGATTTACACACGCACATATTATACATATGCATGCACCAGCATCCTATTTACATATACACATACACATGCTCATACAAGACATATACACAAATACATGCCTGCAGGAGTTCCCTGGTGGCCTAGAGGTTAAGATTCCAGGCTATCATTACCCCAATTAGGGTTGAGTCCCTTGTTGGGTAACTGAGATCTTGCAAGCTATACGACTTGGCCAAAAAAAAAAAAATGTCTGCATACACATATATACACACGCATGCGTAATAAACATACACACGCATACACATGCATCACATGCACACCATGGGGAGAAGGGTGGGTCCTGGGCCCATTCCAGCAGGAGGATCCTGAGCCTGGACAGGGTGAGGGGTGAAGCCACAGACAAGCAGGGGGCAGGCAGATGGGCTGTGGGTGGACTAAGCAGCCACCCTAGCCCTTGGAAAGGGTTTTGAGAACCACTTGGCTCTCTGTGACAGCCTCTGCCACCTCCTGGCACCCATATGGTGAGGCTCTGGGGTTCCTGCAGTCCACACCCCAGCACCTCCAGCCAGTCACACCTCAATTCCACCTTCCTCACCTCCTACCAAGAAGATTGCTACAGCACTGGGTGAGCAAGTGGGGCTAGGTCCTCTGAGGAGCTTTGATGTGGACTTCTTCCCTGCCTGATGTCTCTTTGAGGTGTTTTGGGTGAGCAGTTTTTGACATGTTAAATGAGAAATTGCTTTTTTCCCCCTCCCACTCATAAGACTGCACTCTTAAGACTTTAATTGCAGAGGCTCTGGGCTGACAAGTGCTTGTCTCAGCCTGGCAGGTGCAGGCGATGTAAACTTGCAGCGTCTGGCAGAGCTGAGCCAGGGAGCCTTGGTGAGGATGCCAGCTTCTCCCGCCACCACGTGGCAGCTCCAGGGGCAATGTGGGGCAAGGAGGGTCCCTCAGGTGTGGGCACTGTTATGTGCCAAATTCACACCATCATCTAATTCCTTCTTGGGTTCTCAGACCTCCCAGCCCATCTAGAAAAAAATTTTAAGGAGAAAAGTAAAGGCATCTAAGCAGGAGGGAGGTGTCCATGCTTCACTGAAAGTGTTAAAAAATTTTTTTTTTCTGTTAATTTTTTAAATATCTATTTATTTATTTGGCTGTGCTGAGTCTTAGTTGTGGCAGACAGGATCGCTGAGGTATGCAGGATCTAGTTCCCTGACCAGGGATGGAACCCAGGCCCTCTGCCCTGGGAGCACAGCGTTTTAGCCACTGGATCACCTGGGAAGTCCCTAACATGTTGACACTTTAAGATAAATTATGAGTGCGTGTTGTAATACCCAGAGCAACCACTAGGAAAACCATACACATAGACTCACCCAAAGTGAAGTCGCTCAGTCTTGTCCGACTCCATAGACTGTAGCCCACAAGGCTTCTCCATCCATGGAGTTTTCCAGGCAAGAATACTGGAGTGGGTTGACATTTTCTTCTCCAGGGGATCTTCCCCACCCAGGGATCAAACCTGGGTCTCCTGCATTGCAGGCAGATGCTTTACCCTCCAAGCCACCAGGGAAGCCCAGACTCACCCAAAATCACTACAAATAAATCAAGATGGACTCCTAATGTTCAAGTAATCCACAGAAAGGCAAGAGAAGAGGAGCAGAGAAAGCAAACAGAAAATCAACAATAAAACAGCAGACTTAAGTTCTAAAATGTTAATAATTTGCCTTAATGTAAATTATTTAAATACACCAATTAAAAGGAAGAGATTGGCAGAGTCTGTTTTTTTAAGTGATCCAACAATATGCTGTTTACAGGAAACTCACTTCTAATTCAACTATGACATTTCCCTGAAAAGAAGCCACAAATGGCGAATGAACATAGGAAAATACCTTCAACACTGAAAGCCACGAGGCAAATGCAAATACAGATCACAATGAAATGTTGCTACACATCTATCAGCACGGCTCAAATAAAAAAATAGTGACCACACCACACGCTGGCAATGATGCAGACACACTAGGTCACTCATGCATTGCAAATAGGAGTGCAAAATGAGACAGCCCCTCTGGAAAACAGATTGGCAGTTTCTCACAAAGCTAAACATGCATTTGCCATATGACTCAGCAATTGCACTCTTTAGCACTTACCCTAGAGAAATGGAGGCTTATGTTCACACACACACACAAAAACCTGTCCGTGAATGTACATGGCAGACTACTCCTAATAGCCCAAAATTGGACCTTCCACAGGCAAATGGTTGAACAGTATATCCACACCATGGAATACTACTCAGCAATAAAAAGCACTGTTGATTTACTCTTGGATTAATCTCCAGGGAATTATTTTCAGTGAAAAAAAGCCAATTTCAAAAGGTTATGTAGTATATGATTCCATCTATATAACATACTTGAAATGACAAAATTATAGAAAATGGAGTGCAGACGAGTAGATCCTGGGGGGTGGGGGGTGGGCGGTGCATTGGAGAGTGGAGGAGAGAGGTAGTAGTGGTCATAAAAGGCGATACCAGAGATCCTTGAGGTCATGGAACCGTTCAGTATCTCAGCTGTGGTGGTGGATATATGAACCCACACAGGCGATAGAGTTATTGAAACTAAACACACACACAGATGAGTACAAGCAAAACCAAGGAAACAGTAAGATGGGGCATTTATATCAACAGTGATATCTTGGTTGTGACATTGTGCCATGGTTTCATGAGATGTTACCACTGGGTGACCCTGAGTAGTTGTGCTACACGGGATCTCTCTAGGTTGCTTCCTCCAACAGCATGAGAATCTACAATGATCTCAACATAAAAAGGTCAACTTAAAAAAATAAATGAACAAAAATAAACAAAAAACAAACCAAATTCCCTCCGGACTGCCCTGACCTTCAGTCCTGTCTTGTGACTCCCCCACACCCCCCACCCTCATCACTGCTCCTCCAGTCTCCAATGACCACAGTACGTCACTAAATTCAAGGTTATGACTTATCCTCGATTCTCCCAAACAAAACGCTTGTCATGGGGTTGGCTCGATTTGCAGGTGTTTTCTTTGGAAAAGTGATCCAGGGAGCAGGAGTGAAGAGGAGAGAGCATGAAGCAGGGAAGGCCATGACCCAGGGAGATGCTGTTTTATGTAGTTGCCATTGCAACGGCGCCTGACCCTGGGGGTGCAACGGAGCACAAAGGGGAGAAGCATTTGTTTGCCGTAGACGCCTTGTCTGTCAAGGATGACTCTGAGAAATGTACTCGCGGGGTGCACATGTGTGGGTGCCGAAAGGATTCCTTTGGATTCCCCCACCTTGGACAGATGAGAAGCAGTAGGATTGAAAGCCCACCTCTGGCCTCTGACCCATCCGCCTCTCACGGGACCCCTTGGAGCCTCAGCACATGGCATATCTGGCAAGCTCCTCCCACAAGCCTTCTACCTATGGTCAAGCTCAAAGCCAGTGATCTCTCTCCCCATAGTCCATGGCTCCAGGGTCTGGGGGTGGGTTTTTATCCCACTGCTGGTAAACTCCAGGGATGGAAAGATATGGGGCCCAGCTGAAATCTCTGTGTGTCCGCCTCCCACCTCCCACCCTGGCCAGCACATGCCTAGCTGCTCTGGCCACCCAGCTCAGATAAAAGTTCAGAGAGAGATCAAAAGTCACCATGCACCTAGCTGGCAGAATGGAGGTGCACACAGACTGCCTTTTAGGAAAAACTAGAAGGCCCACAGGGGCCTGGCAGAAGGAAGTCACTGAATCGATGCCTGTTGGAGGGCTGTGTTCCCAAAGCACACGTGTCAAGGACGAGGGTGGACCGTGCTCTGGCCGCAGCACCGAGACCAGAGCTTCCCCCAGGTCATGGGTCATAGCCCCATCGGGGAGGCAGTTGGGGGAGGTGTCCGGCACCACCGAGCAGGATGTGGGGTTTCTATTACTGATCTGTCTCTACACTCTATGTCTTTCAGACTTGGTGTCCTTCACAGCATAGCAGCCAGGACCAGGAGTCCTTGGTGAAGGCTACCCTAATCCAGGATGCATGTGTCCCAAGAGAAAGGAGGGGCCTCCACTTCACCCCGGGCCCTAAATCACTCCAGGGTTTCCCAGGCATCTTTCTGCAAATCCAAGAAGAAAGGGTGTGTGGAGATTGCAGGCCACTAGGTAACTGTGGAGTCCTGGCCTGAGGTCACCTGGGGTCATCTAGACTGCCCCCACCCCTTTCTTCATAGCAGGATGGGGAATTTGTTCCTCTGAATCACAGTTCACTGCCCTGGCTGTCATGAGAACCACCTGGGCAATTCTGTACAAAAAAAAAAAATCCACCCAGATTTTGAAGCAGTTGGTCTGGTCAGGACCCCAGGGTGGTATTATTTTAAAGCTCCTTCATGATTCTCCTGTGCAGCCTAGGTGCACAGTCCACTCCAATCTCCGGGGCCATCACAGTGAGGGCTACTGGTACCACATTACTGATGTCTCAAGGCCTCCATGTGCTTATCTATAAAATGGAAACATGATGCCTACCTCATAGGTATGTCATGAGGAGTAAATGGGAAAACCCTGGCAGGTGTCAGGGGCCCCATAATGAGTGTCCCTCTCTTGAAAGCCCTCTTCCTGTGTTGTCCAAGTCCCAGCCTCCACTATGCTGTTAGTGGGACTGGAACTGTCGGCCCTGAGTTCAAATCCTGTGATGCTGCTTCCCAGCTGTGTGACCCTGGGCAAAGACCATGGAAGGCCCCAAATCTAGAGAGCTCCTAAAATTTGAACCTCACATCACATCGCAGACCTATTCAGTAAGGACTCTCTGGGACCAGGATGCTGGCATTTTTATTTTAACCAGAACACTAGGCACCGGAGACAGCCAACCAGACGCCCATGCTTAGGGTCCACAACCTTAGAGCTCCAAGCTTTTGTTTTCCCCTCTGGGAAATGGGGTAATAACAATGATCTCATTTTTCACAGCACTAAATGAGACCACAGGAGTGAAGGGGCCTCGAGAGTGAAAACACAGAAACAGGTGGGGACGAGCGGGGTTCTGCTTCTTCCCCTTCCCGGCTTCATGATCCCTCTGAGGCTACACCTGCCTCTTCCAGGTGGCTTCAGGCACAGTTAGTGTCAGTGGCTGCTTAGGCCCCACTGTCCAACTAGATGGTTTTCCCTGTGGTAACTCTCCTGGCCTCTGGCCTGCCTTCGGCTCCTGCAGGTGGTCTGGCTGGTGAGTTCGATGGAAAGAGAGAAACACATGACTCAGCCTCCCACTTCCCTCCTTGGGTCCTACCAGCTGCACCGGCCACACAGGAGCCTCTGCTTCCCAGGCCAAGAAAACAGGCAGGGCCCCCAGGGCAGGACCAGCTGCTGGATTTGAGGGACCCAGAGCAAATGAAACTTTGGGGCTCTTGTTCAAAAATTATGGACAATTCTAAGACAGAAGTTGTTGTTGTTTAGTCACAGTTGTAAGTCGTGTCTGACTCTTTTGCGACCCCATGGAAGGTAGCCTGCCAGACTCTGTCCATGGGATTTCCCAGGCAAGAATACTGGAGAAGACAGTGAGGGCAGAGCACTAAACCAAGGGTGGCGAGGTTGGGAGTGCTTGTCCCACTGGGCAGGTCGCCTATGGTGAAGCCACCCTGCCCCAGGGGAGTGGCGGGGGTCCAGCTCAGCTGTCAACACAGTGGGAAGCGAGCGACGAGCAGACCAAGCCACCTTCTTCACCCAGCATGCCTCCCTCAGCCTTTCAGAGCCTTACCTCTCACTCCCCGTTCGTGATATTTAAGTGGAGTTAAAAGGAGCTCCCAGGACACTGACAGTCTGCAGGGAGACTTGACAAGGGAAAAAACCACACTCAGAACCTGTCTTCTAGATATACATGGTCCAGAAGGCAAGGCCTTTGCTTAATCCCACTCAAATCCCTCTTGCTGCAATGTCAACCTTCTCCTCTGGCCCAAGAGGAGGGCGGGGCTCTCTCGGAGGGCCAGTAACACCGCTTAGTCCGGAGCCTGGATCTGAGGTCTCAGCGCCTCCCGGCACAGAACTACCTCACCTTCTGCCCACTGTACACCCCCAGAGCAAGGGTGCTGTCACCCCGATTCCTCCCTACCTTCTCATCAGCAAACCCTGCAGAAGAACCCACTCCCTGGACTTCTGTCCACCCCTTGCCCTGGTTCCAGTCACAAGATTCCCAGGTTAAGCTGTTGCAATATTAGCCTAACCACCTCCCTTGCATATCCCTCTAGAATATTTTCCAATAGAGCTCAGGCCCCAAGCAGTTTGGCACACCCTGTAGGGGACAGACCCCAATTTCAGGGCCCTGGATTAAAAGCCCCTGGCTGCTGCAGCTCCTCAGAGATCTGTGGCCCCAGACCAAAGGGACCAGTCCCCAACACCCCCACCCCATGCTGACCCTCAGTCAGAGCTGGGCTATTTGGCTACTTGGTTTCCAAGCCACTGATGGTCCCTCTTGCCCTGTACCTCCAGACTGAGGCTGGCAGGGGGCCAGGGTCATACTTGTTACTGAGGGGCAGGGGTTGGTGGAATTAGACCCCCTTCATCTCCCTCTCTTTAGTGGTTGCTGAGAAAAGAGGAAGAGAGCCGCCAGGTCAGAGTTTCCTTGGGAGGTACCCACCCTGACAGTCTGCTCCCCCAGAAACCTCCAATCCTCAAAATCAGGTGGGCATCTCCCTAAAGGAGGGAAGGAGGAGGAGGATGGGCTAGTGGGTGGAGGTATAAGGTAAGCTACCAGGCAAGGTCTCAGGGACAAACGCTTAAAGAAGAGGCTCTTCTTCCCCACACTGTACCTGCCTCTCTGCGAGTAACCCACAGATACACCCATGTTTAAGAATCTTGGTGAGGACCAGAGAGAAAAGGGTACCAGGAGTCTGCCTGATGGGGAAAGCAATGTGAGGGGCTGCAGGGGGCGGGGGAGAGTTGGGAGACAGAAAGACCAATTCCAGAGCCTTCCAAAGGTTTGCCCATCCCCCAAGCCAGCAGTTAATCCTCCACCTCTGCTACTTAACCTCTCCCACTAGGGGCCGGGCACTTTAACTCTATTTAAATAAGCCCTTGAGGGCCCAGAAGAAATTGTTGCCAGCAATTCAAAAGCCCTGAACCCTAAGGGCAATCAGTGGCTTACTGTCCAACTGCCCTGGGTTCCAGGCTGTCACCAGAAGCCTTCCCATGGCTCAGAGGCCCAAGCCTACTATCCAGGGGAGGAGGATCCCCCAGGAGGGTGATGTCAGTACCCCAAAGCTTGGTATAGGCCTTGCAGGCCCCACTCCACTTGGCTTCAGTTCAGTTCAGCTCAGTCTCTCAGTAGTGTCTGACTCTTTGCGACCCCATGAATTGCAGCACGCCAGGCCTCCCTGTCCATCACCAACTCCCGGAGTTCACTCAAACTCACGTCCATCGAGGTGGTGATGCCATCCAGCCATCTCATCCTCTGTCATCCCCTTCTCCTCCTACCCCCAATCCCTCCAAGCATCAGAGTCTTTTCCAATGAGTCAACTCTTCGCATGAGGTGGCCAAAGTACTGGAGTTTCAGCTTCAACATCATTCCTTCCAAAGAAATCCCAGGGCTGATCTCCTTCAGAATGGACTGGTTGGATCTCCTTGCAGTCCAAGGGACTCTCAAGAGTCTTCTCCAACACCACAGTTCAAAAGCATCATTCTTCGGTGCTCAGCTTTCTTCACAGTTCAACTCTCACATCCGTATATGACCACTGGAAAAACCATAGCCTTGACTAGATGGACCTTTGTTGGCAAAGTAATGTCTCTGCTTTTGAATATGCCATCTAGGTTGGTCATAACTTTCCTTCCAAGGAGTAAGCATCTTTTAATTTCATGGCTGCAGTCACCATCTGCAGTGATTTTGGAGCCCAGAAAAATAAAGTCAGTCACTGTTTCCACTGTTTCCCCATCTATTTGCCATGAAGTGATGGGACCGGACGCCATGATCTTAGTTTTCTGAATGTTGAGCTTTAAGCCAACTTTTTCACTCTCCTCTTTCACTTTCATCAAGAGGCTCTTTAGTTCTTCGCTTTCCGCCATAAGGGTAGTGTCATCTGCATATGTGAGGTTATTGATATTTCTCCCGGCAATCTTGATTCCAGCTTGTGCTTCCTCCAGCCCAGCGTTTCTCATGATGTACTCTGCATATAAGTTAAATAAGCAGGGTGATAAGAGGGCATCAGAGGGAAGTCAGAGGAAGGTAGGAAGGTAGAAGGCCAAAGCAAAGAGTCACCTGGAATTAGGTGTGAGCAGAATCAGTCCCTCTAGGTCTGAACAGACTCAGTCTTCCAGGTGTGGGGCGACTTTCACTCTAAAATGCTTGAACCCCAGTGTCTGAAGCCACCCAGCACTTAGAAGTTAGGCTACCAGACAAGACATAGAACACAGCTAAATTTGAATATCAGATACACAATAAATCATTTTTTAATATAACTATGCCCTGGACTTGCATGGGACAGTCATTGTTTATCCAAAGTTGAAATGTAATTCAGTGTTCTGTGCTCCCCCACGAGGGTAATATCGGTA
>NW_011494943.1:10706891-10717839 GCF_000754665.1 Bison bison bison | reverse complement strand
GCAGGCCCTACTCTCTGTCCACCTGGCTTATCTTCCTCTAATATTTTCATTCGCAAAATCCTCTGTATTTTCATTTGCAAAATCCTCTGTATTTTCATTTGCGAAATCTGTCAATTGTAACTGAAGGCTATCCTGTAGCAGGGGTTTGCTTTCAGTTTATTAAATCCCCTGATGGGAGGAGGCAAGATAAGAAAGTTAAGTGAAAAGTTGGATACAGATCTATAAACACACTATCATCATTACTTGTTTTTAAGTTTTAATGTATATTCGCCTAGAGAGGAACCCGCATATAGACACTGTCCAAGCCCAAGACAGAAACAGAGGAGATGGACAGACATGGAAGAAAGGATGGGAAGAAAGTTCCAACAAGTTAACGATGGCTATGTTAAGCAAGTGACTGCAGGTTCCTTGCTTTCACTTTTTAAATTTTTCCAACATTTTTCAGTAAACATGTGTTACTTGATAAAAAAGACATTTTAAGTTCATCACTTAGGTGGAGAATCTTTTAAAATTGCTAGTGCATTGTTGGCTTCCCCAGTGGCTCAGTGGTAAGGAATCCGCCTGCAACGCAAGAGACTCAGGAGACATGGGTTCTATCCCCAGGTCAGGAAGATCCCATGGAAAAGGAAATGGCAACCCACTCCAGTATTCTTGCCTGGAGAATCCCAAGGACAGAGAAGCCTGGCACGCTACAGTCCATAGGGTCACAAAGAGTTGGACAAAACTGAGTACATTGTTAATGGCCAAGTGAATAAAAGACAGAAAAATATTCACACACCATCCTTTCCCCATCTGCCCCCTCCCCACCCCCGCCCCCACCCCCACCCGCGACACACACACACATCTTAAACAGCCTTATAAAATGCACGGTGTTTCCCCAGCCAAAGGCACCAACATTCTTTATCGTGCTCTTGAAGGGTTTTTGTGGTGGGCACCAATAGCACGCCAGGACTGGGCCCTGGTGCTGATGATCTCAGGGTCCACAGAGCAGGGGCTGACGGGGCAGGGGGTGGCTCGCCCTGTGCTCACAGCCCCAGTCCCTCCTCCCCACTCCTGCCTATGCTTTTTGAGCCTTGCACTTTCCTTTGTTTTTATAGTTTTCAGTTTCCTTGATCACTGTCAACTGTCATTACTCACTGCCGTCTGCATGCCTGCCCCCAACAGCCATTCTCACTTCTGTGTTTTCCTTCCAACCCTCTGTGAACGCCGTGGTTGAGACTGTGTGAACAATTCGGGCAGGCAGGCTCAGAGTGGAAGCATAATTGCTCTTATAAAAAAAAAAAAAGTGGGGAGACTTGAGGGCACGACTTCATGAATCCTTCTCGGTTTCCATAGTCACACAGCAGAGGTAACAGTCCACAACTCTGAGCTGTCAATGGTGTTAGGTTATTGCGTTTTTCCAGAAGCATTTGCCTGATAAGTGTACATATTGAAAAGATTTTTTCTAGGTCCCATCTCAGAGTCTACACTCTTTATATGTATCACCAAATCCCACTAGAAAGCACATGGACATACCGCATGGAGCTAGGGGTTCCAAACCTGAATGAAGGTCACAGGACATGGAATTTGAGGTGACCATGGTGAGAAAGTGTGTCCGTCGGGCTTCAGATGAAGACAACAAAAGCCACTCTGGCGACGTCTGGCAGAAGATGAAACTAGGTGCTTATAAAAATCCTTGGAAGGACTGGAGAAGCAGACTATACTTTGCTTCCAAAATGGGCCCTAAGACACCACCAAACTGGCCCAGAAAGCTAACCCTCCCTCCTCATCAATAAGGTGGGGGACCAAGACGACAGCTCTGGGACCACTGGCTTCAGAATGCCTGGAGCAATCAGAACACCCACTGGACCCGCACTGACCAAAAACTAGTCCTCAACCTGCCTCTCAACATCCCCAGGGCTGGGGCCCAGCCCACAGAATGCTGCCTCACATGCCCACCACCAAACATGCCAAGAAAAAAAGCAGAAGCGTGGCCTTTCCGTTGCTTCCTGCTTCCAAATTCCCAAGAAGGCATCTAACTGGCCAAAGTGAGTGGCAAAGAAGTCTTGGGATAGCTGGGTTTTGCCTTCCTCTCTGAGACAGAGGAAGGTAGCAGAATGGCTGCTGAGTGCCAGCCTGTACATCCTGCACAGAAGGTTCAGAGAAGGATGTGTGGGAGAGAACCGGACTGAGAGATAGAATCGACCACTTGCCAGTCTAGGAAATGTCCTTCAGGAGGTGGGGGTGGTGGCCCTGAGCTACTGCTCAAAACACCCAGGCCTGGGGCTGCTTCTATAATCCATTTGCTATGTGATCTTGCCTGGTTCCCATCCATTACTGAACCAGGATCCAGAAGGTTGCAAGTCAGCTCAGGGTAAAGACAGGCCATCTGGAGATCCCACCCCAGAGGTTAAATTTTCAGGAATTTGCTGGCTGGTAAACTTCATGTTGGGAGCTTGAAATTGGCCATGTGGGAATATTTACACCACAGAAATTGGCAAATTATATAAATTGGGGGTTTTGTCCTCATCACCCAGAACTGGTTATTAAACACTTACTGGCATGTCATTGATTCAGGCAATAAGGATGAGTGAAATGTCTAGGAGGCTATGAGCTTGGTAGGTCTGCACCCTGACTGCAGGTGAGGATCACCTGAGGAGTCTTTGTCAAATCTCAGACCCCAGGCCCCACCCTAGACAACTTGAACCAGAAGCTGAAGGAAGCAGAGGAACAAGGCAGTTGGCCAGAGAGTCATGGGATGACAGGAGGAGACTCCCAGTGTGGATTAGCTTGTGAACAGAAATCCTCCTACTGGGACTTTCCTGGTGGTCCACTGGCTAAGTCCTTGTACTCCCAAAGCAGGGGACACGGGTTTGATCCCTGGTCAGGGAAATAGATCCCACACGCTGTAACTAAGAGTTTGCATGGGGCAACTAAAGATCCTGCATGCCGCAACTAAGACCTGGCACAGCCAAATGAATAAATATTTTCTTTAAAAAAATCCTTCTGCTGGGAGGAGCTGCTGATGCAGACAAGAGAGCAGGCAAAGGGCAAAGTTCTCAAAGGATTGAGAAGGAAAGAGAGAGTAGAGCCAGGCAGGCTAGAGGGTGTGCGGAGCGGGAATGGGATGGGCAGGTGTGCAGGCAGTGCAGCGTTCCTGCCCCGGACGCCTATTTCTCAAGGAGGGGGCATTTTCAGGGTGATCCTCCGAGTTCACTTGCCCACAAGGACCCGCGAGGCTCCAGAGTCCCTCAAAGGTAACAGAATGTGTAATAATCAGCAGAGGCAAGAAGGTTCACCTCCCAGTTCAATCCAAATGCTGGGACCTGAAGGGGAGGTCTTAAATTGTTTTATTGTTTGTTTGGGGGGTAAAAAAAAAAGCAACAACGGTGATTGGTGGTTGTAAACTAAATTCAAAAGTGCAAGAGAGGGGATTCCCTGTCACTCCAGAGGTTTGCACTCTGCACTTTCGCTGCCAACGGCCCAGGCTTGATCCTGTTTGGGAAACTAGGATCCCACAAGCGGTGGGGTGCGGCAAAAATAGAAAAAGAAGAAGCCACTTTTAAAAAGTGCAAAAGAGAAAAATAAAAATCACTAGATGGCACCGCCCAGAGGTGATGACAAAGGGTGAACATCCCTCCAGGTATGTACCTCTTTGTGTGAACACGCGTAGACAATGCTACTCGCACTCCCCTCAGAGCTCAGCCTGATTGCTCTGCTGGCAGCCTGAGTCCCAAACAGGCAAGGAGAGGAGAGGAGAGAGGGAGCAGGGCCCCTTCCAGCCCATCGCAGTGACACCCAGGCTCCTGGCCCCTTGCACTCCAGCCTGACCAGACCATTGTTTCGACCTACCTCGTCCACTTGGTCTGGAGGTCGCTGGTCTTTATAGGGGATAGTGACTATGTATAGATTCCAGCTCAGCCCACCTCCCCTACTGAGCAGGAAGTCTTCCCCTAATCTCCTGGTGACCCTGACTGCAGCCCCATCTCCCCTAAACCACCCCACAGACAATCTTATCTCCAGGTTTTCTCCCCACCCTATCCCATCACCCTCCCCTCCCCAACACCCTCCCCTCCCCAACACCCTCCCCTCCAGGAGCTCCAGAACATCAGGCCTCACCCTCTCCCCTTTTAAATAAATATTTTAAAAAATACTTATTTATTCATTTGGTTGTGCCAGGTCTTAGTTGCAGCGTGCAGGATCTTTAGTTGCCCCCTGCAAACTCTTAGTTATAGCATGTGGGATCTAGTTCCCTGACCAGGGATCAAACACTGGTCCCCTGCTTTGGAGTACAGGGTCTTAGCTGGTGGACCACCAGGAGAGGTGGTCCTCATGCCCTCTCCCCTCTCCCCACCAGTCTCTGCACTGGCCACCCTTGTCCTCTCCCAGGTGGACCCCCACCCGTGCTCCCAGCACCACTTCCCCCTGATCCTTAATGCCTCCTCTACCCCCACCCCCACACTCTCTCCTGCCATAAAACACACACACCTTTGGCTCCTACTGGCCGCTCCAGTCTCAGCCCTTCTTTCACGTTCTCTTAACGGACACTACCCTGACTTGGTCAGTGGTTGAGCGTGCAGCCTGCGTACATGTGTGTGTGCTCGCGCATGCAGTCTCTCGCATCCTGCTCGACCTACGTCCATCTCAATGGAGACTGCCCATCCTCCAGCATCCCCCAAAAGAGAAGCCTCTCTTTCCATGCTTTAAAAAAAAAAACATTTTATTTATTGATTTAGTAGTGTTGGGGTCTTAGTCGCGGTACTTGGGATCTTCCGCTGCGGTGCATGGACTCTCTCCAGAGCACCTGGGCTCAGTACTGCAGCCGGTGGGCTTAGTTGCTCCCTGACAAGTGGGATCTTAGTTTCCCTGAGACATATCTGATCTTAGTTGCCCGACCAGAGATCAAACTAGCTAGCGTCCCCTACATGGCAAGGTGGATTCTTAACCACGAAGGAAGTCCCATCTTCTTTCCTTGCTTTTTGAAGAGTGACCCAGTCTAGAGCTTCAACCTGTTCAGGAATTCTGACAACAGCACAGTCCCTAAGGACTGATCATCCTCCCATTTCTGACTCTCCCAGATTCCTGGGAAGTGGGCCCCCTGGCATTCATTTCACAGAGAAGGAGCCTGGGGTCAGGGACCCCCACCTGTGGTCAGGGCAGAGACAAGACTCTGGCTCACGTAGTTCCTAACCATCCTACCACACAGCCTTCCTCACTGGCTACTGCTGACTGCCTGGTCACTTCACCTCCCACCTGCACATGACCACGTGCTCTCTCGGTGACCTCTCTGCTCTGCCGGTATTGCCCCATTCTGCTGATATTGTCCCCGAGGCCTGTTACCTCTACCCACACTGTCACCCAGTTCAGCAGGGATGCCTTTAGCCTGTGCTGTTGCAATAATCTGCTCTTGTCTGCCTTTTCTTGTCCACCCCACCCTCTGTTCCCAATTAATCTCCTGAAACACTGTCAAGGCATTGATTGCATCACTTGTCAAGTGTGGGGTTGCAGCTTGGCTGTGGTCAGCGTCTGGTGAGCTCAAAAAAATCCTTTGGAATTCTGAAGCCATTATCCCCGAAACTGTGTGTGAAGCTTGAGGCTTCTGCAGACAGAGCTGAATGTGAGGGACAGCCTGCTGAGGACGAGCCTCAGCAAACCTAGAGTAGGGTCGGACGGAGGGATCCTCCTATTGTTCTGGGGTCCAGCCCAGCAAACAGGCTGGGGTGAGTGTCCTAGGACTGCTGTAACAAAGGGCCACTCACTGGAGGGCCTGAACAACAGGAACTGCTCCTCTCACAGCTCTGGCGGCCAGAAGTCTGAAATCAAGGTGTCAGCAGGGCAGGGCTCTCTCTAAAGTTTCCTGCCCCTTTCAATTTCTGGTGGCCTCCAGCAAGCCTTGGCATCCTTGACTTCTAAATGTATCACCCCAAAGTCTATCTCCATCTTCATGTGGCTTTCTCCCCAGTATCTCCGTGTCTGTGTCCAAATCTCCCTCTTCTTATAAGGAATCCAGTCATAGGGGGTTAGGACCCACTCGAACAATCTTGTTTCAAGTACATCGCATTTGCAAAGATCCTCTTTCCCAGCAAGTTCCCATTCTGAGGTTCTGGATAGAAATGAAATGGGTGGGGTGGACTATTAAACTCAGTACTGTCACTGCCCCAGCGATAAACCAGGAGGATCCAAACGAGGCACACAGGCACAACCAGCAAAGTGCCAGGAAAGGAAGAGGCTGGAAAAGAATCAGAGGAGAGTGGAGCTCCTGAGTGGAAGGCAGAGAGAGGAGGAGAGAGGATAGAAAACTGTGGAAAGAGGCCAGAGGAACGAGGACAGAGAGAAGCTGCCAGGGACAGACATCCTGGGGGCAGAGTTTGTGCCCGGAGGCTGGAGGTCAGCACCCACCAGGACTGCCTATTGATGTCACCATCCCTGAGAGGAGGAGATGTCTCTATCTCCAACAGATTAGGCATTTTTATCCCAGGCATCTGGATGCAGTGAATGGAGGCCCTGCCCAGAGTCCCAGAGATTCACAGCTCGCTGAGCAGCTGACGGCCACCAGCCCCACAGGAGACACATGCGCAGAACCATCCTCAAGGACGAAGCCCCATAATTACCTTCAGCTGCCAGCAAACAGCATCCACTTGAATGATAAGCAGACGCTCATGGCCCCTCCTGGGTCTACTCCAGGCAGCATCCCACAGGCACCTCGGAGGTGCACCCTGTCCTGCCGATATCAGTGGCTTCCTACCTATAACAGAAGCCCAGACCAAGCACCCAGGAAGAAGACACCCTTCTCCAAAGAAACTCCAGCTCCAGCTGCCCCCTGCCAGCCAGCCAGTCTCCTAGGCTGTTGGAAAACTGCTGTGTCCCAGGAAGGCAACTTTGAAGTGAGCCGAGTGTACAGGGGACACATTATTGATGTGAATGTCCCATCCCACAGGTGTCTGTGAAGGCCACTACCCACCCTGGCTCTGATCTCACTTTTTAAATCAACCTGGGTGGGCCTCCAGGGGGAGGTGGGCTGGAGGCAGCATTCTTGGTGGGCACTTGCTTTGGCCCAGAGGAAGCGCCCTCGCCAAGCCTGATACCAAGCCTGACCACACTGAGCACATAAATGACGACACGACCTCAGACACTGGGTCCAGCCACTGGCCTGCCTCAGGCCTGCAGGGCTGTGAGGGACATAAACCAGGGACAAATCATAAAGCTCTCACAGGTCAGATGCCAGAGGGGTTTGCTCAACTGGGATTTGGGAGTTATCACATCCAACCCCGAGCCTGCTGTGTAATATGGGGCCACAAAGCCTCATGTGGCCTTCGAGAGCATGAAATTCACCCAATGCAAAGGAGAGGCACCCAAAGTGCAAAATCCTAGCCCAATTTCCCAGACTAACAACAACAGACATAAGGTCAAATACTTCATTAATAACTTTTCATTGGCCACAGGTTGAAGTATTTTGGATATGCTGGGCTAATACACTAAATAAATTTTACCTGTCTCCTTTTTCTTCTTTCACGTGGCTACCAGAAAACATAAAATTACAGACATATCTCCCATGATATTTCTTTTGAACCGAACTGCTCTAGACCCTCACGATAAACAGAAAAGTCCAGTGGCCCACCTGACCCTCACAGAGCAGCCTGCCTGGCCACCTGCTGAGTGACACTGAGCGTGGGCTCCTCCAATCCTGCGAAAAACGAGGAGTTTTGTAAGATCCTCAGTACCCAGTACCGCAACAAACCCTGTAAAGGCATTTGGGCCTGAAATTCAGTCCTAGAGGTCAATGGCACTGTTTGCTTCACATGGTATGCATTCCTTCAAAA
Source organism: Bison bison bison (assembly GCF_000754665.1). Lineage (NCBI taxonomy): Eukaryota > Metazoa > Chordata > Mammalia > Artiodactyla > Bovidae > Bison > Bison bison. The sequence continues at coordinate 10,710,040 of NW_011494943.1, read as the reverse complement.
TGAATCGCCACATGCTTGCCTGAGTGCCTGCTAGGGACACGGGAGATGCTGAGGAATTGCAGACTTGTCCCACCAGCTCCAAATTTATAGTCAAGCAGGGAGATAAGACCTGCTTGTGCACAGACACGAAAGCGTTACGTCACCGTCCCACACCACGTGTTGAAGTGTCAACACAGAGCTACAGATGTGAGGGCCGTCAGAGGGAGCACAGGGTCTGCGTGTCCCCCTCATGGGGGGAGGGGCAGTCTGCAGAGTAGACAGTACTGTGCCGGACTGCCTGGCATGCGATAGGCAGCCATCAGAAGCACAGACCTTGGGTAAGTGTTTGCAACCACAAGTCTGGCACGTAGCAGCTGCATGAAGCTATTTAGTCCGTATCTGAGCCTCAGTTTTCTCATCTGTGAAATGGGGATAAGGTTACCCGTTAGGGCTCTCAGGAGGAACCAGCATGCAAGCGAAGGGTCTCATGCCAATCCTGGGATGAAGGGAGTACAGGAGTGCTTGGTAAATCTTTGTCCTCTCTCTGCTTGCCCCAGAAGAGAAGGAGCAAGGCCTGAACAGGCCAGGGCCTGAAAGGAAGTGAGGGAAGACTGCCCATCTGTGACAGGGATCCCCAAAGAGAGCAGGGTGACAGATGGGGGAGAGGAGAAAGGGTTAGACTGCATGTGTGTGCCAGGGAAAACCTCTGGTGCTCCAGTGAGAGGAATGGGGTGATTCGGATGAGAATAAGTAATGAAAGAGAATCTGAGGGACTTACCTGGTGGTCTAGTGGCTAAGACTCCATGCTCCCAATGGAGGGGCCTGGGTTTAATCCCTGGTCAAGAAACTAGATCCTACGTGCCGTGACTGAGACCCAGTGCAGCCAGATAAATACATTTTTTAAAAAAAAGGAAGAAAGAAATGGGAATTTGAGAATTTGGGGCACATTGGGAGGGAAGACAAGAAGCAGGGAGGCCAGAGCCACAGTGCTTGCCATAAATCCAGACATTTGGAGATGAGGGTGGGACCCAGGGCTGGAGCCGTGGGAAGGGAAAGACTGGTAACAACCCCAAGAGGTATATCTTTCCAGACCTTTCCCTGGGCACATGTGTTTAGGGGGAAACTGTGGTGTCATAACAGCATCATGCTGTCTACTTAGTGACACTCATCATACTTGCCCTTGTAGGGACATTTGGTGGAAGCAAAGGACAGCTCTTGGGATCAGAGTCCTTCTTCTGTGAGTCTGGCCCTGAAAAGGGGGACCTCTCATGTATAAAATGGATTATAACAGGGCCCTCTCATGTATAAACTGGATTATAATGGAGCTGACAGGCTGGGCATGTCAACTGTGTGAGAAGACATACCCCAGCACTCAGCCCACAGCAGGAGCACAGACAGACTAGCAGTCCTTCTCTTTCTACCAACAAGAAAAGGACATGGGACTCTCATGCCAGGATCCCCCTTGGCCAGCAGAGTAATGGAGAAATGAGGCTTTGTGGCAGACACACCAGACTCAAATCCTGGCTCCACCCCAAACTGAAGGGCTTGAAGGAGCAGTTTATTCTCTCACAGCTCTAGATCCCAGAAGTCAAAAATCAAGAGGTGGGCAGGGCCGTGCCCCCGCCTCCTAAGGTCTAGGGGAGGACCACCCCTTACCTCCTCCAGCTTTCGGAGGCCCCAGGCGTACCTTGGCTTGTGGCTCCATGATCACGTGGCATCCTCCCCAGATGTAAGGAGAACATCTTTGTGTATCTTCTCCTCTTCAGTCTCTTTTAAGGGCACTCGTCCTTGTATTTTATGCTAATCCAGAATGATCTCACCTGGACATATCTGGTGCCAGTGAGGGGCTACTACTCATTACAGTCTGCCCTTTGCCCCCACTCCAAGTTCACATCCATCCCATATGCAAAGCACACTACCTCTCTTGCATATCATTACCTTCTCTTTGCCTCAGTTTCCCCACAGAGCCGAGGATAATACGACCACTTTATGTGGATAAGGTAAGAGTGTGTTCACCAATGTATGGCAAAAAACCACTACAATATTGTAAAGTAATTAGCCTCCAATTAAAATAAAAAAAAAAAAAGAATGTGTTCACCAGGACCCTGGCCCAGAGCTTGGTGGGTCCAAGTCACCAAAGCCACCTCTGTCTAGTCCTCAGCCCTTACTACCTCTCCCGGCTCCACCTTCTCAAATGATAAACTCCCTGATAATGGGAACCTGTGTCCGTTTAATTCACTCCAGTCCTCACCACAAACCCCAGGCCCTCCTGAGGCTGGTCACCAGGTGTACTAGGTGTGAAGACCCAGGGCCTGGTCATGACTAGGGAATGAAAACGGCCTGTGGAGCACAACTTCCGGCTGGAAGTGTGGAGATGGTTGGGCGGGGCCACCGTAGGCAGGGGCCCAGCCCTGCTGCCACTGCATAACCAGTTAGAACCTTCCTTGTCTGTAAGTGAGGGACAGGGCGTCACCTCTCAAAATGAGCTGCCTGACAGTCCTGACATGCTGCCATCGTAGGCACGTAACCCAGTGGGTCCCTGGTCCCACACACAAGCCAGGAAGTGGCTCCCCTGGAGCTGGGTGGCACCCTAGTCCCCTTTTCATGGCCTCCTAGCCCCCTCCTTTGCTCTTCCAGCCAGGGCGGGGTATGCATTAGTCCAGCCCCTCCCAGGTAAGCCACCCACGCCACCCCCAAGTGTCCAAGGCAGGCACTGGGCTTGGTGTTCAAAGACCCTCTTCACACACAGTGACCCAAAGACCCAAAATTGACAACACAGATGCCAGAACCCTGACGCCAATTCTCAGAGAACGCCGGTCCCCTTCACACCTCTACCAAGACCCATCTCAGCTCTGCCCCTGCCCCCTGGGCCAAGACAGCTCATTTCCCTGCACAGAGGACTTCCTAGGGCCACAGAGACCTAGTAAAGCATTCAATTCAAACTGAAAATAAAGGCCTGCTCCCTGTAATCCACGGTCATCCATTGAAGCCAGCAGGAACGGAGGAGCCCTATGTCTTGAGGACCCAGGAGTTCCGGGGGCTCCATGGGCCCTGAATGTGAGGCTTCTGGAGCTCATAACACCTGCTTCCACACCTCACTTGTAGTGAAGTGTGTAGCTTCAAGCTCACCTACCCACCAGTCAGCGTAACCAGCTTCCATGACCCCAGGC
>NW_011494943.1:10698766-10706791 GCF_000754665.1 Bison bison bison | reverse complement strand
CAGGCATCCTTGTCCTGAGCTAGGGTTCTGACCTGGGCTTGGTTGCCTAGGTGCCTCTCTGTCTTGACAGCAATCATGAAAACAATAAAAATAACAATAATAGCTAACATGTGTTGTGCCTTCCGCCTGGCAGGCGCTGTGCAAAGCTTTGCCTATTGATCCAGGTAACCTCCAAGACTACCAACTGTTTTATCATTAGCCTCCTTTTCAGGATGAGGAAACAGGCGCAGGATGATGAATCAGTTGCTCAAGGTCACAGGGGGGAGGGAGTAAATGCCCCACCTCCACGCAGACCTATGCAGCCTGGTTCCTGGAGTCTGTGCCTTTAGCCCTACCCTCTATTTTTAGTGTTTAAGTCTTCAAATCCATGCTGCTAACAGGGGGAGAGATGGTACTTCTGTGATGCTGCTTAAAAGATGACCTGGTAGAGAACAGGTCATCCAGGAAAGCTAAGCACGCGACCCCTTCTCAAGGCTTGGGAACTTGCTCCGTATCTAGGCCTGACCTGGTTCCCCTCACTTCCCTGCTTAAAACCTCCAAAGGAATTCTACCCGATTAGAATCAAGTCCAAACTTGTCATCACAGCCACTAGGGCAAGGCCTGACCTTGTTCCTCTCACTTCCCTGCTTAAAACCGCCAAAGGACTTCTACCCAATTAGAATCAAGTCCAAGCTCCTCATCACAGCTGCTAGGGCAAACAGCCTTCATCCTTCTCTCATGTGCTCTCGAAGCCCAGTCCCCCAGCTCACACTGTCCCCGTGTCCTGCCTTCCTTCTGGTCCTCAGACACTCCCGGTCTGTGCTTGTCTCAGGGCCTTTGTACATGCTGCCCCATCTCTCTGGAGCAACATGCACCCCCACCCATCTTTACATAGTTGTCTCCTCATCATACAAGTCTTAATTCACCTGTGACTTGCTCAGTGAGGCCTTCTCTGACTACCCACCCCCTGCAATCTGAAGCATACTTTATACAAACACACTTATAGAACAAAACAAAATAAAAGGATAATTCTTTCCCACCAGCAAGAGGAGGGCCAGGGTTGGAGTTGGACCAGCCCCTCCTTGGGTTTAGCAGATACGGAGGCCAGAATATATGGACACAATAATTCTAGGACACAAGGTCCCCTAACAGGCTTGGAGGACAGAGAGAGCAGCATGGGGGCAATCCTGAGGATAATGGGGCCTTTGTATGGGGGCCTGGGCCCATCTACCTTTAGGACAATGACTTAGGGGGGTCTAGGATTCTGTGCCACCTACAAGAGGGAGCATCTTGTTTGGGGAGGAGAAGCCACAAGGATGCTGTACTAAAAGGACTTGGTTCACCATCCACAGGCCTTCCTTCGTTAAGATCCTATCAATATGGGACTTGCCAGTGGTCCAGTGATTAAGAATCTGCTTTGCAATGCAGGGGACACTGGTTCGATCCCGAAACTAAGATCCCACATGCTGTGGAGCAACTAAGCCCGTGCACTCCACAATTACTGAGCCTATGAGCTCTGGAGCCCAAGTGCCACAACTAGCGAGCTGGTGCACCACAACAAAAGATCCCTCATGACATCATCCCAAAATTAAGACCTAACGCAGCTCAATAAATAAACAACACATTACAAAAGTGCATTCTAGGAAAAAAAAAAAAAAACATCCCATGAATATGCCAGGTGTCCCTGTGTCCCTCACCCACTCTGGGTCCTGCCATGGTGTCCTAGGATCCCAGTTCTTACTGTCACCTGTCCCAGGCCTGGGGTTCTCCTCCAGTGTCCTGGCCTTCTTTAGGGCTACAAACAGTTGAATCAGTGTCCTCAACCCCATTTCACTAAACATACTTCACTTACTTACATTAATCTAAATGCCTCCTCTGGGCTGGCCACAGTGTGAGTTGCTCATAAATGTTTAGGACTGTCACCTAAGGGGGTGGGGGTCAGGGTGGAATACATGTGATTTTACTCATATAAAGAATGTGTATCATAGAATTTACAAATATTCTTTACAGTAAACTCTATAACCAATTGATTCACAGAATGCTTTCCTTGATTTTTTTTCCCCAAACTCTTGGATCAGTGGCCAACATATGCTTGCCACTGATGAATGAGTGTAGTTCTGACAAGAATGTTAGTTGATATTGAAGCCAACCAGTAAAGTGAAAGGGAAACAACAAAGAAGTCAAACCTCACTGGTTCATAATGATGTGAGTGGCTTCTTCACTGAATCAGATAAGAGTTTTTTAATATCAAAATAATATTCCTTCAATTTTTTGTGGCATTCACAATGTAATGGCTACAGACAGGACATGCTTTTATTTTTTTTTTTTTAAGGACATGCTTAAATTTAACCTGTATCATTAACATTTTTTTCCATCACTTTCTTAAGTCTAGACAACCAGTGAAACAGTAACACAAGATGTGATTTGCAGTGTTTGCCAATTTCTGTGATGTAAATACTCCCACCACAGCTGATTTCAAGCTGCTGGCAGAAAGTCACTGAACAGGGAACTGGGACAAGAGGCCCAAGAGCCACCGTTATCCAACATTTCCACCATCAGATACAATAGAAGTGAATCACCCCCAAGAACATGGTAAGCATCAAATGGAGTGAAATCATTAGGAAGAAATGAGTTTTAAGCATGTATTACCTTTGTAGTATAATCTATGTCATTATAAACTTAGTTAATTTTTTAAAAATTTGGCTGTGCCAGGTTTTAGTTGCAGCATGTGGGCTCTTAGTTGCCAGGTCTTAATTGAGGCATGTGGGATCTTTTTTCATTTGCAGCATGCAGATCTTTAGTTTTGGCATGTGGGATCTAGTTTCCTGACCAGGGATTGAACCCAGTCCACCTGCATTGGAAGCACTGAGTCTTAGCCAATGGACCTCCAGGGAAGCCCCTGTTGATAATTTTTAAATGAGGGGCCCTGAATTTTTGTTTTGAAAACTGGACAAGCAACCCACTGGACATGCCTGGTGAAGGACAGCAGGTCTAGTGCATTGACTTGCTTTGTGCCATTCCAGGTCACCCATGTGGGAGAAGAGAAACCCAGGTTTCCTGACTAATGTGTCCCCAGGAGAAGGACATGCTGGTGGGCCTTCTGTCCCAGGAGACTCCTGTCCAGCTGGGATCCTGTCTGCAGTGCTCCAGGCCATGCAAGGAGGGCCAGAGGCTGGCTGTTTTGACAGAAAAAATTCTGTCCACTGGATAAGACTGTTCAATACTCTATTGACAGATTCACCTTGGCAACCTAAAGCCTGCTCTTCCAGAAGCACCTCTCCCTCACTGCCTGTCTTTGGTCTTAAAGGCACACCTCCCTCTCCTCCCAGCTGGTGCGGGACCCAGGGGGAAGGGGTCAGGCCGAGCACTGGGTTATGACATGAGCAGATGTTGGGGGAACTCCTTGTGTCCAGCCAGAAGCCCCAGTTCCACTCTGCATGGGGACCTCCTCCTTTACGTCTTCTATTCCATCCCAGGAGATTGACAAAGAAGCCTTGGCTCCCTGGGGTTGGGGTGATTGAGGCAAACACTCTACCTTAACCCTTCTATTCTCTAGAAGGTGGGCTTAGGAACCCTGGAGTGGCAGGAACAGGCACTCCTCTGTGGGGTTGGAGGGTCTGAGTTTAGGGGGAAACCGCTGGTGTGCAGCATGAAAAACCAGGCCTCTAATGAGCGCTGTGAAAACAGCATAATCAATGCGTCTGAGAAACAGCAAGTGCCAGCTCTGCAGACTTTGCAGACACTGGCCTGGCCCTTCTGAAAGCCAGAGCTGCCCCAGCTCTGGGACCTGTCCTCCAGGATACACACAGGTCCCACGGAGGAGCACAGGGCTTCTTTGTCATTCCTGAACGATGTGCAAATGCCAGTCAGAAAGGAGTCAGGCTGAGAAGCAAGTGGGAAGTGACCAGGGGACAAATTACCCTTGGTTCAATAGCTTCAACACCCACAGCATTGCATCTGGGTCCATCTGTCTGTCTGTCAGTCAGGGCCTACTGGAGAAAGAAGGCAGAAGGCAAGCTGTAAACTTGCCTGTAAACAGGGAAGTATCACTGCCAGTGGTGGGTAACTGAGAGGGAGATGAAGCAGTTGTATCAGCAGAATGTGTGGGAGAAAGCAATCCCCAGCTACTCCATGCACAGAATAGCTGTAGTTGGTTTTCAAAATTCTAAGAAAGACCTCTCTCCCACCGAGGTTTCTGCGGCAGCATTTCTCTGGTCTTGTGCAGTATTTCTTGGCTCCCATGGCATTTGTTTTGATCTCCAGGCCAAAAAAGAAACCTATAATCCCTAATAAGTTTAAAAAGAAAAGGACACTTTCTCTATATGGATATTCTTTCATGAGACTCTGCCATTTCTTTGGAATCAAAGAAAACATCAGTGTCAAGCAAGGAGGTGGGGGTGGGAGGCACAGGTCCATTTCTGAACCTTTCTATCTGAATCCGTCAAAGAATACAAAATCACCCCATTATAATCATTACTGTCAAATCACAGGCAATCAACTTGCTGACACAGGCCAGATGGACATCCGGGAGGAATCCACAGAGCCAGAGCTGGTTCTGAGCCCTGCAGAACTGAACCCTTTAAATCAAAGAAGGAAAAAAAGGCAGCCCTTGTGTTTTTATTTCCTGGTGTTCCCTGTTACTTTGACACGTTTGTTTGTTTGATTTTTTTCAGGAGAGTCAGACAGAAACCTGAACTCCAAACCAAGGAGAAGTGGCCCAAGAAGATAGAACTGCATAGAGATAGAAGGCCACACGTGAAGATCAATGTTCTGAACTCCCCAGTGCCATCAACCCAAAGCCAACAACTGAGGCAACTGAACCCATCCACAGAGACAGCTGGTAGCTCCCATTCACCAAATCTCCCCAGAGATGCCATTCTTGGAAGTTCTCCCAGAAGCAGGACCACATTCTAAGAGCCCTGGGCGCTTTTGCCTTTTTGGACTCCTTTCTCCATTAAAAAAAAAGAAAGTATTAAAAATTATAGTTTATACTGCATTGGTATAAAGATGAACATATTAATATTCTACATTAAAACATTTTCTTGAACTTAAGCTTTTTTCTTTCTGATTTTAAAAGAAATTATATATACATAGCAGAGAAGGCAATGGCACCCCACTCCAGTACTCTTGCTTGGAAAATCCCACGGATGGAGGAGCCTGATGAGCTACAGTCCATGGGGTCGCATAGAGTCAGACACGACTGAGCTACTTCACTTTCACTTTTCACTTTCATGCACTGGAGAAAGAAATGGCAACCCACTCCAGTGTTCTTGCCTGGAGAATCCCAGGGATGGGGGAGCCTGGTGGGCTGCCGTCTATGGGGTCGCACAGAGTTGGACACGACTGAAGAGACTTAGCAGCAGCAGCAGCAGATATACATAGAGTGGAATATAATTCAGCCTTAAAAAGGAAGGAAATTCTGACACATACTAACAACATGGATGAATATCAAAGACATTATGTTAAATGAAGTAAGCCAGACACAAAAGGACAAACACTGGATGATTCCATTTACATAAAGAACAAAGCAGTCAAATTCACAAAGACAGAAAGTAGAACAGTGGTTGTCAGGGACTAGGGGGAACAGAAGGAGGAGCTGTCGGTTAATGGTTAGAGTTCCAGTTTGTGAAGACAAACAATTCTGGAGATGGATGGGGGTGATGGCTGCACAACAATGTGAATATACTTAATGCCACAAAACACTTAAAATGGTTAAAATGTTAAATTTTATGTTTTTACACATGTACATAAATATATGTGGTATATTTTACCACAATTTTAGGGCTTCCCTAGTGGCTAAGATGGCAAAGAATCTGTCTCCAGTGCAGGAGACCTGGATTCGATCTCTGGGTTGGGAAGATCCCCTGCAGAAGGGAATGGCTACTCCTTCCAGTATTCTGGCCTGGAGAGTCCCATGGACAGAGGAACCTGGCAGACTATAGTCCATGGGGTCGCAAAGTGTCAGACATGAATGAGTAGCACTAACTACAATTTTAAAACAACAAAAAGAAATTAGAATACTTTTGTGGACCCCTAAGAGTATTGTGGGCCCTGGCACTGAGCCTTCCCAGCCTTATAGAGAAGTGACCCTACCCAGAAGCACACAGCTGGCTGGCTTGTGTGGGCCCACTCATGCCCTTCATTAACCCCATATTCATATAGCCACCCTCCCCATGTTCCTTCTTCCATCAGTCTGCTATGCTATGCTAAATCACTTCAGTCGTGTCCGACTCTGTGCGACCCCATAGACGGCAGCCCACCAGGCTCCCCCGTCCTTGGGATTCTCCAGGCAAGAACACTAGAGTGGGTTGCCATTTCCTTCTAATGCATGAAAGTGAAAAGTGAAAGTGAAGTTGCTCAGTCGTGTCCGACTCTTAGCGACCCCATGGATTGCAGCCTAACAGGCTCCTCCGTCCATGGGATTTTCCAAGCAAGAGTACTGGAGTGGGGTGCCATTACCTTCTCCATCCATCAGTCTAAGCCCAGAAAAAATGAAATACAGAACTTTATTTGGGACTTCAGTGCATAGAAATAATCTTGACACATTTCAATTCAGCTCCTGCCTTTCTCAAGGCTATTGTCTCCATCGGAGGAGAGGACTTGAGGTCCCTTCCCCCTTCCCAGAACATCTCTTGAGGTTTTATTCTCTCTCCCAGTCAGCAACCAAGGGGAGTATCCCTTACAGGGAAGGCTCAGGGCACTTTTAAGAGGCGGCATTTGTCAGCCAAGACAACATTTTTTTAATTTTTTACTGAACCTCAGTTTAAGGAAGAGAGTTCCTGGTGGGGTTTCTACTCTATCCCCTCACCGCCCCCACCCCAGGTCCTACATGAAGCCAGCTGGCTCTCTAGGGAAATCTGCACTGTAATATCAGTTTACTTCTTATTGGCCCTTTGATAGCAGATCAGGGGCTTTGTGATGCTCTTGACCTGAGATTCCTTTAAAAACCTCAAATCGGAAAAAAAAAAAAAAGTATATCTTCTCCTCCTGTCGACTTCTCTCTGTGAGTGAAAGGGCACTGAGCAAGGGATCGGTTTGGGAAACAATGGCCTTGACCACTGAGCAGTGTTTAGTCCTGAGTGTGCAGGGGGTGTACCTAAAGCTTAAAGTCATTCTGGTGCCGGTTGTTTCTGGTTGGGCAGGCAGCAGCCTCGCAGCCCAGACGGAGTGAGGGGAAGGGGTGGGGCTGTGCCAGAAGCAGGGGGCGCGGGGCTCCTCTGCTCACCCCTACATCAGTGAGACCCGCACTTCGCCCCACGTGTACATCTCCATCCCATTCCGGGGAAGGTGGGGCTACGGGGGCCGCGGGAACTGGGCGGAGGGCTGCCAGCTCCGGCAGGCCCCAGCTGCCAGCCAGCCCAAGGGGAGCCCGCCCCCTAGGGGAGGGCGTAGCAAGTGCAGGCTCCTCGGTGCCCCTGCCCCGGCCCCGCCCAAGCACCTGGAGCAGGCAGGTGAGGCCGCTGCCGGGGTCCCCCGGGACCGAAGGGGACTCTTTGGGGGTCCTCGGGGACAATCACAGGAAGCGATCCTCCGGAAGAAGCTGGACAGGAGGACTTCTTGAACAAACCTGGGGGTTCTTTCTGGAGGTGGGGTCGCAGAGATACCTACCGTTTTCTACCAGGATTCAGGAGGGCGGGGCGAGGAGGAAATGGACTAGGTGACCACGTCTGACGACCTTGTAGTCGGAAGTGGGGGTGGGGTGGGAACGTGGACGCGGAGAGACCAAGTTTCAGGGCAGCCAGATTCAGCTCTGGAAGTGGCCAAAGCCGGCCCCGATACCGACAATACAGGATTTGGAGGGGGGGTGGGGGTGCCCCCGAGGCGTTACCACCCGCCCCCAGTCCTTGGCCCCCTCAGCACAGGCAGAACCGTGCTCTGGCTGGGCCCTCCCGGCCGCCATCCCACGGTCACCGGATCCCTGAGCACCCCCTCCGTTCTCCCTTTGATCCTGCAGGGACACCCCCGCCCCAGGTGTCCAGCGGAGCTTGCGGCGCTCCGGCCCCTGGGGATCGATCGGCTGGCTGGCGACGCGCCGCCGCGGCTCCG
>NW_011494943.1:10696179-10698397 GCF_000754665.1 Bison bison bison | reverse complement strand
CCTCAGCGCGCCGCGAGGCCGGGACGGGGGCGCGCACTGTGCTGGGGGGAGGGTGGGGTAGCAGTTACGCTTCGGCTGACTACAACTTCGGGGTGCGCCTGGAGATTTTAATTTCATTCCGGGGTTTGCTGCAGCAGCTCTTGGTTGGAAAAAGGAAAGAAAGAAATCTGCCTTGTGTGTGGGCCCCGCAGGGTTTGGGGGGCGCAACGGAAGCACCCGAGAGCAAAACGCAGGGGCGAGTGTAAGTGGGGAGAACCTCGTAGGCACTGGAGACCTGCGGGGAGTCCTTGGGCAAACGAACCCCAAATGAAGAACACACAGCGCGCAGAGGCCGTTGTGTGTGCGCGGCGGCGGCGGCAGGCGGTGGAAGAGACACCAAAGATCATATTTGAAATGTGGATCCTGAGGGCGCCTATCTCAGGCGGGCGGGAGCCCTGCGACCGAGCTTGGGACCGGGGCTGAGTGGGCTTCTCCTAGCGAAGAACCTGGGAAGCTGCCCTGATGTTGGGAGGGGGTGGACCAGCCGACGTCGTAGAAAACGACGCGTCCCGCTTCGGCCCCGGCGACCCCCGCGTACCGCAATGCGGAGGCGCGGCCCTGCGGCGGTCAATGTGGCCCCAAGGCTTGCCCCAAGGGGCCACGACCTTGCAGCGCGCCAGATCCGTTCCCCGACCGTTCACCCTGCCAGGCCTTCCCACCTGGAACCCCAGCTCCAGCTCCAAGCGGCTCTCTGCAGACGGACGCGGGGGCGTCAGGGGCTTCACCACCGAAATGAAAGCCGATCCTTGGCGGGCCCTGCGACAATGAGCAGAAACATGGGTGTGGGGCCTCAGAGGGCGGAGGGGCGCCCTTAGGGACAAAATCATCATCCCTCGGAGAAGGTGCACGGGGCAGCCTTCCGGATCCCACACAGCCTCCCTGGTCTCCTCACCGCCATCAATAACAACACCCCCCCACACACACACATACACCGTCCCACCAGGCCAGCTCCCCCAAAGCCAGCGCTAAAATGCAAAATTACATATGCCAGAGCTGAAGTCAAAGACAGGTTCCCCTACTAAGAACAGAAGAGAGAAATGAACTCTATGGTCAATGCCTGGGCAGATTTTGTAGACATTGCTAGTAAATTCTCCCTCAGCTACTCAAAATCCACGTCGGGGAGCCTAAAAAGTCACACTAAGTAGAGGGCTTTCTTAGTGGGGGACTAGCTGGGGAAGTCTCAGGCGGCCCCTTCCGGGCAGAGTCCAGACCGGGGCTCCGTGGGCGGGTGGTGGCATCTCCTGGCAGAGAGCATCCATTCAGAGAGAGTTTCTTTAAGAAGTCGTTTGTTTCCCTGAGTTGACATGGGTCAGGCCCCTTGGGGATCCGAATTGTCAGTGACCACCCTCGGGTCCAAGGCCGTTAAATTTTTCCAGGCTGCTCCAGGGTCTGCTCTTCCGGCCCTCTGCCCTCGGGCGGGAGCCTGAGCTCCTCAAGAAAGCACCGCTCCTCTCTTGGGGCCCTTGAGGGCCCCTAGGGGCCCCAGCCCGAGGTGGCACCCAGAGGACTTCTGCCCTTCAGGGGAACCAAGGTGTGCGATCTGCCTCCGGCTGGAAGAGGGCAGCATCAAAAGCGCAGGCCGACGACCCTTCTCCGGGATTCCCCGTGGGCTCGGGATATCCCGGGTTGGAGGCAGGGGCCCCAGCTGAAGGCTCTGGGAATCCCGTATTTAGAGCTCCACTTGTCTGCGACTCCCTCGGAGGGGCCAAGACCGGGTGGGATTGTAGGGGAGGCCCCACGGGAGATTTTCCAGGAGAGGCTTGCAGGGCACAGCGGGGGAGCTTCGAGGGCTCACCGTTCCCCACCCTTCAGTTTCTGTCCCTTCCTTCTCCCTGTAGCCTATTCACAGCCCGGAGGACCTGAGCTTCACCCCACACCCGCCTGTAGATGAGCGGTGGTCTAGGGCCGGTCTGCGAGACAAGGCTCCGGCTCTCGGGGAGTCGGCCTCTCTCCACGTTGGCCCACCCACCGCCAGGACGAAAGAAACAACCACGCGAGTTCCCCGGTTCGGCTTGTGTATTTCGGTCACTTTCCAAGCCGGGAGCGGGGGCGGCCGGGGACTCCCGGGGCTTCCGAGGAGCTTCTGGGCGTCCCCTCCCGAAGTGTTGGGGAGACTGCGGCTGCTCGCATGGTCACACCGGCAGCTCCAGAAAAGACCCGCCGTGTTGGCCGGGGGGGG
>NW_011494943.1:10693962-10696079 GCF_000754665.1 Bison bison bison | reverse complement strand
GCCATCCCGTGGCCCCCGAGATCCCGAGCGGGGGCCCCGGAGGGGCGCGGGCAGAGCGAGCTGAGCCGTTGCCCGCGGAGTCCGACGCCCCTGGCGGCGCGGAGGCTGTAGCGGCCGCTCGCCCTCCCTCGGCGCCCCCCTGCCCAGGACGCCTCGGAAACACCCATTGGAAAAAATTTTCGGGGGGTTTTCTAGGGAGGGGGCGGGCGGAGTGTCGGGAAGCTCAGACCCTCCCTGGACGAAGGGACTGTCCTGGACGAGGTCGCTCCAGATCTCCCGACAGACTGACATTGCCGACGGCGTGGCCGTTTGGTAGGCTCATTTCGGAAGAGTGACTGTCGCGATGACAGCGCTTCCTCCTCCAACTTCAGGGACCCTTCCCCTTCTACGGTCAAGTTGTCCCACACGAGAGCTCCTCGTCCTGGACACGAGGGTCAGGAAAAAGCTCAAAACACAACAGGAGGAGGAAAACCTTTTCCTGCGTCCCCCTCCCAGCTTCTATAAACCCAGAGAGCCCCCTTCCCCCAGGACTACCGGAAGGCTTCGCCCCCACCCAGGCAGGCGCGCCCGCCAACACCTTCTCGGGGAAATCTTGTGTTTGTGCCTCAAGCTTGTAAGAGGGCAGTCGCTGCAGACCGAGCCCCTCTCTGGGGCAGCCAGAAAGGGATCCCCGCGACCCCCCCCCCCAACCCTCCAGGCTTGGGCAGCGGCTGCCAAGACAGCAGAAGCCGCCCAGCCACGGGAGCTGCGAGGTGGTGGTGAAATGGTGGAGTCCATGTGTGCGTCCTGAAACACCAGACCATTTCCAGGCTTCTCCTGGATTCCTGGGAGAAAAGGAGCCCAAAACAGGCTTTGGGGGGTTCGCTTCCGCACCTCGCCCCTCCCCCCGTCCGCTCGAGCCCCGGCGCAGTCCCCACCCAGCATTCCGGGACTTGTGTCAGGGCGGGAGCGGAGACCCGGATGGCTCTTTGCCCGCCCCCCTCGCTCGTTCCACTCTCGCTCGGCTTTTGCTCCTTTCCTTTCTTCCACGGACGCTCAGCCAAGAGATTGCGCAAGCTTCCTGCTGCCGGTCCTTCAAGGGCCCGGAGCCTGGGGCCCGGACACACCCCCGTGTGCGCGCACCCCTGCCCCTGTCACTCGGGTCGCTCTGCCCCCTCCTAAGGTCCCCCCCATTCTCACTCCGACCCCACAGAGCTTGCGGCCCCGCGGGCGGCGCCCTCGGGAGGCCTCGTGGGGCGCAGCAGCTCCCCCAGCCGGACGCCGAAGCTGCACGCCGGAACGCGCCGTCTCGCCGCCGGAGGTGCTAAACTTCACACTCGGTGGCTACTCCGGCCGGATCGGAAGGGCCTCGGCTCGGCCGTGGCTGCCGGCCGGGGACCAGGGAGCGCGAATTCGTAACCAGCGCTTGGCTCCTCGGCCATTCCATTCGCCTCCCTTTCGTGCGGCCCCGCTGTGCCCTGTTCAGTTTCAACCCTTTCTTGGCCTTCCCTGCCTTCTCTTTTCGAAGCCCTTCCCGGGACCCCACCAAGTCCTCTCGGGCCCCCAAATAGACCTGGACATCCTCTTCGTCCCCTCTTTGTCCTCCCTGCCTCACGCCGTGTTGGCCGCGGGGTGGGGGTGGAGGGTTGCTGCTGGAAAGTGGACCTCCCACCCTCGCCCCGCCAAAGACAGGACTGAGGGTAAATTAGGAGCCCAGCAGGATTCGGGGAGGGATCGAGAACACTTTGGTAGGGTTCCTGAGCTCTAGGGCTCCAGGCTGGCTGCTCCTCTATCCCCTTTCTCCTCTCGGCGCTCTTCTCCCTGGCGATCCTTTGCACCCAGTCCTCTCTCTCCTCCCTATTCTTTCTCTTCCATTCCTCGCCTTCCTAAATGCCCTCAGCCTCGTGGGGCGGGGCCAGGCGGGGCGGCGGGACCCGGGGGCGGGGTGGGGGGGTCCTCGAGCTGCCCCGACTCCGATTCCGCCCCCTGCCGGCGACCCCCTGGGAGTCTGCACATGACGCAATTCGGTGCAAATGGAAACTGCAGTGGATGCTCCCGTGGCCCCCGGCAGGGGTCCCCGGGCAGTGCACGCTGAGAATGAGAGGCGAAGGGGGCAGGCCAAAACGCTAGGCCGCAGG
>NW_011494943.1:10691057-10693029 GCF_000754665.1 Bison bison bison | reverse complement strand
AATGAAATCTGTGGAGGTGGGGTGGAGGGAGGAGGGGGTGGGGAAGTCGGTGGCAGGCACTGGGGAAGCCGAGCCGCCGAGCTCGAGCCCGGCGCCCTGTGTTGTACTCCGCTCTCCGGGAAATGCCATCACTAATTTATGCACTAAAAGGAGCCGGAGGAGCTGGAGAGACGCGGGGCCGAGCCGGGGAGGCCGGCGGAGGGAGGGAGGGCGCAGGCACTGACTGATGTGCAGCAGAAAATGGCTCCTTTCCCCTTTCCCTCCACCGAACGGCTCCATATTGCAAAACCAAAAAAAAAAAAAAAATTAAAAAGCGACGAAAATGCAATTGTGTGCCTCTTCCCTCCTAGTGGTGCAGGGAGAGGAAGAAAAAAGGCAGAAAATGTTGGGAACTGTCACTGCGGCGCTTTTGGTGGGGAATTTTTTTTTTTTTTTAATTTGAAATGCGAAGGCACCGGATGGAGACAGACGCGCAGGCACACGCACACACACTCTCTCACACACACACACACACACAGAGGCATATTTTTGTGTTGCTGAGTATTTGGGGGTTGCTTGCCCGTGACAGCGGGCTCCAGGGCCGTGAGGGGGTGTGGGGGGGCCGCGTGGCTGACGGTGATCGGATTAGGGGTCAAATAGAGAATGGCTGAAGCCCTCGCGGAGACTCGGGGCTGGGGAGAGGAGGAGGGGACTGCGACTTTGCATTTTGGCTGCTTTGCACGCAGGATTCCTGGTGAGCAAAGTGGCTTTGGAACATGTCGCAGTAACATGCTTAAAATTCTTGACAACTGCAAAATAAACTGCTAGTTTCATTTTCCTTACCCCTCCCCTTTCTTCCTGCCCTTGTGTGTTTATTTTGACTTGGGGAGGGTGTATCAGGGACCGTGTCAGGCCTGCAGAAATTTACTCTCCACCCCCCACGTCCACAGCTAAATAGCTTTCAGTTCATGAAGACAGAGTAGGGCCTTATGTCATTCCCCACCTGGAGGCCACAAAGCTGGCTCGGTTTTTTTTTTTTTACGCCGTGTCCCCCTCCCTTTTCCCTTGCAAGATATAACACGTGGGAACCCGAGGAGAACATCCTGGATCCCCGGCTGCTGATCGCCTTCCAGAACAGGTGAGCGTCCCCCAAGCACCCGCCGCCGGCAGCCGTGACCGTATATGGGAATGGGAGAGTGGGCCAGCGCTGCAACAGGACAGGGGGAAAGGGCCGGGAGGGGGATTGGCAGGAGTCCCCTCCCCCGGGTCTGAACAGGCACGACTGGGGCCTCGGCTCCTCTAACCAACGTCCTTGGCGGTTGCTGCAGCTTGGGGTGGGGGCGGGGCAGGCCCGGAGAAGGAGAGGCTTGTGTTTGGGGGAACTGCGGGAAGGGCGCTTGCGGGTGGCCCTACAGCTGCGCGGAGAAGTTGGGGCTGCGCCTCGGTTCCCTGCCGGCCCCCTCCCGTGGCTACCTTGGAGCCCCACCCCCGGAGCCTAGGTGTTGCTTTCCTGCTGCCACTGGCCGCTTGGCACGGGCAGCTCTCGGGGCAGCTCCAAGGGAGCTGGCATTGTGAAACCTCCGGACGTCACAGAACTGAACTTAACCTGTTGGGGACTGGAGAAAAGTTTACAAGACCTTAAGCCGGCACCCTCACTCCCCAGGGAGCTTGGGGTCGACCGGGGCCAGATTGTGTCTGGCACTGCGTGCCCTTCACATCTCCCACTAGGCTACTTGGTGGGTCTGGCCCCCATTCTCAGGGCAGGGGGAGCTTGGCCCACCGGTTGTGGGGTGGGCACTGCCTGGTGGTGGAGGGGTGGCTTCTGACGAGGGGTTCGTCGCGCGCACAGATGCTTGTCACGCTGCAGCTGCTGCAGCTGGATTCACCACCGGTGGCCGTGGTTCTCTGTTTCGGGAGGACAGAAGGGGGAAGGGCGATCGAGGAGGGGCGGAGCAGCAGGAGCCCGCGGAGCTGGGCCACACCGCGGCCTTCC
>NW_011494943.1:10689287-10690957 GCF_000754665.1 Bison bison bison | reverse complement strand
CCATCCCCTCTCCCCCTTTTATTTTGCATTATTTCCTGTGGCGCGTTTGCCTCTAAAACTGTAAACTCTAGCCCCTTGGAAGGAGAGACCATCAGGGAAGTTGCTCTCCTGACGCAGGAGGGCGCCGAGAAGGGATTCTGCCCGGGTTCCACCTGGGAGTTCACCAGCCTGTAACCATGTCAGCGGCTGATGCCATGTTGCATAATGGGTCCCCGAAGATTTAAAACGCAGGCTGTTGCAATGCCATGCAACTTTGGAATCAGGCCCCAGCCGGGGCCCCAGGCATGACAGAATTCCTCTGGGTTAGCCCAAGGGTAGAGGGGTTGCCTAGAGTCTGGAATGGGCTGCAACTTTGGCCTACGCTGGAGAGGCACTTGCTTCTGCCATGGAGGGTTGGGCAGTGCTAGGACCACCCTCCCAACCTCGGATCATCCTCCACCAGGCTGCCAGCGAAAGCCAGACAGCTGTATTGACCAGCGCCACCGCCCACGGGCTTTATTAATAATTTGGAAATCAAGGGAAGCTGGGAACCCGGGCTTGTCGAGTAGGCGGTGCTTCTGTGCGTCTCCCCGCCCGGCAGCTCCGCCCCAGCCGTACCAGAGCTGGTTCACCTGGTGGCTGCGAACCTGGCCAGGCCCTGGCCTCGGTGTCCGGCCCCCGCCCCCAGCCCCTAATTGGCTCATTTGCTGCTGTGTAAACAAGGGCGCAGCCCCTCCCCCTGTTTAGTGCCTGGCCTTTAAGAAAACGAGTCCTCCCTTCTGCCGGCGGCACTCGTTATCTGAATCTTAATGAGGTCATTAGCATCCCGTGCCTCTGACGGGGAGGCACTGGGTTGACGCTCACCTCATTTGGACTTGGTTTTCATCCCCTGGACCCCCGAGCGCACTGCGTTTTGTGCAGGGCCATGGGCCCAAGGCTGTGGGCACCAGTGCCAAGCTGCCCAGTGTCAAGCTGCGGGCAAAGATTCAGGGCTGTGGGGGCCCCATTTCAGGTATGGACATCTGAGGTGGGAGAGCCCTTTGGAGAGGGCCCCTTGGGCAGATAAGGGTGGTGCTGCGGTAAAGTGGCACTCTGGAACCGGACTGAGGCGTCCAACTGACAGTAGAGGCAACCTTCTGCCCTGAGCCCTTGTTCCCTCTGGTTCTTGCTGGCTTCATGGCTCACCACAGTGGGGGCAGAGCCGGAGGGGAAGTAACTGAGGCTAACAGCCCTGCCCTCTGTTCCCTCTCCGCAGGGAACGGCAGGAGCAGCTGATGGGATACCGGAAGAGAGGGCCGAAGCCCAAACCGCTGGTGGTGCAGGTGAATACACTCCCGGGCCCCAGGGCCAACCACGACTTATTCCCTTGACGTTGCCACCTGAGGTGCCTCCAGGCTTGGAAGTCGGGGGGAGTTCCTCTGAAGCGCCCAATTCCATTTCATCTTGACTTCCCACACCCTTCCCCGACCTGGTAGGGGCTGGGACACTCCTGATGCTGGAGGCTTGCTCTGGGGCTGGTCTTATCCCTCCTCTTACCTCTCCCTCCATTCCCACCCCGTCCCCCCAGGTACCTACCTTTGCCCGTCGTTCCAATGTGCTGACTGGACTCCAGGACTCCTCCGCTGACAACCGCGCCAAGTTGGAGCTGGGCGGTCAGGGCAAGGGCCAGGGGCACCAATACGAGCTCAACA
>NW_011494943.1:10686556-10688969 GCF_000754665.1 Bison bison bison | reverse complement strand
CGGGGGAGCCAAGGGCTACCTGGGAGCCGTGAAGCCCCTGGCCGGTACGGCCGGGGCTCCAGGCAAGGGCTCCGAGAAGGGTCCCCCCAACGGGATGACGCCGGCCCCCAAGGAGGCAGTGACGGGCAATGGGATTGGGGGCAAGATGAAGATCGTCAAAAACAAGAACAAGAACGGCCGCATCGTGATCGTGATGAGCAAGTACATGGAGAACGGCATGCAGGCGGTGAAGATCAAGTCCGGGGAGGCAGCCGAGGGCGAGGCGCGTTCCCCCAGCCACAAGAAACGGGCTGCTGAGGAGCGTCACCCCCCGGCAGACAGGACTTTCAAAAAGGCCGCGGGGGCGGAGGAGAAGAAGGCGGAAACGCCCTCCAAGAGGAGGGAGGAGGAGGCGCCGGGGACCGGGGACCCGCAGTCCCAAGATGCCGGCTCTCGCAAGCTCTCCCCGACCAAGGAGGCCTTCAGCGAGCAGCCTCTGCAACTCACTACCAAGCCCGACCTGCTGGCCTGGGACCCGGCCCGCAGCACACACCCGCCCTCCCACCATCACCACCACCACCACCACCACCACCATCACCACGCCGTCGACCTAAATCTCTCCCATGCGCGCAAGCGCTGCCTCTCCGAGACCCACAGCGAGCGAGAACCCTGCAAGAAGCGTCTGACGGCGCGCAGCATCAGCACCCCCACCTGCCTGGGGGGCAGCCCCGCCGCGGAGCGCCCTGCGGACGTGCCCCCCGCCGCCGCCCTCCCGCAACCGGAGGTCATCCTGCTGGACTCAGACCTAGACGAACCCATAGACTTGCGCTGCGTCAAGACGCGCAGCGAGGCCGGGGAGCCGCCCAGCGCCCTGCCGGTGAAGCCTGAGGCGCCCGCGACCGCGGCGGTGGCTGCTGCGCCGGCAACAGCGGCCGAGAAGCCCCCGACCGAGGCCCAGGACGAACCCGAGGAGCCACTGAGCGAGTTCAAGCCCTTCTTTGGGAATATAATTATCACCGACGTCACCGCGAACTGCCTCACCGTCACGTTCAAGGAGTACGTGACGGTGTAGCCGAAGGGCGTCGGAAGAGGAAGCGCTTCACCCTCTGGGGCTTAACACCTGGGGCCTGGGGACGGACTTCTCCTCTCTGCAACTGCGGGAGCTCCCGGCCCGGCCCCAGCGCGAAAACGGCCGAAGCCGCGGCAACCGCGTCCCTCTGCCGGGTCTTGGCTGGAGCGCCTGGCCCACACTGGCACCTTCCACGCCGTGCCTGCGGGTCTCGCCCTCATCTGCCGCACCCCCTCCTCTCGTGGACCTCCGGGACTGACAGGGCAGCCACTCGCGGCGGTCTAAGAGTTATAGTATTATATTTTAACCGTGCTAACTTGTCAAGTGCAGACTTTACTCCCGTTTGTACGTGGTGTTATATTGAAATGTATTGTTTGAGCTCAAAAGGCCCACCACCCCCTTCGGGCTGATATATATATATTTATTTGTAGGTATTTATATATTGAAATATAAAAACCTAGATTTATGGAGTTTCTTCTAGATCATGTTATATTCTATATCAGACGAACTATTTTCTGTTGGCCTTTCTACCCGTTCATTCAGTATTTCGGTTGATTTCATTTCCTCCCCTTCCAGGAACTGCAATACCAGTAACCTTGGTATATATTTTTTGATACTGTACACATGGATGTGTTGTTTCTATGTGCAAAACAAAAAAAAAAAGTTTGTTAAAAGGCTAAACGAGCTCTCTAGAAACTGCTGCTACTAGAAATGTCTAAACTATAAGCTTCCAATTATTACCTGCTTGAATGTAAATATTAAATGGAGATGTTGAAGGTGCACTTTCGCTGTTTGAGATTAGCTAAGAGGGAACGTCAGAGACAGGGGGGAGGGGGGTGTGGGCAGCGGCTGGACCCCCTCTCCGCACCCTACTTCCGCCTTAGGTCGGGCGGGGGGCGGGGGTTGGGGTGGGAGGACCTATCGCATCCTGCGATAAACTTTTGCAAAAGCAAAGTGAACTGGTTTCACGAGCAGAGGCGCCCGCACCCGGGGAGTGACCCCGCTCCCCGGAAGTCGAGAGGCTCTCCAAAGGAGAGGGGAATTCCTGCGGGGGGGCTGTGCTGGCGTCGCCCCCGCTCTCAAGAGTTTTCGGGCCTTGGCTGCCCACCGCGAGGGCAAACTCGGGATCTGCATAGTGGGGGGAGGGTTGCACGGGTGCTTGAGCTGCACGGAGACGTGGGTGGGGCTAACCCCCAACCCCCGCGCCAAGCCCACCCGGCACCTGCTGATTTTTGCCCCTCACCCTCCAGGACGCAACACACCCTGGCGCTGGCCCTGGTGCGGCAGGGGTGTTCCTTCCTAATAATCCCTGCCCGGTAGGGCAGGTTCCGCAAGGAGGGGACCTTCCCACCCTCTCCAGCGTCC
>NW_011494943.1:10671891-10686456 GCF_000754665.1 Bison bison bison | reverse complement strand
AGGCTCTTTCTCTGCCAGGCTCTCTCCCCGGAAACCACCAGGCCAGAAGCTGCGACTGGAGGCGCCGCGAACGCGGCCAGGGCAGGGGGCGGGGGGCTTCCCGCGAGGTGGATGGGTTGTGGGAGGGGGAAAAGGCCTGCGAGAGCAAGGCCTTGCCGTTCTCCGATTCCTGAGTGAGCAGGGAAATGTGGGACCCCATCTCACCCATCCTGCTTTGCTTTGGGTGGCTAGGCAGTGGCCCCTGGTTTCCCCACGCAGGAAGGGGTTAAGGGTCCCCAGGGAACGAGGGGAATGGGCCGAACTCGAACTCCGAGGTGCAGCTCCCCCAGGCCAGGAAGCCGAGACCCGGGACTGCTGCGGCCGGCCTTGGCCAGCTTTCTGCAGACGCAGCGATCTTCCTCCTGGCTGGGGTGGCACGAGCAGGGCCAGGGGCCACGGGACTGAGGGCCTGGTAGGCGCGAGGCTGTTGCTGGCCTCCAAGTCCCTTGCCTGCCAGCCTGGGACTGAAGAGCCTAGCCTCTGCTGGCCGCCAGGGCGGAAGAGGTCAACGCGGTTCATAATGGGGGGTGGGGGGGTGGGTGGAGAGGTGGCGAGAGAGCACAGTGTTGGGAAGGCCAGGAGAAGAGATAGAAGGCCAGGAGGGCGGGAGGCCTGAATGCGGACAGTGTGGCCAGTGTTGGCTGCAGGCCACCAAGCGGCTGGAGGTGGGGGAGGGGAGCCTAGCGGGGGGGAGGGGAGGGAAGGAAGGGAAGCTCTGAAAAAAACAAACCGTTGGGAGTTTCTAGCCCTGGCTTTTGTGAATTGTCCCTCCCACTGTCCCCATCACCCCAGTCCCCTTTAGAGTGAGTTAAACGCTCCCCCTCCCCCTTCGACGTAATGAATGCCCTTTGCCACCCTGGGAGTGGAGGGAGGGGTAATCTTGACTGCTCCTGGCAAACTGCCTGCTCAGCACTAGAATTGGGCCTGTCCTTCACTGACTGGTACACAAAGGCACATGCCAGGCGTGGATTTTGTCTCCCTGTTTTTCTTGTAGAAGAGAACAAAAATTCGGAGTAAGAAGGGGAACCCCTTGTTCAGGTCTGCACAGGTGGTGACTTGGGAGTGAGCCTTAGCCCCTAGGGGTGCCCCTCCTGCCCAGTGGGTGGCCTTTGCGAAGCTGAGCCTGGGCAACAGGGGAGGGGAGGTAGAGGATGGCACTGTTGGTGAGTAGAGAAGGAAACTGCTCCACTACCATTTGCAGAAAGGTGTGGCCTGCAGGTGGCTTGAGGCCTTGAAAACTGGGCCCGGTGGTGGACCTCCTGGGGGAGATCTTCGAGCAGGATGGTCCTTGGAACAGCTTGGAACCTAAGTTCAGAAGACCAGCAATAGGACAGAGGCAAATGGATAGGTCAGGAGGGGCAGCAAGATGCCCAACTGGCAGAGACTCAAGAGTGTCCCCAGGAGGGACAGGACTCTTGTTGGCTGGGGCCACTTAAGCATCTTGTTCCAATCAGACCCCACAGAGGTCAAGTGTCCCTGTGGGATGAGAGTCTGAGGTTCTGATGGCTAAACAGCTTGTCCAGCTCACCTGGCCACTGCCCAGTTCTGTACTGACTCTAGAATCAATCAGGTGGTCTGCTGTCACCCTGCAGAGAGGTACACCATGGCAACTCGCCCCTCCCTGACTTCTCAGACATAGACCTGTCCAAGGCTCAGGAACACTCAAATAGGGCCAGGGGCCCTGGCATCGGGACAGGGGAGGAGAGCCCAGTAGCCCAGATGTAGGCTTTGTGACAGATCTTTGTCACAGATGTAGGCTGCTTCTTCCTAATGGAGGGCAGAGATGTTTGTCAATGCCCAACTTTCACAAGCAAGGGGTCCTAAGCCCTCACTTTTCCTAAACCCTCACTTTGAGTCCAAGTTCAGATGATTCTGGGATCTTAACCTTGCACACTAGGAAACCCAGAGTTCTATCTTTTCTCCAAACAAACCTTTGGGGCTGAGCCTTGAGCATAGAGCTGAAGCTGACTCCTTGCAAAGAGAGAAGCACTTGTGTATCCACAAGTCAGATTCAGATGCCTTCTAACGACTTCTGGCTGAGAGCCTCGGCTTGACCAAAGAATAGATACCCAGTGATGTTTACCTCTGAACTGACTGCTATGTCTCCCTCCCCTCGCCCCCACGCCCTCCATAACCCAGTGTACACCACCAGCCCTTTGCATTGTGCCCTCACCACCAGCTTGGTAGATAACCCATTGACCTGGAAACTCAGCCTCAGCCTCTCCAGCTTTATCCTGGTTCACCAAGGCTGGCATTGGGACAGGAGAGAGATAAGAGCTGTGCCTGCATTTGTACAGAACCAAATCCTGATGCTTTTTTAATCAAGTTGCTTCTATGGTTCCATGTTATGTTTGCAGCTCATCTGAGAAGGCGAAGACTCTAAAGAGGAAATAGTACTAAGGGCGGATATTCTCGGATGCAAGTGTCCATTTCCTGTGGCCATAGTTCAGATGCACCCCCGCCCCCTGCACCCTCCTTTTCCTCTCTTCCCCTTGCAGTTGCTGTTAACAGCTAACATGGAATGAGTGCCCACCACCTGTGGGGGGTACTTTAGGAGGTCATCTCATTTAATTCACACAGTCTCCCATAAGCTAGGTCCCATCACTGTCCCTGTCTCACGGATGGTAAAATGAAGGCTTAGAGGCTCAAGTAACCAGTCCGAGGTCAAACATCCAATAAACAGGGGAACAGGAGCTCTGGGCTAGCCTTGTCTGTGTCTGCAGGGGCTATGCTCCCAGCTTCCAGGGTTCTGTGGGTTCTTCAGAGGTGAGTTCAGGTCTCATCCTCTCCCTGAGGTTGTTCTAGATTATTCCAGCCTTTACCAGGGCCCACTGTGCCTGAACTCCTGCAGTAATTACTGCACCCCCACCAACTCATCAATCAACTGCTACAACATCCATGTGTGCACGTGCCTCCATTCTCCAACTGGACAAAGCCCTGCCCATCTGGAAGGCAGCGGACATGTCTTGGTTATTTCATGCAGTCCCACAGTGTGCTCAGTTCCCAGATAAATACCTCGGAACCAGATGCCTTGTGTGTGTGTGTTTTGTCCTGTGTGTATGTGTTTGTGTGTGTGAGAGAGAGAGATGGGACTTTCAGATAGTGATGCTGATCACTGCACTGCAAGCTAGTAGCAGCAGACACAAGGAAGGCCCCCGTGTCACCCCCAGGGGCTCAACCCCCATGACCACAGAGCTGCACAGCAGAGACTGGGGACTCAGGCTGCTCCCTTCTGCCCAGCCACTGGCGGGCAGCAGACACTTGGGCACTGAGCTGCTCCAGGGTTCCACCGCCCCCTCACTTCTCACCTGATCCATCTGTGTGAGTTTCAGGAGACTCCAGGTAATTATGTGGTAATTGAATTTAGGGAAACAGACCATAAGGATAATTCTGGAGTCAGTTCCAGAAGACTCCTGGTTTAATTTCCATATTTAGCTAGTGGTACACTTTATACGGTTCCTGATAGCCCAGCAACCACCTTAAGTATTTAGTTTTAACATGAGGTTCAGAATAGTATAGATATGGGCATGTTACTCCAAAACATGCAGAGTTAGCAACAAGCAGAAGACACAGTATGCACCCCTTTTTAATTTTCATATATGGTCTTCATATAAGCTGGGTGGATAAAACCTGACACAGTAAAAAACTCACCAAATGCTGCCTGTAATTATTATTTCACTTAATCAATGATCTGCAAGTTGTAGGGGCAAAGAGCTGCCATTACCAATGGATGTCCAAGGCTTGTGTGCATGCCTGCATGAGTGTGCATGTAGGTATGCATTTATGACCAGGGAGAGAAGTAGCGATGCAGCCTGTACCAGCAGGAACGCCTCTCCTTTGCTGCCTGAACGAAGGATCCTTTCAAGCGCACCCTGAAGTTTAATATTGCCAACACTGGCCCTGACTCCTTTCAACCTGCGCCAGGTGTAATGTAAACCTCCCTGCATTTCCTCCCTTTCCTGTTTCATCTGAGAAATTCTTCACTAATTCCATGGTATCTGGTTTCTCATTGTTTTCTCTGCTTTAGACAGCCCCTTGGGGTGGGTTTAGGAAGGTGTGCTTAATGCTCTCAGCCTTCCAAAGTGACACCAGCACTTCCCTCACGACCACTACCATCCTCCAAAATCTCTTCCAAGGGATGTCTCTGGTTGTCAGGGCAAAATAAGCCATAATGCCTTGGGGAGATGAGCAAGCACCTGTCACAAAATCAGAGGATGGTCATGGGCAGTCTATACCACAGCATCCAATGGAGAAAACAGGATAGTCATGGTTAGCTCCTTTGTAATATAGTGTTAAGTTTATATTAATGTTACAGTGGTTATAAGGTTATATTAATGGTGTGTCTTCCATTCTTTGTTGAAGTAGTGCTGTTTGGGGTTGAAGACAAGGAGGAATACAGCTGGATGGAGGAGGCCTGGGTTATTCCAGATGCAAGCAGGGGAGCATACATTTTCCTGTGATTCTCTAAAGGAGGTGGGATTACAAAATCATGTGAATGTTGGGGGGTGGAGAGAGAAGAGCCTGGCAAGCAGAATCTCTCCTATGAACAACGGAAGTGAGCATCCTTATAGCCATTTCCTGCTTTGTTTTTTGTACTCCCTGCTCTCCCATCATTGCTAAGTAGGGGGAGAGGAAGCCCTGGGCAGGGTGAGGGAGACTCAGGTCTGGCCAGAGTCTTCTCAGCCTTCAATGCGTCTTCCTACCGTCTCCTCTCCTGGCGTGGGAAATTATTTATGTTTGCAAATTGCTTTTGACTCACATGAGTTATTCTTCTTGCCTGCCAACAGGTCTGGGGATGGGAGAGAGTTACTGAGCCGGCAGCTGAGAAATCCAGGGGCGATGGCAGAAGGAGCACTGAGGCGGAAGTCACGAGCCTCGGGATTTGGTCCCAGCTCCGTCACTGCCATGCCATTACTTCCCCTTGCCGGGCCTCAGGCTGCTCATCTGCAAAACGAGAGGGCTGGGTGGCCTCTGAGTGCCGAGGGCCTTGGTGGCTCTGACATCCCCTGGGCCTGCGACCCCCGAAGAGGCACAGACAGGGTTGGTGCCAGCGGGTGTACTGCTCCCTGATGTGGGCTAGGCAGTGCTGCTGCTGCTGCTGAGCGCTGGAGGGTGGAGAGGATGCTGCCCAGCCCTGCCCGGCAGGAAGAACTAGACAGGGCAGCGGGGCAGCCAGTAATGTTTCCTCCTTTAGCCTTTTGCTTCATACTGGTCCTTAGTGAGGTCTATTTCCATAGACTAGGATGAAAACAAATGTCGGCAGAGGAACCACCAGAGCAGAAAGTCCCTGGGGCTGGTCCAGAAGAGAGATACACACAACCAGAATGAGCATCCTAGACATAATCAGGGCCAGAGCAGGATCAGCTGCATGACAGGTGGATAGGGGTCACCTGGCCTTCGGGGAGGAAGGGGTTGGCCCACTGATGATGGAATCATTAGCTTCTAGAAGCCCAGAGCAGAGAAGGGTCCCGGAGTTCCTAATCCAAGTCCTTCACTCTACAGATGGAGAAGCTGAGCCTCCCAAAGCTGAGATCAAGGTGAATTATCGATGATTCTCTACCCACAAGTGGATGCTTATGTTCCAACAAGGAGCAGTGCTCCCCCAATTCATCCACCATAAAGTTGGATTTAATAATAGTAATAATTCGAAATTCAATGCCATGGCCATGACGGATTGGCCGCATGCTGCTCTTGAGAGCCATGGTCTGGCCTCTATTCTCTGACTGTGGTTTGGGGCCTAACCCAGAGAGAAAAGAAGCCCAGGGTCTGGGCTTCTTCCAATCCAGTGACCACCAAGTGGGGATGAAGGCTGTTGTGGGCTCAGCTCTCTGAGGTGGCAAGAGACCTGCTAACCTCAGAGCTTTGAGTTGGTTCTGCCTTGGTATTTGTTCAGTCCTGGCCAAACCACAGTGAGCCTCAGCCCTGGGTCTAGAGGGGAATTTGGGGTCTGTGTACTCCCTCATGAGAGATGACCTATGGATGGGCAGAAGGCAGTCAGACAGCAAGAAGAGAAACTTTTCTGCAAATCCCTTTTCTTCTAGAGCCTGCCTTTTCTCCTAGGCCCAGAGATGAATTCCCAGGGCCATGATATTCCACCTGAGTAGACTATAATGCCTCGAAGGTCTAGCTTCTCATCAGTTCCATAAGATGAGAAAGAATGCAAGGATGCACCCAGTCTTCAGCTGTGAGTCAGCCTGGTGGCAGGTCTAAGTGGTCTTGCACACCTTTCAGTACTTCGGAGAGAAGAGTGTGACACAGGACCAAAATCAAGGTGGGCAGAGGCAGCAGCAGGGAGAAAAGGAAACCAGAGAGGACCAGAGATAAAGAGAGAGACAGACCCAGAGGTAAGGAGACCAAAAGGACCAGGACCAAAAAAACAGAGAATGAACATAAAAGAAATAGAAAGAGAGCAAGACAGAAGCAGATGAGGAGAGAAATCCATACAGATAAGGATACACAAAAGGCTGGAAGAAATCAACTGATTGAAAAACACTGTGTTGGAAGGGATCAAAATCAGTGTCACCAACATGGGGACAAACTGACTTGCGTCTCCTGATACGATGTACTAAGAAGGACACAGCAACACTCCAGGGCATTTCTCCCACAAACGTAGCACCTGAATCTAACCATGTAGAAATGTCAACACCAAGGTTGAAGAACCCAGAGAAAAGCAGAGGCTCTGTCCCAGCTTGTTGTTGTTGTTGTCCAGTCGCTAAGTCATGTCTGACTCTTTGCAACATACCAGGCTCCCATGTCCTTTACTAGCATGTCCCAGGTTAAAAGAGACTAAAAAGACAGGACCCCATGGACTATACAGTCCATGGAATTCTCCAGGCCAGGATATAGGAGTGGGTAGCCTTTTCCTTCTCCAGGGGATCTTCCCAACCCAGGGATGGAATCCAGTTCTCCCGCATTGCAGGTGGATTCTTTACCAGCTGAGCCACAAGGGAAGCCCAAGACACAGGACACTCAATGCAATTCACAATCCAGGTTTGGCTGATGGAAAAGGAAAAAAACTTGGCTCTAAAGAGCATGACTGAGAATATTCACAAAATTTGTCTATGGACTCTAGGCTAGAAATAATATTGGATCCATGGTAAAAGTCCTGATTTTGATAACTGTACAGTGGTTATGTAAGAAAGTGTCCTTGTTCTTAGGAAAAACACATTAAAGTATTTAGGCATAAAAGGGTAAAAGGTCTCCAACTTACTTTCAAATAGTTCAGACAAATATGGGGAGAAGGTGGGGAGGAACGGAGAGAGAACAATAAAGCAAATGGGAAAAATGTGAATAACTGGTGA
The DNA here is from genome assembly GCF_000754665.1 of Bison bison bison. NCBI lineage: Eukaryota > Metazoa > Chordata > Mammalia > Artiodactyla > Bovidae > Bison > Bison bison. The sequence continues at coordinate 10,679,116 of NW_011494943.1, read as the reverse complement.
GTCTGGATAAAGAATATATGAGAGGCTTCCGTGGTGGTCCAGCAATTAGGAATCTGCCTTGCAGTGCAAGGGATAAGGGTTCAATCCCTGGTCAGGGAACTAAGATCCCCAGGGGCAACTTCACTGCAACAAAGTCCAACACAGCCAAATAAATATTTTTTTAAAAAAAGAATATATGAGAGTTCCTTTACTATTCTTGCAACTTGGAGCCTCCTCTTCAGGGTTGGGGACAAGTGTTGGCTGACACCAGAGGCTCATACTGAATCTGGGAAGAACCAGATGTGCCTCCCATGCGAGCAAGGCTGAGGCCCAGCTCTCCAGCAGCTGAGAACATCTGGGCAACTTGACCGTCCCTTTCCGCCTGCTTGAAGGCCTGTTTCCCAACCCTTCACCCCCTGACCTCAACACAAATGAATGGGGGTCCAGGACAGTAGGCCCATAGCCACCAAGTCCCACACCAGGAAGTCGAGGTGCCTCCAGCTCAGCCTGGCTACTCACACCTCACAGTAGGGCTCACCGTCACTCTGTGGCCATGGGAGGAGGCAGGATCTGGCAGAAAGGGGAAGGATTAGGCCGCTGGGCAAACTGGGCTCCAAGTGCCAGCCATTCTGCACTCACTGGTTCTGGGTCCTGGGGCTGGCGGCTCTGTCCCCTAGAGCTCCCCAAGCCTGGCTTATTCTTACCATTTTGGTCTCCTAAATACCACTTCTTGAGAGAAGGCTTCCCTAACCAATTACTCCATTTATTATCCTGTTTTTCTTCTTTAGGGGCTTCCCTGGCGGCTCTCAGGGTAAAGAATCTGCCTGCAATGAAGGAGACTCAGGTTCAGTCTCTGAGTTGGGAAGATCCCCTGGAGAAGGGCATGGCAACCCACTCCAGTATTCTTGTCCGGAGAATTCCATGGACAGAGGAACGTGGTGGGCTACAGTCCATGGGGTTGGGGTACAAAGAGTCATGACTGAGTGACTAACACTTTCTTCTTTAGAGCAGGCATCCTTAGCTGAAATTTGGATTTGTCTGTTCCCCTCTCCGCCCCCAGTAGAGTGTAAGCACCTGGAGAGGAAATCAGTGTCTCTCTTACTCATTGTTCTAGTCTCAGCTTCCAGAACTTGGAATAACTCAGATACCAGAGCTATTTGTTGAAGGGAGGAAGAAGGGATGGAAGTGGGGGAGGAAATCTCTGAACCTCTCTGAGCCTCAGTTTCTTCACCAGTGAAACTGGAGGAAATTGGTGCAGGGACTGCTGAAAAGTTTGCTTGGATATAGGATTAAGAATGTCCCAGGGTAGTGTTAGACCCAAAGAGGCAGTAAGAGGCTTCGATTGTTAATATGACTGTCTCAGGCCTAATCACAGCAACTCCAACCCTCTTCCACCCCTGCCCATATCACTGTTCAGACATTTGGTAATTAATTTGGCAACCTGGACATTTCTCTTTTTTTGGCCATACTGAGCAGCTGGTGGGACATTAGTTCCCGACCAGGGACTGAACCTGGGGCCCTCTACAGTGAAGCATGTAATTCTAACCAACCACTGGACCACCAAGGAATTCCCATACCTGGTCATTTTAATTTCATCTGGGGGAGGGTAGACTGGAAGGGGTTGGAAGGATTGGAGTTATTTTGTCATAGTTTGTGTTTTAGGTTTTGTGTGTGCGTGATTTGATTTGATTTGATTCAGTACTATGAACTGAGCACAGAGCTACAGCCGAAATCTCCCCGCCTCTGCCCTCCAGACCTGACAAGCCAGGAGTCCTGTGAATGCTGGCAGGGTGACAGGCGAAGTGTGGGTCCAGCTCCAGTTTCTGCATGGGCCCCAGAAACACCCAGCCACGCTTCTCATGAAGAGATTCTCAAAGAAAACCATCCCTGGGCCCCCAGATTGCCCTACTCATTCTGACCTGGGGATTCCCATCTTGGTACAGTTGTAGAACATGCTCGAAAAGAATCTTGCCTTCAGTTCTCTGACTTGCCTCTTGGTAATGGAAGAGAGACAAAGCCAACTGAAAACAGGCAATAAATGTTGCCTGGCTAGCCAAGTTGAGTGGAAAAGTGAGTGAGTGAAGGAAGGAAGGGAAACCTCTGGGAGTTTTAAGTTAGTTTAGCTCATATTTTGGTTTCTTTCCTGGCACATATGAGACTCTGGAAACACTGGGAAGATTCCAATCTAGGCCCAACCATTGTCCCCACCCAAAGCTGGCATTATTTGGGACCAACAAGCTTGTCGAGGTGTGACTAGCATCCCAAATGAAGCTGGTTCCTCTCCCAACCTAATTAGGGCCCACATAGAGAACCCTACTGAAATGCAAACCCCAAGGAGACAGGAAGTAGCTCAGAAGGGGTAAGAGAAAGATTTCAGAACCACAGCCACTGAAATTTGTTTACCATTGTCTAGCTTCCCTTGTGATATCACTGAAAGATGCAGATACACACTGTGCATTGCAGGGAACACACCACACAGGCCAGTTTAACTGATCAAATCTTGGCAAGTTAGCAAGTAGGGATCATGTGCCCACTCAGTAGCTTCAGTCATGTCCGACTCTTTGTGATCCCATGGACTGTAGCCTGCCAGACTCCTCTGTCCATGGGGTTTTTCAAGCAAGAACACTAAAGTGGGTTGCCATGCCCTCCTCCAGGGGATCTTCCCGACCAAAGGATCGAACCTGCATCTCCTGTATCTCCTGCCTTGCAGGCAGATTCTTTACTGCTATGCCACTGGCAAAGCCCCGGTAGGGACCATATTGACATTTAAAACATTAGCTGCAATCTCCTAGTCTGGTTCAGCCGCCTCTCCAGCTGCCTGGAGAAATGAAATGTGCCTCCAACTCCAGACCAGCTGAGTCTCTCATAGACAAGCCATCTCTTTGTGTTGTCCATGCCTTGTATGAAGGGTGTGGGAATTGCCATGTTGAATGGACTGCTGACAAAGGAAGAGACCAACTTGTGACCTGTTCAATCAAATTTTCATCGTCAAGATAAGAGTGGGCAGGGACTTCCCTGGTGGTCCTGTGGTTGAGAATCTGCCTCTCAATGCAGGGGACCTATGCTTGATCCCTGGTTAGGAAACTAAGATCCCACATGCTGTGGGGCAACTAAGCCTGAGCACAGCAATTAGAGAAGCTCACGCACCTCAACAAAGACCCAGCACAGCCAAAAAAAAAAAAAAAGAGAGAGAGAGATAAGAGTGGGCAAACGGTCAGGTCTATAAATAATGCTTTCAAGAGGGGCTCTTCCTGAACCATCTCACAGATTTGGCAGGTGTGAGCTGCCCATTTCTTTCTGTCCCAAATGCAGAGCTGGCCAGTTCTCTCCCTGAGAGAGAGAGAGCTTTGGAAGCTCACCATGCAAGAGCCCCTCTCGTCTTTCTCTACCCAGCACTGAGCCAGGAACATGGAATCTTCTTTAGCCACGAGATGGTTCTTCTCTCTCCACCTGCCCTGCAACCATGCCACTGCCTGGAAGTTAACTCAGGTGGTGAAGAAGCCTCCTCCAGATTTCCAGTTCCTGATTAGGGTGAGGAATCTCCACCAGTGACCAAAAATGTGCCCAGAAACCCAGGTCATGGCTGTGTTCTGTGTCATGCCTTGCAGGGATCCCTGTGTCTCTGCCACTCTTGACTGGTCTCTCTTACCTGCTGAGCCTTAACCTCTCTCACTAGGAGGGACTGTGTCTTTGTCACCATCATTCCCCAGCACAGCGTCTGGAGGGACTGGATAAATATTTACTGAATGAGTGAGCTGTGTTTACAAGGTTACAAGTCACTGATGCTGCTTCTCTCCCCGTGTCCCCCAACCTAAACTCAGAAGAGTAAAAATTCAGGCAGAGGCTTTCTCGGGGGCTGTCCCCTGGTCCCCCCATCCCCAAGTCAGCAGGATTTCCCACCTGCTCATGGGATGGGAGCAGAGGAGGTATCTCTTTTTCTCTCTGTATATCTAAACAATAGCCAATAGTTATTAGATTCAATCTTTGTTCTTTACTCTTCTCTCTTTTATGAAAGACATTGCTTTTGTCATAGCTTGTGAGGTACTTTGTTTTCTCTCTCTCTCTGATAATTTTCATCATCAGCTTGAGTTTAGGATAAATGCCAAAAGTGACACCAGCTCCTGAATAAACACCACTGCCTTGTGCCCCCATGACCTAATAACGACAATAACTCACAACTATAGATTGCTCACTGAGCCAGGCTCCACGGGAGAGCCCTTACATGCTTTTTCTCTTTTAATCCTCACAATAACCTGATGCAATACAAACTATTATTACCCCCAGGAGGAAATGGATGCTTCGAAAGGTCAAGTACCTGGCCGGGGGTCACAGAGCCAGTGTGCAGTGGAGCCAGGGCTTGAATCCAGGTAGCCTGGGCTTCTAACCCTGATATCACACTGCTGCCCTCAGGAGTCTTTGCACACAAAGAGTGTCTGGCCAGGATGTCCCTCTTCAGGAATGGCAGCATAGTGACAACCATCTACACATCAGAGGCACCAGCTGTGAACTGAGATGAACCCTACAAAGTGAACCGCTCCTGGGACCATAGAGTCATCACAAGGCAGGAGCTGGAAGAAGCCTCTAATAGACCTTAGGAGCCACTCCCTCACTTTATAGACAGATACAATGATGCTTGGGGGCCCACACTTCAGCTGGTGGAGCACCCAAGATCATCCAAGAGTGCTTCTGCCTATGGCCCCCGATTTGTGGTCCACTCTCAATGCAAACTGGACAAGAGGCAGTTTGAGATCAGATTTGGCCTGCTCAGTTCTTGGTTCAGACCTAAACACCCTGGCTTGTTTCACAGCTGACTCAGCCCTCTGGAGGCCCCCCAAGTTGAACATGATTTTAGAGTAGCCTCCAAAATATGAGGCTGCTGGTTACCACATCTGCTCTACAGACCTGGCAATAAACTCTGCTCCTTGTGCCTGAGTTTCTTTGTAGCCTCCTCTCTTCCGCAAAGAGCTGACAAAGGATTTTTATTCACAAACCTCACGTCATGGTCATTCTATTTCCATGGCTACTCCATTAGTTAAATATATATATATATATATTTGGCTATGCTGGGTCCTAGTTGTGGAGCGCAGAGTCTTTGATCTTCCATGCAGCATGCAGGATCTTTAGTGGCAGCTTGTGAACTCTTAGTTGTGGCACCATTAATGCTAAATTTTGGTCACATCCTCATGGGATGAATGGACAACCCTCAAAGTACTGAACCGGAAGTCCAGGTTGTTCAGGCAACTTCCATCCTAGCCTTGGCTGCAGCCCACATCCCCAAATGAAAGTGTTATATGTTCTCAATAGCACCAAACACTTTCTTCCCCAGTGCTTATCAAGGTTGTAAATTACATTAGGTGTGTGGCTTTTCTATTACTGTCTCCTCTCACCCCAGGCTTCAAACTCCATGAGGTCAGAAGCCAGGTCTGTTTTATAGTAAAAATAACTCTGAGCACTGGGCTTGATCGGCATGGAGAAGGTGCCTAGGAAATCTTTGCTGAGTGAACAGGTAAGAGGGTGGGTAGATGGATGTGGATAGATGTTGAGAGAGTGGATTTAAAAAAAAATGTCTAGATGCCAGATTACCAGAATGGCACCTGAAGCTGAGGGAGGTCCCACTGTGCACAATGATGAGGCTAAGGAGGGCCAGAGTAGGTGTAATAATTCTTCCCCTACCTTCCTTCCCCACCTGCAGTCTCTCCAGCTACCACCCTGGAGACCTCCCGCAGAAGGATGTCCCCTGTAACTGGCAGCCCCTGGGTTAATGGCAACCTCAGGAGGTTGGTGAATGGGACTATATTCTCTCTTGTTCATTTGGATTTTGCCCCTTTCTTCCTCAGCTTGCTGCTCCAGGAAAGGTATTGGGAATATTCTAACAGATGTGAGGGAAGCAGATGAGCAGGCTGGAGCAGGTAACCTTCATGTACTTCCGGAAGTGGAGCTGACAGCACGCACTTTATCGGGACATTCCCCTACCAAGGAGAGGAGGTGGATGGGAGAGAGGGAGGAAGTCCATTCTTGGAGATACCGGTTTCTAACTGCTGCTGCCTCCACTCTAGTGACACATGGGACTTCATAGGCTCGTGGGCACCTCCTTCATGCCCTTGGTGCAGGGCCTAGGGTAGTGCTGGGAACAGAGGTGCATTTGAGGAAGCATCTCTATAATCATAATGGCAAAGAGAACCATAACGGCATCAACACTAAGATGCAAATTAAAGACTAACCTTTCCTCTGCTTTTATAATCAGGGCACTATTAAGTACCAGGCACTTCCCATGGTATTTCATAGGGTCCTGCCATGGTCCCATCCTATAGACACGGAACTAGGAGGCCTGGGGAAATTCAGCTCCAACAGAAGTGTGCCCAGTTGGGGGCCATGGTTCTGTTTCATCTGTTCCCTGGAATCTTATAGGTGGAAACCCTAGAGGTCATTCAGGTCACCCTCAAACCTAAGCAGGAATTGCTCCATGACTTCCCATGATAGCACTGCGGGCCTACCAGTCCCAAGCATCCTGCTCTGCCAAACTCTAGAGGTTGCTAATTGTTGCCTGCTCCTCTGTTAGCAACCCGTAGAGTTTAAATCCACCTTCTCTGAAGCTTCCTCCTGTTTCTTCTGGGCTGCGCCCCCAGGGGCAGGCAGGGATCCAAGTGCTGGGAGCTCTGGGGGACCTAGCCTTGGCAGGAGGGTTCCCCCCGCCAATGAGGCTGACCCCCAACCTCACTCTGCCGCGGTCTGTTGAACGTGACCTGTACCTTTGCCCTTGGCTCCTACACACACGCACGAGCGCGCGCGCACACACACACACACACACACACCCTCCACGCTTTCAGAAAGGAGACAGCCTCTGTCTAGCCTGGAGTGAAAGAGTAACTAGTACATTTTCCTGGTTCTTCCCATACCCCACCCCACCCCCACCTCTACTCCCACCTTCTTTTTTTAAACCTTTTGGATGGATCTAGAAAGAATAAGCCAGCTACGACGCCGGTTGTGGAGAGGCGGGAGATGCTTTCAGGGCAGATAGCTCTGCTGAGCCCCTTCCCCAGGTTAACTGCGATGGGGGAGGGGAAGCATCTTGGAGCAGGGAGGGGTGGGCTTATCCCGGAGGACACCCAAGCACGACCCCAACACTGCAGTTGCGTTTTGATTGCCCTCTCCTTCCCCCTAAAAAAGCGCGATGGGGATGGGAAGGGGCGGGGCTCGGGGAAGGAACGCACCGGCCGCACCTCGACCCTGCTGACTCGGCATAGCT
>NW_011494943.1:10669574-10671720 GCF_000754665.1 Bison bison bison | reverse complement strand
GCCCCCGCGGCCGACGCCTCGCAGCTCCGCACCCGGGAGATACCGCAGGCCAGCCGCCACCCACCATCCCGGCCCCCGGCTGGGGGTCAGCTGGCGCGCTCCAGCGCCGTCGCCACGTGGCGGGTGGGACCGGGGCAGCTGGAGCCCTGCCCTCTAGGGGGTTCCCATCGACATGACCCGGGGGCTGGACGTGGGGGCGCAGTTGCTTTCTTGGGGGCATCCTGGCGAATTGTCGGTGAAGCCTTTGAAACATTTGCGCAGGGCAGGCTTCGGTGCCACATGTCCACCCTCCCACTTCGGTGGGACTGCTCTGGCTTTTCCCGCCCACGGTTCCCTCGAGGTCTGCTGTCCTTCTGCGTCCTCGGTCGCATGGGGCAACACTGTGATCCCACCCAACAGCCACTTTCTAAAGGATTGACATTCAATTCTAGGGCTCAATTCGGTGTCCCGACCTGATTGTAAGCGCCCCCAGGGCAGCCGAGTCCGGAACAGTGTGCCCGGGGCAGGTCTGGAGGCGGCTCTTCGCCTGGATTGTCCGGGCCAGCGACTGACCCAGCAAGTGAACAGCGATGAGGCCCAGGAGTGGAGTTTCCAACCACGTGGAGTTTTCACGATGGGGGAAGACAGGGAGGGGAGCAACCTGGAAGCCCCCAGAGTGTGACCGAGTGTGTCTCTTTGACGGTAGCCTTCTGGGCAAATCCATTCGTCGCTGGAGCAGCGGAGGCTGCGAACGAGCCGGGTTCACCCCACCCTGGGAGCGGGCCGCCTGCCGCCCGGGGAGGCTTGGGAAATGGGCGAAGTGGTCAGACTGGTTTCCGGAGCCGGGCTCGGAATCCACGCGGGCTGGCAGGCATTGGTGGGGGAGGATTGAGCCCCGCCAGCGGCGTTGGCAAGGCCACCCTGGGATGCTTTGTTTTCCATCCTCGAAGGAGACCCTGCAGGATGGGGGTGGGAGGGACAGCAGACGTCCGGTTGGGAAACCCAGTTTCAGGTATGAACCAGTAGTCTGGCAGCTCCCCACCCCTCTGGTGCCCAGCCCCCTTCTGCCCGGTCCCGACTTTAGCCAAGAGTATTTGGGAGACTGAGTTCCCGGTCCACAGCGAACCCGGGCTTTGATCTTGGTATTTGAAAGAAACAAGGGGAGGGGTGGGGTGTGTGAAGAAGAGTCCAGCTCGGCCACTAACCTGAAAGACCATTCACAGGACACTCCCCTCTCCCAGCCTGTTTCCTCATCCATCACCATCTTTTCCAGTCAGACACTCCTGGGGGTCTGCATGCACCGGGAGATGGGGACTCAGAACCCCTAGGGAGTCGCGTGGAAAGGAAAGGAGGGTGCAGAAGCCGATGGCCACCCTCTCCCTCCCAACCTAGGACGTGCAGTCGGGAGGAATCAACCAGCGGTTGGAGACCTTGGGTGCCCCCACCTCATGCCCAGGGGCTGGGGACTTGGGAACGAGAAAATGGAGTCTTCAGGGAGAAAATTCCCTACCTAGGAACAGTGTGGCACTTGATGGAGTAGGCTGCCAGGAGCCAGATTCTCCCTCGGTCTCAGGGGTGAGGAAGGGGTGCCTCACCTTCCCCCCGCCCCACACACACATCATAAACCCCCCAGGTCGGGAAGTCCTGTGCAGGGGCGGTGAAGGAAGGGGGTGAGCAGCAAGCTGGGGGTTTGGGGCGACAGCACTGCCATCCCAGAAAAATGGAGCGCTGAATCTCGCGTTTGCAGCAGCTGCTGGGCAGCTCGGGGGGTCTAGAGAGCCGCCCACGCTGCGGTCTTCTTTGAGGTTCCTAGGGGGAAAACGGGGGCGTGAGGTGGGCACTACACGAGGTCAGTGGGGACTCGAGGATTAGTGACACCCCCCCAACCAACCCAAGTAGAAAAGAGAAGGAACTCGAGGCTAGAAGAACACCCAGCTCTTGTCACCCGCCCAGCCTGCGGGGGACCCCACCCCCCTTCCCGCAACCAGGGTGGGCTGCGGCGAAGGCGCGGGTCCAGCCCGGCAACCGAGGTGGAAGAGGTCCTTGCTGACCCTCTAGGGCTAGGCGAGTGGCCGTCGCACGAGAAGCCCCCCCTTGGGAGGGGCTGTGCGGGCTCCCAGGGAGGGGCGGGGCGAGGGCTCGGACCCCGGAGCCCCCAGGCCGCCCA
>NW_011494943.1:10665998-10668970 GCF_000754665.1 Bison bison bison | reverse complement strand
TAATGGACTGTTGACCTCGGTGACCGCTTGCAGCCCACTGTCCGCACCGCACCCTTCCCCCGGTTGAGGCTGGGCTGGCCAACCCTGACTCCCCCTCAACTCCCCGCCACCCTCGGCGAAAAATAAAAAATAAATTTAAAAAGCTGTGTGCGTGCTGACTACAAAACGACCCAAGCCCGGAACTCTGCGGAGAAGATCCGGGTGGATCCTTCGGCGCCATGAGCCGAAGCGGCGGCGGCAGCTCAGCAGGTGCCGCGAGCCCACCCTCTTCTCTGCAGGGAGCAGCCCCCCGACCCCCGCCTCCGCCCAGCCAAGGGCCGCCGCCCGCGCCGAGGAGGCGCCCGCGGACACCCTGCCTGGCACCCGGGCCCAAGCACGCTTCTCTGGGCGCCAAGGGGAGCCCGGGGTTCTAGAGAGAGGTGTCCAAAGAGATCTGGAGAATCGGCCGGGGGTGCAAGCTTAGGGCAGGGCCTAGGGGCGCACCAGGAAGGAAAGGAAATTGCCCCCCGGATCCCCAGGGCTGGTATTGCTGGGGAAAAAACGAAAAGTGAGAACAGAGGACCCGTGGGTGGGGTTGGGTTCTGGAGCCCGAACCACTTGGCGCAGTCGAGCGGGTCTGTAGCCCCCTCTTACTCCAATCGGGAAGAAATCCGGGCCGTAGTGAGTCCAGCTGGCCAGGAAGAGGTGTTCCTGTAAATTGGGACTTTATTTTCCCCTATCTGCAAGTTTCTCTCACCCCTCCCACCAACCGGGTACTCAGCTCCAGCGATTTCACCACCACTGGCTGGAAATTTCAAATTCAATAAATAAAGAGGGCAGGGACCAACAGCCAACAGGTCAAGGAACGGGGTTTCCAGATTAGAGAATGGCTTCTGCTCTTGGAGTTTAAGAAAAGAGAAGAAGCAGCACACGTAAGGAGACACCTCCCCGTGACGGGAGAACATCTGGGGCCCTCCTCCCTCCCCTCGCTGGGCGAAGGTATCCATCCACCTACCTAAGCACGCAGAAACTTGGGGTTGGAGATTTAATATGAATGACCTGGCTAAATGGGCGTGGGCAGGTGCGGGGCAGGGATGGGCTACGTGGAAGTATCAGGAGGCTGCACCCGGGCATCCACGAATTTTTCCAGGGCTCAGAAAGGTCTCCATGGCAGAGGTCCAGAGTTGGGCGCAGACCCAGACAAATCCTCTGCCCCGAGGGCATCCCCAGTCACTGCGCGGGAGGGAAACTGTGCTTTCTGCTAGTCAAGACACCGCGGCAGCAAATCTCAGCCAAGGTCGGGGAGGGATATGTGCTGGCACCAAGGGCTGCTGCGGCCGCAGCGCTTCCTTCCGCAGAAACAGCGAGGAGGAGGAGGCGGCCAAAACTAACTCCATCCAGCAGGCAGCGCCCTCCTCAGTTTCGCACCCGCGTTCCCTGGCAGAGCCCGCTTCTGCCACCTTCCCCGGAGAGGGTCCAGGTTGGGGAATTCGAGTTTTGGAAGAGAAAGAGGGCGAAGGCGAGGAAGGATGCCTGAGACCGAGCAGAGGTCACGCAGGTCATCGTTCTCCGTTCCCATCCCCCACCCGAGCCAGGTCTTCTGTGCGACCCCCACCTGCGCAGGGCTCCAGGCACAGGCTTCCCAGTAGAGGGCATCGCTCAACGCCTGGGCTAGGCGGCGGCCCTAGAGGCAAGCTCTATCACGGGCAAAGTCCCAGGGCGCTAAGGTGCTCATTGTCTTAGCTGTCCCTTTTGGTTCTCCTGGGGACAAGCGCGAGTCCCCGAGAGGGTAGCTCCGGTCGCCGCGGCGTCGCTAGGAGAACACGCGCTTCGGAACTGGTTACCACTCAGGAGGGGTCAGCTGGACACCTGTGCGTGCGTGCGCGTGCGCGCGCCTCTGAGAGCGAGGGAGGGGCCGAGGGGAGCCCTGGGAACCGCTGTGCGTTTACTGCCCGAGTTTGAGGCAAACCCGAGCCTCAGGTCCATGGGAATAGGGACATCTTCTTCCTCCTCGGGCTCCCGTCCAGCGGGTGGGCTCAGCGCTGAGCACCTGACCTGCATCCCGCAACCTCCAATGCACTGCGTTCTGCCTGGAAACCCGAGGGTGGATCTATCAGTACATTTTTCTCCCCCACGCAGCGTTCCCTCCACCACTGGCAGTTTTTTAAAACAACCTTTCAATGAGACATCGATTTATCATTATTATGATTGCATTCAGAAATCCAGCCCGAAGGGACACCCTGGGAGATAGTAATTTGGTGGTACCTAGGGCGGTTTGTGGTTTAGCACATCCCTAGTTCCGTAACCACATTTATTCGGCAGCTAATTGCTCTAATTACCTTTGGGGCGTGAGAGGTGAGCGTGAGTGTGCTGCGGGCAGAGGGGAGACTTGGACTGTTCCCAGAGCCCCGTGCGTGCACACCGTGGACCTGATGCTGCTGCAGCAACCGCAGTAGCAACGCGCGCTCACACACACACACACCCTCCAGCTCCCCTCCCGCATCCGGGCCTTCCTGCTCCTCCGTCACCGCTCGCAAGGGTTTGGGGAGGGGGTGCGTGGGGTGGAGGTGGAAGCGTGAGCGGAGGGGGCGAGAACAGGCTGAGCGGGAGGAAGAGAATGATAACGAGGCCGAGGGGGAGGGGGAACAACCGCGAGGAGAAAACTTGGGGAGAGGGTCAGGCAAAAATGGGGGTAAGCAAGGAGAGGGGTGCGGAGACGAGAGGCGGGGAAGCCGCGGGAGAAAGAAAGGGAGGTGGTGGGGAGCGGGCGGGGGCGACTGGCTCGTTTCCACTCGTGAGAGCCGGTTGCCGAGAGACGCGCGGGCCAATGAGCTAGCACCAGCTCAGCCCGGCACCCGCCGCGTGCCCTTATATGGTGCGGCCGCTCGGCTGGCGCTCGCGCACATCGCCATATAAGGGCAGGAACCTAAATACAGGCTATACCTTGTTCTCCGCTCGCCCGGCCGCGGCCTCGGCGATCGATGAGCGCGCCG
>NW_011494943.1:10654654-10665811 GCF_000754665.1 Bison bison bison | reverse complement strand
CTGGCGCAATGGCAGCGCGAGCCAGCTGTGGCGCTCGGAAGGTGTAACCCACAGCCTCCAGCTTCCCTCTTTCCTTTCTCTCCCACTCCAATCTCCCACTATTTCCGAGGTGCAGATGCAAATGAGCTAGAATTGACATCTAACTGCTTTTGTTTTAAAATAATAATGTGAGCGAGTCTGTGTTAAGTCTGAGCAAAGGCCCAGGATCACGAGAAACCTAGCCCCACGCTAGGGAGCTGGTAGGGTGGGGAGGAAAGAGCCCTGGACTGTGATTTGAAGGTTCGAGGTCCCCTCAGCTTTCTCCCTAGACCTGGCCCGTGGTGCCGTCAGCTGACATCCAGCGCCTTTTCCTCCGACCTCCTCGGTGCCAGGCCTGGCGGAGGTCCCAGGCCGGGGCTCGAGAAGCGGGGGCTGCGTGTGGCCCGAGCATAGAGGACCCACGGGTTCTGTGCCTGGGAGGCCCAGGCAGCCTGGAGCCAGCGGAGCGGCGGGAGGCAGCGGTGAGAGGCGTCGCTGTCACACCTCTCAGCGTCTTCTTTGTACCTGCCCAGCTCCTGGACTGCGGGCTACATGCTACCCAAGGTGACAGGCCTGGCAGGTCCGCGGCCCAGCAACGCGATTGGGCCCAAGGAGGCGAATTCAGACAGCTGCGAGGGAGAGGGCCCGCAGGAGGTCTCTTTGAGAGAGGAGGTTGGCCAGAGGGTAACCTCAGAACAACCGATCAGCCTCAGATATCTCCCGGCTCCTGTGTAACCCTTTGACCCCAAAGTCCTGTCTCCAGCTTGTTACACTGCTTGGTTTCTCCCTTCCCACTTCTGACCCATTTCCTAGCCCACCCAGAGAAGAGTTTTGGCCTCCTCCAGGCCAGGGTCTGGACCAGGAATGGCCCCTGGCCAGGATGCCAGCCAGTCTGGAAGGAGCCTCAGTGGTGTTATGACATAGTTCTCCTGCCAGCAGAGTGGGTGGGACATAGCTTTGCCAGTGAATGTTGTTGGAGACCCCACATAGCTTACCCATGGCTCCCCACTGTGTACCAGGCTGAGGCCTTTACTGCCGGCGGACATGAGAGACTCCCAAAGAGTCTTGCCAGAAGGCTGATGGTCCTGAAGAAACCTATGCATCTGGGCCAGTGGCCCCCAGAATCTGAGAGACGCATTCCCCATCACCCAGTGCACCGGTGTCTCAGGTGCCCCTCTCCAAGCAGTTTACACTGGGGTTGTGTCCGCTTTGTCTTGGCTTCCCCAGTGCCCGGAGTTGCCACAGAGAGAGCCTCTTCCCTCTAAGGAGGCCATTTCCAGTAGCATGATGCCACCTATAGAATGTACCTGGAATTAGTCCCAGCTGTGGCTATGCCTCCAGCAGCCTGGTGCTGTACTGGAACTGGAGAGAAGATAATGCTCCCTCCTTGTCCCCGATTGAGGTTCGGACTGGAGAGGTAGTCTCGTCACCCAGCGCTTCCTCCAGGACTCTTCCTCTTGCCTTCTTGAACCCCCCAGCTGTTTAGTAGTTCTGTGCCTGGCATCATTTGAGAAACTGAGACCAGAACCTGGAATGGCTGGAGCAGGAATTCCCAGCTCTCCCCAGGAGTCCCTGTGATTTCCCAACAGTCACAAGCTCCAGGGTTGTGTGCTGGCTGAGGCATCAGTGGTCAGCCGTCAATGGTGAACAAGTATTTTCTAAAGGTTTTGGAAACCCAATAAACCTGATCACATGACCCCAAATGTACAGAAGGGGGAAACGAGACAGGCTACTCTAAGGCTGCCTGGTCCAAATGACCCTTTTACAGGACAAACTGAAGTCAAGAAGGGAAAAGAAAAATGACTTATCCAAGGCATCTCAGCCAGTCAGGGGTGGAGCAAGTACAGGTCTGAATCCAATTTTTTTTTTTTTTAATTCCCCATCCACTGCTGTTTGGATTATCCAGGCATGTCTCGGCACAAGCTTCCATGTTTGCATGGCTTGGTGGTCCTGGAACCCTGGAGCTGGTGCATGAAGTCCCATGATGGCTGCCCAACTGGCTTTACCTGGGCCTTGGAACTGAATGCCTTTGGTGGCAGCCAGTAGCTCTTCCTGGGTGGCTGGGGAGGAGGAGGGGGGCCAGAGGCAGGAAAACTCTCTTGGACCCTGACCTCAGGCTGTTTCGCTGCTTGTCTGGGCAGAGTCTGGGAAGTCCAAGGGTCAGTGACCCCAACTGCACCCCAGATGACTCTGTTATGCCAAACACCATGACTTGGAGCAGCAGTGGGGCGTGTCTAGCTTCCTGCTGTGCTTGGTTCCAGTACCATGACACCTCCTCTTAGGCACCGCAACTCCTGGGTGACAGACCTAACTAAGTCAGCCCTGTCCTCAGCTTAACTTGGTCACCAGTAAGTTACTTAGCCCCACTGAACTTGTTTCCCCATATTTAAATGTGATTACTGAAGTCTCCCTCTAAGGACTGTGATGAAGAATAGAAGAGTTTGGAAGCTTCTAGCTAGAGCTTGGCATGGAGCAAGCAGCCATTGCTCAGCAGATGGAAGCTACATCTATCCACTCCCACCACTCCTGCACACCCTCTTGTGCCAGGTTAGGCACAAGGCTCTGCTAGACAAATGACCATAAAGCTTCATGTACATTTGGGCCCATGTAGAAACATGGGAAACTCCATGTAGAAACTCCCAAGCGCTCTCCAGCGGGCTCCCTTGGGCAGCTAATTTGTGGGTGTCAGCTCCAACTTCCACCCTATCCTTGGATAAATTTCTCCAGTCAGTACTCTCCAGTTCTAGCCTGGCTCCATCCTCTGCTGCAACCCAGAATCCAGCAATCTAGCCTTGGCTGGCTTCCCTGAACATCCCTAGGAGCTCTCCAGTGTAGACTGCACCAGGATCTTTCTCTCTGGGGAACAGAAGTGCCTGAACCCACAGAGGCTGGAAGAAGCACTACCTTACTGTAGGAAATTGAGTCTGGGACCTCTTTACTCATCTTAGAAAAACAGCACGTGTGTGTGTGTGTGTGTGTGTGTGTGTGTGTGTGGTCTTGCCTTCCTGGGATCCAAATTACTCTCCATGTGGGTCCACTAGAGGTACCTATCAGAGCAACAAAATGGGAAAGACCCTGCCAATTTGGCAGTTGGGAATACTGATTTTTCAGAGAGGAGGAAGTCTGCTCATCTTGTGGGGCAAAGGCTGAAGGCACTTTCCTGGATTCCCCTGAGCTGGAAACTTGGGCTGGACAGCGGTTGAAAGCATCAGCTGGAGGGAGCAGCAGGATTAGCCTACAGGCTCAGAGTACCCTGGGGTGGGGTGGGGGAGGCTCTGTCTGAGGCTCCAAGTCATCTCCCCCAAGCCACCTCTCCTCCACTTCTGTGCCCATCTTTCCTTCTCTTCCCTCACACTTGCCTGTGGCACACCCTCACTCTCAGGATGGGATCCCCACGGTGGATATCGGTTCACTAGTCAGCCCAGACAGGCCACTGCCCCCACTCGCTTCTGACTGGTCCAAGAGCCTTTAAAGCCCAGCTGGCTTACTGCGATCCCCGCACCCACTGCCCTCACCCTCTCCATTTCCACTGGACCAATCCGTGCGGATCCGACTAGCCCAAAGTGGGGCGCGAACTTTTCCCCTAATCACATTGGGGAATTTGCATTTAGAAGTTTCCGCCTCCTGGGAGGAAAGCTCACCACCCCGCTGCCCCGCACTGGGGCTAGCGACAGTGACTCGGAGCCCGAAGCCTGGCGCCCGGCGCCCCCAGGTCGCGGGCGCTGTTCCAGCGGGGTGGCCAGCGCCTCTTTCCGCGTGGGCCGCTCTTTGTTCTCGGTCGGTTGAGCCCGGCTTGGCTCCGGCTCTAGGGTCAACGAAGCTATTACTCCGGACTTTGCAGGCTGGATGGCGCCTCCCTCAGGAGGAGAGGCTGCTCCCGGACTGGGGAAGTTCGATCTCTCCCCTAAGCTTGCGGTGGGGGGTGGCGGTGCGGTAGTGGGGGGGACTGTTTAGGGACCCACTGCCCGGAGCTGCTAGAATACTCGCAGCGGCTGGAGAACGAGGTCGGCTAGGGACCTCCTTCAGACTTAGATTTAGGAAGCTGTTAAACCGGCAACGCCCTGAAAGTCGGACTCCTTTCTCTACTCTTCACTGGGTGTCCACCCTACTCTCGCAAAAGGAGAAATTGAGGCTGAAACCTGGATCTGGGATTGGGAGACTAGGAGCCCCAATTCTCCCCGCGTTTGTTTCCCAGCTAGGAAAAGACTTGAGGGAGGCTAGAACTTTGCTCCCGTATTCCAGGGGTGCCCTTTCCTCAGGGTACCCATCCTCCTAGGGAAGAAGCTGTGCTATCACACCCACCGCCAGGAAAAAAAAAAAAAAGATAATACCTCCAGGGTGAGCTGTGCCACCCAGGGAGGTGTAAAAAAGTCTGGATGGAGACTGCGTCCAAAAGGCAGTGATAATAAAAGCAGAGGAAAGAGAAGGATGGAGGGACGGCTGGTTTACTGTCCCAACCCAGTAGTCGCGACTCTCAGCGACACCCTCTCCCGTGCCGGGAGGTCTGTTGGCGCCCTCCTTCCTTTCCGCGGAAACAGCCAGTCCCTCGACTGTGGGCTAATCCTCCGCCCATTTCCCCTCTCGCTTCCCCACTTCACTCTGCAGGTCGCTTCACTCTCAGCAATTCCTAATCCTGCTTTCCCTCTTCAACTCTGATTTTAAAAGAAATATAAGAATTATTTCAAAAGAAGTGACCGCAATGGGGGCTTTTTCTGCCACCTCCTTAAAAAACGTAAAACTTCCGTCTTCTTGGAAGAGATAGGGAATTCCTGTCCACAGGGCGATGCAGGGAGGCTGGGGGTGGATCTCCCACCCTTACGCACTGTGCTCTCTCTGCGTGGTTTGCTGGGGAAGACAAGACTGACCTTGGAGGTAACAAGTCCTTCTGAAAAAATCCTCTGGAGCCCAGAATAACCCTGAAAGTGGCCCCACGATTACAATTCTGGTCCAAATCCATTTACCATATTTATTTGTGGATTTCTCCCTCCCACTCCTCTTCATATTAAAAAAGATCAAAAAGACGTTTTAATGTATAAAAGATGTTTCCTCCACATAATACCCTCATCACCACCCACATACCTTTTTTTTTTTTTTTTGCTTTGAATCCAAGGACTTTTGCTGCGCCAATCGTCGCGGCGACCGTCCCAGAGCAAGGAAGTGATTCCTCTTGATCTGTCCAAAGGGTGGGGAACTGAGCCCTAGAGGGGCCAGGCCAGAGGCCCAGAGCGCTGATCTGCGGATACCTCCTTAATCCTTGTCGAGCCGCTCGTCTATCTTCTCTCTGCCCAGCGCTATTTTCAATGTCGACCTGCTTATATCCCCCAGCAATCCCCCATGCTGTCCCTGTTTCTTGGGCCACTGAACCTCCCACCAAAAAAAGAGTGTTTTCCAGGATTCCCGCGGTGGCTCAGTCCTTCACCCGTTTGGCCAGAAAGTAGCTACACTTCAACTAGATAAGTAACAAACTCAGCTGTGAACCTGACATTTCCACTACTTTAAATTTCACCGCTCCCTGGTCCTGGTCAAGAACCCCATACTCAGCAAAATCAGTTTTTCTTGCCGTAAGCCTCTGTTTTCAGGATCTTAAGGACTAACTGAAGAAATCAAATTAATTTTGCCTCTGATTACTGTGTTATTCTAGATAAGCCATTATTATGCAAATGACAGAGTGCGGCTTTCAAGTTGAATAAGAACCGTGCCGGGTAGCGGCGCAGGACTGCCCCAGATGTTTGCATAATTACTTCTGCCCTAACTTCGAGAGTGCAAAATGTCAAGGGAGGAAGTGGTGCGGGTAAATACGGTACCACATTCCCTGAATTTGATTTCCTAGAGAAGGGCGGGGAAGCCGATCTGAGGCTTTCGTCTGGAGCGAGAGAAGGCGTCCCGACTCTCTGCCGAGGGTGTCCCAGCCCGAGTGGCCGTCGACGCCCTCCCCCTCGCGGGTGAGCCATCCCGCAGCCAAGAGTGGCCGGAGAGACCCGGGTCTCGCCGGGGCAGTGAGGCGCTTGCGCGGGGACTGAGCCGCTGCTAGCCGCGCGCTTTCCGGCAGCCCGGGAACCGGCAACTGGGCTTCTGGGCGTGCGCGGAGCCTGCGCGCTCTGGACATTCAGCCTCGACGCCCGTCCGGCCTGGTCTGACCCCCGACAGCGCCCCCTCCTGGGGCTAAGGCTGGGGGTGCACCTCGGGATACCCGGCGCGGGGCTACAAGGAAAGGCACTGATCAGAGCCGAAAGGACGCCGAGGTTCCATCCACGTCCGTCAGAGACAAGAAGGCCGGAACCTCCTAAGAACCGTCGCCTTTTCTCCGTCGAATCTCAAACGTCTGCCCCTAGGGTTTCCCGTACGCCCCCGCCAGGGCGAACGCGTCGGCGGAGCTCGGCCTCCGGGGGGGAATTCCGCTGGAGCACCCAGACTCATCCCCCTACCCCGCAACATGTGCCTTCTTGAAGGACCTGGCAGGCTCTTGGTGTTTCTGATCTCTGAAACGGGAGACTGGACGTTGGCTCTTCTCAGCGTGAACAGCCTCACGAGGAAGTGGTACTGGCCAGGGGATCTCGAGTTTGGAACTAACTCGAGGTCCCGAGTGAGTGAGTGAGTGAAGTCGCTCAGTCGTGTCCGACTCTGCGACCCCATGAACTGTAGCCTACTAGGGTCCTCTGGCCATGGGATTTTCCAGGCAAGAATACTGGAGTGGGTTGCCATTTCCTTCTCCAGGGTATCTTCCCAACCCAGGGATCGAACTCCGGGTCTCCCTTATTGCGGGCAGACACTTTATCATCTGAGCCACCAGGGAAGCCCCATCAAAAAGTCACTTCAATTCCTTCGGCTTGGGGGCGGGGTAGGAAGTGAGAATGAACGTGAAGAGCCCGACGGAGTCCGAGGCATCCCTGCAGATTCCCTGGGGGCGGGAGAGAGCCTGTGGGGTTGGAGAGGGCAGTGCGGCGACCAGTTGGTCTGCATTGCTGGCGACCGAAGTGCCTACCCTGGCAGAGGTCGGGTTCTAGGGAGCCCAGACCTCGCTGAGCGCAGGCTCTGGGGCTACCAGTCTTCACCCGGTGTCTTCCCTTGGGAAGTGTATGTTCCCTGCCTTCCTGATGGATGGGGTCACCAGCGGGTAGGCAGCACACACACACACACACGGACCCTGCCTAGTCACTGCAAGGCCAAGGCTTTCCCCGTGCAGACAGAATGCGGAGTCAAACTCTTCTCCTGGAGCATCTTGATCACAGACTGAAGTCAGTGTGTGGGTCAGTGAGCCCTGAGGCCAAGGATGACGCCGTAGGGGAGTTCTCGAGTCCCGGGAAATCTCGGGGCTAGGAGGCTTCGGATAACACCTTCCTCTAGGCTTTGACCCTTAGTTTTTGACCCTTAGGTTATCCATTTGTCTCTCGCGGCTCTGCCACTCCCCCATGCCCTCTTTGCCTCTCTCAGTTCCGCCCCGGCTTAGGCCGTCGAGTCTGAGCCCCTTCTTCAGGGCCGACGGGAACCGAACTCCCAGACTCATCCATTCTCAGTCCCCTTCCATCCTGCGGGACAGGCACGGATATGCAGTAGCTCAGGTCTCCCACTCACCTCGGACCTATCTCCCCTTGTACCCCTCCAGCCCCAGAGTGCCTCCGGGCTCCTGGAGCGGGATTTTGCAAGCAACACGAGGCTGCCTTCCTGGAGAAGATTTGGGGGATTCACCCCGCGGCGCGCGTGAGCGCATGCGCGCCAGCTTCAGCACTGTGCGCGTGCTTCCACTGCACCGCACCCGCAAGGAGCTGGGCCTCCGCGCTGCCGGAGTCGCGGTTTTGGTAGCAAGCCTACCTGATGCGACGCCTCCCGAGGCAAGTATCCTAAGGGGCAAATTTAGACTGCGTCTAAGGAGTCTAAGGAGCAATTTCCCTGGGAGGGTCAGTGAGCACCCAGCTCCCTCTTTGTGGGTACCCCTCATGGGAGGCAGGGACAGCTCTGGCTGATACTGGATTCCTTGAGGGAAAGTCACCCAATCCAGACCCACCAAGTCTCATTAGCCTGACCTGGCCCCAGAACACTAAGAAGGACAAGTGTTACAGTAATAATGAACATTTATTGAGCATTTACTTATGCCTGATGGTGTGACAGTGCTTAAAAAAATATTAATATTTCTTTTTAAAATAACAATTATGGGGACAGAAGCACAGAGTAGTTAAGGAACTGGCACAAGGGCACACAGCTAATAAAGGAATTTGAACCACTGGCCCTGGAGCCCACAATTTTAGCCACTGTGCTCTGTGATGAAGGAAAAACAAAGACTTCCACTATCATCCAGCCTCCAAGTGGGTTGATTTGGCTCCTAGAACTCATCCCTCACTCTGTTGTTTCAGTCTCTCTTTCTCTCTCTTTTTTTTTATTCTGATGGCCCAGGTCAATGTTTCTGCTTAGCATGGTCAGGTTGCTCACTCTGACAATGAGACCACTGTCTTCTATGGCCAGTTCCATTGGCCCTTTCTTACCTTGAATAATTTCCATAAGCCGGGAAGAAGTGAAACATCTAGAGGGTTCCAAACTCCTGTCCTACAGTATCAGAGAGCACTGGGCTTGGGACTCCTCACACAGAACCCCTGCTGTGTGGCCCTGGGCAAGTTATTTGGCTACACCGCGCCTCAAGTTTCCTCATCTGTAAGATGGGGATTATGGAATTACTTTTATCTGGTTGTTGTGAATGTTAAGTAGGATAATGCAGCTGCTCAATAGATGCTGCTTGCCCCGTGGAGCTGCCATTCATCCTGTGATTTCAGGGGGCTAAGTCAAAGGTTATGTTGCTTCTAGAGTATGTGCAGGCTTGTGAGAAATGTGCAGCATGGTCATCCCTTTAGTATCCTTTGCAAATTATTCTAGTGTTCTTCTGACACCCATTGAAAGTCTACTCGGAAGGAGAAAATGGGACAGGAGAGGTGGGAACTTCTTGATTCTGGGAAGGACTAGAGGCTGGAAACTTCTAGGTTCCAGGCCAGAAACCTTGGCAGCCTCCCTCCTGTCACCATCCAGCCTGTCCGGGTCGGGTCTTTGGGACTTCTTTGCAAGGTGTTGGATCACCTCTGCCTTTTCTCCTGTAGCGGGCGAACAGCCTCCCAGAGGCATCCGGCCCTGTCCAAGCGTGGGGGCGGCAGAGTCGGAGGACGCCTGACGGGCTCCGGGGCTGCTGGTGGTAAGCCACGGGCCGCGATCGCCGCACACGCGGCCACGCTCGGAATCACCCGTGCTCGCTTCACAGCCTGCCCTGCCGTCGCGCCGGAGGCGGATGATTTCTAAATCCGCCCGCGTCCGCGGCCAAGACCAGGCAGGTCCGACACCCGCCAAGCCGCGGAGCTGAAACGCTCCCAGTGAACTAGCCGAGGCCCGGCCGCATCCTCCAGCTAGAGGACGGGCTGGGGCTTGTTGGTTTGGCCGGCGACCCAGGAGCCGAGCCCGTCACCCCGGTCGCCCTTCCCCTTTCCACTCCTCGGACCGCGCCAGCCTCGAGGACCCCTCCCCGGGGCTGAGTCCGCGGGCAGCGGACACTGGGCAGCCTAAAAGGGCCCTGGACCGAGGGCGGCCCTCAGGTGAAGGAGGCGGGCGCGTGGAGGCACAGGATCCCCACACCTTCCGGAGACTGGGCCAAAGGCTGGGGCTGGCTTCCAGAACCCGGAGCAGGTTCTGGGGGCACTTTGTCGGGAAGGGAAATGGCAGGCATGTGCCCAGTTCACCGAAATGAGTGCAGAATCGGGCAGTAGACCTAGGGGGTCGGGAAGCAGGTGGCCCGATGTGGGCGGGCGTCTGTATTTCCACAAACAAAGGAACAGGGCAGCTCACCCCGGAACTTGGGGGTGGTGGGAAGACGGCTAAAAGAATCGCCGACAATTTCCTTCATAAAAATGCGATCTGAGAGCATTTGATTTCCACTTTCACTCCCCCTCGTCCTCCGCCCCGACACACGCACTGTCTCCAAAGACACTCAAATTGCAGCCATATGGGGCTAAAGTAATAGGAAGCAGTTACCTTATTTACTGAAGTGGCGGCGCACTCAAACTTGACAGCCACAGCCGAGGACCGCCGGGCAATGAAATTAAGAGCAGAAGGTTCTTGTTCTTTGAAACTTTGTTTTGTTTACACCCAGGGGTGCACGCGAGAAAAACAGTTATCTGACTTTGAAAGATAAAAGAGGTTGTGTGTAGGAAAGAAGGGAGGTGGCGAGAATTGAGTGATGAGGAAGGCAGGTCCAACAAGAAAGGTGGGGAGCTAGGTTCCTTCTTCCCTTGGTTTCTAAGTGTCACCGGCTGATCACTTTGAAAGAAGGGGTAGGGGCTCAGCGGGAAGGATGCCTCTACCCACCCCCCACACTAGCGCCCTCCATAGCAGGTACAGGCAACCTCCCTCACCAACCAAGGAGGCCCCAGCTCTGGGTCGCACCAAGACTACAAGCCCATTTCTCAGACTTCTTCTCACTTAGTCTCCAAACTCTCGGGGCGTCGAGGTCACTCACTGACCGGTGTTCACACTCTCTCCAATCCTGGTGTCTTGCAAACAGATGGCAGCGGTGCTTGAGTCAGGAGTGAGACACACCCCCATCACCAAACCCGGGGTTTCTCCGCCCACACCGCGGGACTGAGTTTCTCTGCAGCGGACAAGAACGGGGCTTGGTCTGATTGTTCTCAGGTTATTCTATGCCTCTCCTTTCCTTCAGGATCGAGTTCCACCTTTGCTATGGGCACTGTAGGAATCCCCGACGTTTGCAAACTCAGGCACTTCCAAAGCGCTAATTTTGTTCAGAACAAGTGTTTTCACAACCAGGCATAAAGACAGGCAGAAAAATGCGGGAAAGCAAAAAAAAAAAAAAAAAAATTACTAAATACCCCCTGGAGGAGGGGCCGTGCACAACAGCGCCAGGGTTTTTCATTTCCCACTTGAAGCTTCGGAGGCACTTAAGCAAAGAAGAAAGAAAAGAGAGTGAGAGAGGTACGAGGGAAGAAAGAAAGGAAAGAAGGAAGGAAGGGAGGGATGGAGGGGAAAAGGAGGAAAGAAGAGAAAGACAGGGAGGGAGGAGCTGAGCTAACTTTTTCAGCGTGAAACTGAAACCATCGACCTCTGCACGCCTCGTGCAAACTCCGGGTCTGTAAAGGCACCCAACGCAAACAG
>NW_011494943.1:10654386-10654554 GCF_000754665.1 Bison bison bison | reverse complement strand
AACGCAAACAGCTCGCGGGAACAGCGCCCCAGAAACCCTATCAGAAGGGAAACCACCACTCTTTGCGGGCGCGGGCCGACTCGCGAGGGATGGGAAAGGACGTGGGTGGGGAGAGGCGGTGGCGAAGCCCCTCCGTTCCTCTAGCCATTTCGGGACAGGCTCCCTCCG
>NW_011494943.1:10652898-10654286 GCF_000754665.1 Bison bison bison | reverse complement strand
CGGCTCTAAGGTGGCCCTAAGGCTGCCCGGGGAATGCAAGAGACCGGGGCGTGGCTGGCACAGCCGGGCAGCCGTCGCCCGCAGCGGGCAGCGAATTCCAAGAGGCTGCGGGCGGGGCGTGCAGAGCGACCCGGGCCCAGGGCGGAGGGTGGGCTTTCTCTGGGCGGGGAAACCAGACACTTACAGGCGGCTGAGGCCGACTTTATTTTTACTGCCCAAACTGTTGGAAAGTATTTAAGCTTAAACAGAAACAGCTGTATCGCTGGCACCGGCCAACGAAACTATTTGTTACCGGGAATGACTTTTTATGATTAAGGACCCGGCCGTCGGCGGCCTCTCGCGGGCAACTCGCGCGGGTCGCCAGGGCTATCTAGGCGTCGCCAACTCGCTGTTCGTTAAGACCGAACGGCCAGAGAGATGAGGCTGTTCACCCAGAGCTCACCTTGTAAAGTTTGAGCAAGGCCAAAATCTGGACCCCCGCCCCGTTTCCAAGGGTGGGGGCGGGGAGTGCGGGAGTGGGAGGGTAGGAGTGGGGGCGGGAATCTCTCCTGTCCAGCGCGCCCAGGACCGCGCCGCACCCGTCGCGCACCTAACTTTGGACAGGAGGCCGGTTTTCCGCTCTGGGCTTCCTGCCCTTGAGTCAGACTCCTTGGCTCGCCTTTCCTCCTCTCTCTTGTTCTCCTCTTTTTCCTCTCTCTCTCTGTCTTCCACCACATCCCTCGCCAAGGGAAGCTGTGCTTCCAGTCAAGTTTATCACCATGTTTTAACTAAATCGTGGGTTCCGAGGAGTGGGTGCTGTTACTTGCAGCTTGGGCGATAAGAGAAAAGGGTTGGGGATTGCTGGGCCCAGACAGGGCTTCTGTCTCTGTCGCTGCCGTCCCAGCCCACGGGTCACCGCGAGCTGAGCAGGAACGTGCAGTTTGCGTGTGTGCAAACGCGAGGCACGAGAGACCCGGTCCTCGCCCCCTTTCCTGGACCCCGCCACCTTCGCCCCTCTTCGTCAACCTTCAGTGGACACTGTGAGGCTCCCTGGGTTTTCTCTCAGTGTCTGCCACGCGCATTGGGATGAGCTACCAACAGGAAGAGTGGGGCACAGGCCCAGCGGGTTGCCCGGGTACGGGTAAAGCAGGGAGCTTCCCCAGTCGCGCTCCCCAACCCCAGCCAAGCTCCAGACTCTGCCTTGGTGGACGTCCATGCCCTCCCCAACACACCCCGGCCTGGGGCAAGGAGCGGCTGGACTCGGGCTAGCGACACTTGGGGCCAGGGCCTGGAGTGGAACAGCAACGCGGGCTGGCGGCAGGGGCAGGTGGCTGCGGGTGTCCGGGACAGGTCGGGGAGGGGGCAGGAAGAAGGCGCGCGAACTCCCCCACGGGATCCTGGGGTGCGGA
>NW_011494943.1:10646511-10652354 GCF_000754665.1 Bison bison bison | reverse complement strand
GCTGCGCCACTTCCGGCGTCGGCCCCACCCCCCCCCTCGCGCTCAGTCTCCGGAGTCGTCTCGGACTCCGCCCCCTGGCGATTGGAACGCGGGTCACGTAGCAACGCGGGGGAGAAAGCGAGAGGGGCGTGGCCCGGAGTTCGCCCAATCAGAGCGCGGGAGAGCTGGCTCTGGCCGCTCGGCTTTAGCAACGTCGTTAGCAACACGTGGGGCGGGAGGAAGCGCGGGGCAAGAGGGGAGGAGGGAGCTGGGCGAGGGAGGGGGCGGGGAGGGAGCGAGCGCGCGGGAGGGGGAGGAGAACTGACGTCAGCGGGAGAGTATTATGGTCTGTCGTGCGCTGGCTGCTGCTTTTCTGCTCCTGGAAGCGGCCAAGGGGGGAAGCGCCGAGTCAACATGGAGCTTTCAGCGGTGGGGGAGCGGGTGTTCGCGGCCGAAGCCCTCCTGAAGCGGCGCATCCGGAAAGTAGGTGCCCCCGGGCCTTGGGCCGAGCCCTCCCCTCCCGGCCCGGGTTCCCTCCCCCTGCTGCACCCCAGCTTCCCTTCCCCCAGGTCCCAGCAGCGGCCGCGGCCGTGGCGGCGGCTCTGAGCCCAAGCGCTTTCCTTAGACTTGCAGCGATGCACAGATTGCATGGGTGGGGGGCGGGGTGGGGGGAATGAATGCCGGTGCATGCACTATGTGCAGCGTTTCGTGCAGGGGGTTATGCAGCGGACGCGTGCCTTTTCGCGGTGGGATTTAGCGCATTCATTCGGTGCATGCATTTTTTGCATGTATTTCTCGTGTCCCCGTCATGCATTTTTCCCCTTGCACACACAATTTCCTTTTTGCATCTTCAGGGACGCATGGAATACCTCGTGAAATGGAAGGGCTGGTCGCAGAAGTAAGTAGGTTCTGTGCAATTCTCAACCCCAGACTGTTATTCCGGAGCTTTCTTTCTTCCTCTTTTTCCCTTTACATTGAAATACAATACAATGCAACAAGAAAAGTTACAGACATACACATGCACACCCGCGGTTCTTTCTCTGCTCCCTGGACTGACGCCCACTTCTTCCTGATTTCCTTTAGGTACAGCACATGGGAACCCGAAGAAAACATCCTGGATGCTCGCCTGCTCGCAGCCTTTGAGGAAAGGTACAGGCCCTTCCAGGCTTCAGCTTCTCACTTAGAACCACGAAGGGTGGCTCCTGTCCAGCCTCAACTGGAGGCGCACTTGGTTTCTTCACTCACGCACCCCTTTCCCCCCTTCTTTCTTTCTGCAGGGAGCGAGAGATGGAGCTGTATGGCCCCAAAAAACGAGGACCCAAACCCAAAACCTTTCTGCTCAAGGTAGGGTGACAGTGTCCAATGGTGGGCAGTAGTGTTCTTGTGTCAGTTTGTGGGAAGCAGGCCATGAGGGGTTATGAACCATTGGGGTGTGCTGTTTGTAATCTAGGAGGGAGTCCCTAGACAGGCTGTCACCGAGTCACTTCACCGCTAAGGGTATCTGAGGGGAGGGGCTTAGCCAAACTAGAATTCCTTTATCAGACCCCCTCAACCATCTAAAATAGACATAATCAACTACAAGAAAGGTACTTGGTACAAATGACTGCTTCCAGACAAATCTTCTACCCCTTTGCTTCCAGACAAACTGATACCCCTATGCTTCACCCCTACCTATATGGGAATTCCAAGGCATCAGAGGGTGAAGCTGGGAGGCTGGGGCTGGAAGAGCGATGGGGGAGGTGGGGGCGGGGCAAGGGCCCTGCTGGGTTCTTGACACTACCCTCTCTTCCTGAAGGCCCAGGCCAAGGCAAAGGCCAAAACATACGAGTTCCGAAGTGACTCAGCCCGAGGCATTCGGATCCCCTACCCAGGCCGCTCACCCCAAGAACTGGCCTCTACTTCCCGGTCCCGTGAGGGCCTTCGGAACATGGGTCTTTCCCCACCGGGAAGCAGCAGCAGCACCAGCAGCACCTGCCGAGTGGAGCCCCCTCGGGACCGCGAGCGCGACCGGGAGCGAGAGAGGGAGAGGGAACGAGAGCGGGAGCGTGAACGGGGCACCAGCCGTGCAGATGACAAACCCAGCTCGCCAGGTGACAGCTCCAAGAAGCGAGGTCCCAAGCCCCGGAAAGAGCTCCTAGACCCCTCACAAAGGCCCTTGGGAGAACCCAGTGATGGCCTCGGAGATTACCTCAAGGGCAGGAAGCTGGACGACACTGCTTCCGGGGCAGGAAAGTTCCCAGCTGGCCACAGCGTGATCCAGCTGGCTCGAAGGCAGGACTCGGACCTGGCCCAGTGTGGTGTGGCCAGCCCTAGCCCCGCTGAGGCCACAGGCAAGCTGGCTGTGGACACCTTTCCGGCCAGGGTCATAAAGCACAGGGCTGCCTTCCTGGAGGCCAAAGGCCAGGGCACCCTGGACCCTGGTGGCCCCCGGGTCAGGCACGGCTCAGGCACCCCTGGCTCTGTGGGGGGCTTGTATCGGGACATGGGGGCGCAAGGGGGAAGGCCCTCCCTCATCGCCAGAATCCCAGTGGCCAGAATCCTGGGGGACCCAGAGGAAGAATCCTGGAGCCCCTCTCTGACCAACTTGGAGAAGGTGGTGGTCACCGACGTGACCTCAAACTTTTTGACCGTCACCATTAAGGAAAGTAACACGGACCAAGGGTTTTTTAAAGAGAAAAGATGAATATCTGGGTGGGTGGTCCCAAGACCAGGGAGCAGGAGAGAGAGTGAGAGTGCAAACTTGGCATAATGCTTTTTATTTCTGGGTGGGGAGGCGGCCTTCTGGCTGGCCCTGTCCCTTCCCTACCTTCACACAACCCCTTTCCTTTCGTCCCTCCCCCCTCAGTTTTGGTTGGAAAGATTATCTCTAGAGTTATATTTTCTATTAGATGTAAATATGTTATTTAAGAAAAAATATCTAAATATATATATTTCAACTCTTGAAGTTGTTTTATTTAAACAAGGAGAGAGAGAGACTCAGTGTGGTTTAGTTGGGGAAGGCAGGCTGAGTTGGGGCAGGAGGGGTCTGACAGCCACCCAGGGCAGTAGGGAGGATGAAGACCTGGGCACTTGGCCTCTGATGGTGTCTGGAGGGACTCAGCCAGCCCACCTCACCCCTCCTCCTTTTTCCCACAGCCCCAGGGCAGACCCCTGGAACCAAGGCAGGACCCGGATTTTTTCCTCTCTTCCCATTGGTTGGCCAGGCCAACAAAAGATTGGTTCCCCAATCAGAAAGGGAGGAGGTGGGGTCAGTCTTTTTCCTTTTCTTTTTTTTTTTTGGTGGTTGTTGTTTTAAGATTAAGAAATCTGTTGGGGGAAAAGCAAAGTATTAACTGGAGTAATTTTTTTGTGTGTGAAGTTGAAGGTAAAAAGTTGCGGGTGGGTGGGGAGCAGCAGAGTCCCCCCAGGACCACACCAGGAAAAAGCACTTTACGGGAGATGTGTGTGTTGTACACGCAGATCGGATCGTAGGTATGTCATGTGGACAAAACCTCCCAGTTCCCTCGATTCCTTTCCTTCACAGAAAGAAAAGAAATCCAGCGAATCTGTTTACATTCCCGAAATGCCAGGATAAATTGGGAGGATTGCATGTCGGTGCCCAGAGTTCGAGACAGTTGCTGTTTTACGAGAGAAATGTTCGGGGGTGGACTTTTCTTTTTCGCGTCTTCTAGCTTCGCCAGGAGAGACGGTGACCCCCATCTCCCAGGAAGATTGGACTAGTCCCCCTCCCTCGGGGAGGGCGGGCCGCCCCCTCCCAGGAGAACGCCCGGCCGGACAGGCCCACCCAGAGGGACCCACGGGGGTGGGGGGCGGCTGGGAGCGGAGGCTTAGCACCCAGGCCCTGGTCGCAGCTCGGCTGGGAGTGCGGTGAAGGTCTGGGCTCCGGCTCGGAGCTGGGCAGGACTGGCACCCCGGCAGCTTCGGCGGGGCCACGGAAGGAGGGGCGAGGGGAGGTTTCCATCCAAGAGAGCGCCTCAGAACTTTCCTTTTCTTCCCCCCCCCCCCCCTTTCCTTAAAAGCAAAAGCTATAATTTATAGGCCTTTTCGATTCGCGGAGTGTTCTCTATTTGAACTCGACATTCAAACTCCGCCAGAGGGGGAGGGAGGAGAGGGAGCTGGAGAAGAGACGGCCGGCGCGGCTGGGGAGGCCTGCGCGCGGCGGCGGGTCCCTGGACGCCCCCGCCCCGGCCGACTCGTGACCACGCTGTGTTCCAAGGACGCAGGACGCGCGCCCCTCTTTTGACTCAAAAGCACAAATCTGCCCCCCTCACATCCCGGTCCCTTCGAGGACTGGTCCTGCGGCCTCCTCGCCCTCCCCCACCCTTAAAGGGCCAGAGGGAATCTAACTTCCCATTGCTAGTGGAGGGAGGGGCGAGGGGGCCCGGCGCTTTGGGAGGAAGCACAGACTCCCGGCGGTACAGGCGGGGAGCCGGGACTGAGGGGGAAACTTCTCGATCCTGGGGGGATTTGGCGGGGACCCCCGCCTGGTTTCTCTTCTGCACTCCCCGTATTCCCACTCCCTCTTCGCAGCCTCTCCTCCAGACTTTCTTGCCTTTGAAGTGAGGGGGTAAAAAAGAGGAAGACGGAGTACTACAGGATTTTTCTTTTTTAATTATCAAATTGCGCCTATAAAAAGCCCGTGGAATGGGGATTTTTATCTGCTCACATTTGTAAAACTGGTATTTTAGACTTTGTATAAAGAAGCGCCGTTGATCAAGTGTATCTATTTAAATATCGACGCTATTTTCAGATGAAACTTCATTGAAGGGACATGTCTGTTACCGAGTGGACGGTCATTCCAGGACCAATGTCTTTACCTGGCTGCCGCCTTCCCTCCCTCCTTTCCTGCCTTCACCCTCATCTCCCTCCCTCGGGGCTGACTTTGCCTCTTCCCTCCGACCTTCCCCTGCCCTGGTTTGCCCCACCGCCTATCTGTCCTGTCTTCTGTCCGTGGCCGTCTGCGTGTCTCCTTTGCTCGCTCTTGCGACGCTGACCTGGGGGTGGGTGGGCAGGGCAGGGGCCGCGGGGCTGGGCGTCTGCAACCGCGCGAGATGTGCGGGTGTTGGGTTTATTTAATTCTAAGATTTGTACAAATCTCGAATCGATCTCCGCCTCAGCTCGAGTGAAGCTTGGCACGTATCTTCTGCGGTTGTGAATGTCTGTATCCAATACCGCTTTTTACGTGTTTAAATATATACTTTGTAAATAGAGACGTGTTTCGGATTTTATTCCTTTTTCCGGCCCTCGAGAAGAGGGAACAGGCGCCCCGGGAGGAGAGGACCCTTCCCTCCTCGCTCATGACCCATCCCACCCGCCTCTCTCGCCCCTATCGGCCCTGGACGATTCTGTTTCCAGTAGGCCATTCCCCAGCTGGGGGGATGCCAATCAGGCGGGGCAGAAGGGTAGGGTTGGGAGGGAGCGGTAAGTGACTTTTCTTAGCCTCCTAAAGGGGAAGGTCCTGGCTTTCCTCACCTACGGACTGCACTTCTCTGCGGTCTGGGCAGAACTCGGGGATCCCGGGGAGATGGGAGATGGGCGCGACCTCTGGGTTCCCATTTCTCCTGGCTGGACTCCCTCGGCGCACCCCACCCCCAGGCCTGATGTCCGGGTCCCTGACGCCCCGCGCCTCGGTGCCACGCTGCTCCGGCTTCCCCACCTGCTCACCAGTGCTGTCCTGGGACCCGCCCCCCAGGCCCACCTAGCCTCGCCAGCGCTCCCCGAATTGCAGCTCCTCGCGCCTATTGATTGAGGAATTGAGTTCGCGGGTATTGCTAGGCAACTGGCTGCTCCGAGCCGGCGCAGAGCGCGCTGATGTGATTAGTGAACCCAGAGCTGCCGAGGCGCAGCCCCGCTCCCCCCGCCCC
>NW_011494943.1:10638280-10646294 GCF_000754665.1 Bison bison bison | reverse complement strand
TTTCACCCCGCCCCGCCCCGCCCCAGAGACCTAGCAGACGTCGCCACCAGGAAAAGCAAGCGCGAATCTAGGCGCACTTGGCAGAACTGGAAGGGCTGTGGGCACGGGTAGGCTGGCGCATCTCCTATTCTTGCCCATTGAGTCGGTGACCCCGCGTCTGGCGGAGCTCTCCCGCCTTCTTCCTCTAGTCTGTGGCCTGTATGTGGACCTGGGACGGAGGGAGCGGCCAGGCACCTGGCTTTGGGGCCGTGGGCCAGCCTTCCGACGTGAGGGGCTGGGCTGGTGGGCAGAGTCAGAGGGTGGGGAGTGGAGTGCAGTGGCTTGGGGAGGATTGCAGCGGGGGGGCCAGCCCCCAGGCCGTGGCCCCGTCTCTCCACAGAGACTCTCTCCCGCATTGGGTAGCCTAGTGGGCTCGTGCTTTGGAAGACAGGGAGATGGGAGGGCCCCGACTCTGCCCCCTTTCCCCGGCTGTCTGGCCACCACCAGCCTTGGCCTTAATCTGGTGCTTCTCCGGCGGGTTTCCATAACGTGGGCAGATGCTCTGGGAAAGACACCAGGTGTGGAGGCCTGGGCCTGTGGTGCTGCCTGGGGCTGAGGCATGCCTCTGCCTCCGAAGGGCAGGGCCATCTACTGCTGCCGCAGCCAGCAGGGAGCTTGGCCCAGCACACATACTGGTTGAACTGGAATCTTTATGGGTCTTTAGAGAGAGAGCATTGGGTTGGTGGGTTTTTTTTGGGGGGTCCCCCCTTTGATGCTTAACAGTACAGATACTAGTCGAGGCCCTGGGCTGTGTGCGGGAAACTCAATAGTGAACAGGCCTGCCCCAGGATTGGGGGTGGGGGGCTCATATTCTTTTCCCATCTTCTCACCCAGAGTCCCCCAGGGCCAGAGGGGGCCTGGAATCCAACAGGGGTTCGAGTTGGGGGCGTCTTAGTGCTTGATCAGGCCCAACCTCCAGCCTTTGGACCCTGGACAGGAGGAAAGGGGCTTGGGGCTGGGGCTTACTTCCTAAAAATTTGGAGACTTTTGGGTGTGCGTGTGTTTCAGAGCAATTGTGTTGCGGGTCGTGCAATTTGGTTCCCTTTGGCAGCTCGGAACCGGGGGTGGGGAATGTCCCTCGCGCGTCCAAAGCGCCAGCGGCCCGATCTTCGCGGGTTGCGCGCGCCCTCTAGAGGCGATGGCCTCAACCCCACTCACTGGCGCCCACCCACTCCGGGCGGCGATGCCTTTCTGAGTCGCGAGGGGAGCAGGGAACGTCTCTCCATCCCAAAAGTACTCTAGAGTGGGCCACCGTGGGCGCCCCCTCCGCGACCTCCCTTCGGCCAGGCCCTCTAGCCACAAAGGTAGGGAAGAAGGTGTCCAGCGGCCGGATCCGCCAGGCACCCTCGTGCTGGATCCAACGGCGCGGGGCTGAGCCCTAGGGAGGCCGCGGGCCGGGCCCTCGGGCCGGGTCGGGCCCCTTGGCAGCCCAACCCATTCTTCTGGGAAGGCGGTGGATTAGGCGATCAGATCAGCAGCGCAGAAACTAACAAAGGCCAGTGTGGGTCAGGGCCCCCCGTACACGTCTGGCTGTTGCTCTGTACAAATGGGCTCGCCACCGGGAGCCGCGCGGGTTGTTACTCCTCTAGCCTGCTCTTTCGTGGCCATCCCCAATCCCTTCTGCTGCCCTCAAAAGCCAGAGGACAGGACGACTAGGGTCATCCCTGTTCACCTTCTCCAAAAGAAAGCAACGCCGGCCTCCGAAGGCACAACAAAAGAAAACATGCCAGTAGCCTTCCCCGCAAGAATGATTTCAAATTCGCAGGCCTTTTCTGGAGCCGGCCAGAGCTGGGGGAAGAAGCATTTTTGTAGTGCGAATCTCTTCCTGAACTAAAACATTCAGGCCTTCACCCCAGCTAGCCTTTCAACCAGTGGTGGCCAACATCCAGGGCCAACTTCTCTTTACTTCAAAGGGAGCTTCCTTCTCCCTGGAGGCTGAAATTTATGAATAAATTCATAATGAGGGTAATGCAAACCTTAAAGGACCAGGGAAGGTTATATAATAAGCAAACCGTCTCTTTTATTATGAGCCATGGGTTAGGAGTCACAGTAGCACCACTGATTCAAAGATTCTTGTGCTTCATGGCTACTCCCCTGAATTTTATAGCTGTGTCCTTTTAAAGTGTTACCACATGTGGTGGATTCAAGGGGTTGAGTAGCTTTCCAACACAGGATCATTTGGATACTGGGGGTGGGGTGTGCATATGCACATGTGGAAATTTTGGTTTGTTTTAAAGTATTAGTTTCTGGGAGATGTCTCAAAGTGAGCTTGACTTGTGACATACCGCAGCATCCCTGGCCTCTATCCACTAGATGCCAGTAGCAATAACACTCACTCCTGCCCCCTGTTGTGACAACCACCCTCGACATTGCCAAATGTCCCCTTCAGTGTCCAACTGCCTTATCTGGGAAATGCTGGTGTAGGGACTCAATCAAACCCACCCCTTTGCTTAGAAAAACATTTTTTTGACCCCATTAAAGCGGCTGAAACTTCTGCAAAGCCTTTAAATTTTTCACCCCATGATTCAAGTTGAGATAAGTATTTTGCCTCAAGAAAGGTAAAGTGAAGAGACTGCTGTTTCTGGGTATCACTCATGACACACACCAAGCTGGAAAGTTAAGAATTTATTGATATACCAAGAGTTAACAAAAAGTTAAGACAAAAACCCTCTGATACCATCTGCTAATGACTCTCCCCTACAAAATAAATTAACATCCGTCTAAAAAGATCAGCAACCTATTGCTAGTGTTAGTTTTCAAAAACAAAACAAAACAAAACTAGAAAATCCACAGAACCTTTAGATGTATGTGAGCAAAGATCTGGTCCTCTAGGTACGATCTTCCTCTCCTCCCACCCTTTCCCCCCCTAAACCGCTGTGAGTTTCCTGGGGGAAGTTTTTCCTTTTAACTAGTTGGTCCGACTGAATATGGGGGCTGGGCTGCTGTACTGTTTCAACAAAGATCTTAAGTTTCCCAAGGCAATAACATATCCACTTTTGTTCTCTTTAAAAAAAGCAAACAAACACCCATAGTTTAAAGTAATTAGAAGTGGCATACATGAATGATGGGGCTTTGTTTTTTTTTAAATTAAAAAACACAAATCAAGCTAGTGATTGGCAATGGTCCAAAACTCTGGTCCTCCCCCAAAGTTCTCTCCTAATAAAACCTCTAGGCCTAGAGCCCTCTTAGTCAGGTCAGAATGTTTGAGTGTAACCCCAAACAAGGGACACTCTTTTTGGTATGAAAAATATATATATAAAAATATGCCAAATCCCCTATAGAAGACAAGACTGGCCACTCTTCCTATCCAATACGGAAGCAAACTGACAAAACAGGATTAAAACAACACTCAATATACATTGTGATGCAGTTCAGCATAGGAAACCCTGCAGGATAAAGAAACCAGTTAAATGTGTGACCAATGCTTAGCCACACACACACACACACACACAGCAGTAGCAAATGGAAAAGTACTGCTTTTATTTATCGGTAAACATGACAACCAACTCTAAGCATCTAACTCTTCAGCGAAGGCTGTCACGCCTGCACGTGTGTATACACACACTCACACTTAGAGACATGAACCGCTTGGGCTCACAAGCACCAAGAAAAAACATGCAACACAGCAAGAAGGCAAAGTGGCTGGGAGTAAGATGTTTGCAGATTCAAACTTTGGGATTGAAGTAGCTGGTAAACAGAAAGGCACCCAGTCGGGGTTTGAAGACCTGGCGGCTGGAACTGTATGGTTAGTCCAGAACAGGGGTACCCTGAAGGTGTGAAGGGGAGAGCCGCTGCTGGCCTGGCTCTGCAGCCTCTAAGGCAGCACAACTTGAAGGTTATGAGCTCCTCTGATGGGGAGGCAGCCCGAGAGTCCCTTTAGTCACACCCAGGGGCATCCGGGGACAGGAATGAGGCTGGTGCCAGGGGACCAGTGTGCTGGCACCCCTTTCTTCCAGACAGGGCAGTGCACTGGCATCTCTCCATCTCCTGCTGGGGTAGTGGAGGGAGCATTCTTCCCCTTTATGGCCCACTTTCCAGTTTTAGCCTGGCTGTCTGGGACCCCCAGCCCTTGGGTCTGCCCAAGTGGGCACCATTCCAATTGCAGACAGCATGGCTATCACACACGAGTCGGAAACTGCATCTGGACACCCCTCAACCAGGTCTTAGATGTGGATCTGTCCCCAAAGGCACACTGTTGAAATTGATTTGGCTACACAAAAGCCGTATCTTCCTATTTGGCGTGGAGGGTGAGGGACTGGAGTTCTGGGAGGCCTACCCTCAGACACTAGAGCCCACTGTGTCCCCTGCCCTCAGGGTTATGGGAACAACAGAAGACTCTACACCTGCTGGCTGATGTTAACCGGTAATTGAAGCAGAAATAAAGTTCCCTGCATTCCCACTTCTCTTTTTGGCATCAAAGACCAGTGACTCCACTCACTGATGCACCTCTCTGCCCCAAGTCAGTAACAGCAATTCTGTTGTTGGCTGGAATTGCCAAGACTGCTTCTGGACTCAGCCATCTCGGGGGAGGCAGTTGGTCTGGCAGCTCCAGCCTTTCTGGAGACCCTCTGCCAGGTGGACCACTCAGATTTGTCCCACTTCCCAAATGGTACGGAGAAACAGCT
The DNA here is from genome assembly GCF_000754665.1 of Bison bison bison. NCBI lineage: Eukaryota > Metazoa > Chordata > Mammalia > Artiodactyla > Bovidae > Bison > Bison bison. The sequence continues at coordinate 10,641,630 of NW_011494943.1, read as the reverse complement.
TCTCAGCTGGGAAAGAGAATATGGAACCCCCAGAGGTGCAGGGGTGGGGGGGATTGTCAGGGGAGGTAGGTGGGAAGTGCAGGAAGCCAGCCAAGGGGAAGGGAAGCAGACTACCAGCAACTGCCCACATGGCCCAGTTTGCGGGGCCACGATTAGGACTAAGGCAGTCCTTGCACCGGGTGGCAGAAAGGAGGGCAGTGGAAGTACGCCCTTCTCCTGTCCCCCGAGCTTGGGAGGTTTGGGCGAACAGCTCTGGGACCAGCCCCCTCCCTGCCCGTGTTGGACTCTGGGTCAACATGTGGGGGCTGCAGCTGTTAATCTGAATCAGGGTAAGACGGCACCCACACCTACCTCTCTAGGGTTCCTGATTCCAACTGCCATGCCTGATGGCTAACGTTAAGGCCACAAGCCCTCAGCCGTCTGAGGTGAGAGCAGACAGGGAGGTGAACAGTGTCCTCACCCTTGCCGGCTCAGGCGGTGCTCTGAGTCGGGGGTTCTGACCAGCATGCCCCCTTCCCCGCTCCTCCCACAACCTGAGCAGAGTACTCCCAGGAGTGGCACCCCCCAGGCCTTACCTCCCCCGAGCCTTAAGCAACCCTCTCTTCCAGCCACTGGCAAGAACCACCAAGCTGGACCTGGAGAAGACCCCTCCTCTTAACACCAGTGCCCGGGGGAGACGGGGAGGCAAGCTGACCACTGCTGTCATCACAAACCACGAAGGCAGTTCAAATAGTGAACGTGGTCGGGCTTAAGAAACACAGGATGCTCTTGGGAACATTTCACTGAGCCCCAGGCGGCCACCCAGACTTCCTGAGGCAAATGGGGAGCAATGCAAAGGCCCAGAGGTAGGAACAAGGGTGAAGGCTAGGCGGCACGGCATCACAGTGCCTCCCCTGTTCAAGTCACAGGGAAGGCTGGGCCCAGGGGAACTCCCACCCAAGTCTGCCCCTGAAGGCCACTGGCCCCTGGAGAGGACTTGGGATGCAAGCCACGTATCAAAGCATAGCCAGAGGCCAGAGAAGGGCAGGGGAGCCAGGGCAGCCAGGCCGCGTCAGTAATGTCTCAGGTTGAAGAAGCCCACACTGGTGGGAGACTCCTTCACCGTAACGGTGATGAGGTTGGCGGTGACGTCGGTGACGAAGACGTGCTCGATGAGGCTGCGGGTGGGTTTCCAGTCCTGGCTGGTCTGGACGGACACGGAGAGGTTCTGCCCGGCGCTGGGCAGGGAGGCCGAGTCAGGGTCCGAGTCGGAGCTGCTGTTCTCCTCACCGGTACTCATCTCAGAGAGTGCAGCTGTCTTCCGCGCTTCTCCTGACGTCGGGTGGCCCTCCTGCCCGGGGGCCATGCTGCCCTTCCCACAGTCCCTCTTGCCTGCAGGGGTGGGCATGGCGGCCGCTCTGGAGACCAGCTTTTCACCCTTGCTGACATCGGTGGGCAGGCTGGTCCCACTTCCTGCAGTGGGGCCGCCCCCAGCACCCTTCCCAGTGGCTGGGTTGGTGGCAGGAACGCCCTTGGTGGCTGGGGCGTGGCGGACGACCATGCCCCCTGCTGGCGTGCCATTCTTGACACTCTGTAAGTCCAAGACCTGGAGGCTTAGCTCCTGGGGGGGTGCAGGCTGGGGGCCCAGGCACCCAGCAAGGACCTTGTTGCCACTGTGGACGTGCGGGGGCCCTCCTGTGCTCCCTATTTTCTGCTCTACAGCTCCACTCGGGGTCTTTGGGACTTTGTTTCCTGGGGGGCTTATCCCCAGCTCCCCCTTCTGCGTCCTCATCTTGAGGTCCAGCCCGAGGCTGCACTTGCCGGTCGCTGGGGCCCTGAGGGCCAGTCTGCCGGCAGCCTGGGCCTGGCTCTGGCTCATCCGGTTCATGTAGTGCACGATGGAGCTCTGCCAGCTGATGCCCCCACGGCTGGGGCTGCCGGCCATGCCCTTCATCAGGCTGGCCAAGTTCTCCGGGGTGGCCATGGCACTGGGGCCACCACAAGCCTCCTTGGCATGGGCCTTCAGGGCCGCCAGGCCGGCCACAGGGGCGCTGAGTGGAGGGGGCAGCTTGCCTGCGGGTGCCCCCAGGTCCTTCCGGGCCGTCTTTAGTACCTTGGCCAGGCTCACGGGCCTCCGGGCTGCCTTCTGCTCCGGGGGCAGGGGCTTGCGGCCCCGCTTCTTCCGGATGGGGTCCTTCAGTTCAGGCTTGGCTACCAGGATCTGGGCCTTCTTTTGAGGCACCGGGTGAGTCTCGCGGCCCCGTGGGCCCCTCTTGGCATCTAGGTCACTGTCCTCCTCTTCCTCTGAGGAGGAAGAGGAGGACGTGGAGGAAGAGGAAGAGCTGCTGGATTTAGATTTGGAAGGGGCGTCAGATTCCTGCAACAACAAAGGATGAGGTGTCACTTCTAAAGCCTGGTCTCCAGGGGCATTCACTGGACACCTTGGAGCCAGCCCCTCCTGCAGCTTCCAGACCAGAGAGGCGGCCAGGAGGGAGCGATCTCACAGTCTGGTTCTGATGTCCTAAGCAGCGCAGTTAGAAGTGAAAGAGAACAAAGAAAAACAGGTGGCTCACAAAGAGAAGGCTGAGTGATGGACAGAAACATTCGCAGGCTGACACTGGGCCCTGCGCCTTCCAGGGGCCTGTGAGAAGCTCCCGGCCCTTGGCAGACACCTGGCACAGGGAAATTCAGAACAGCACAATTCACGTGTCTCAGAGGGGCAGGGTGGAGTGAAGCAGTGTGTGCAAGGGCTCTGCGACCAGGATATCTTGCTTCAATCTCTCCATTTCCAAAGATGATCCCTTCAGATCCTTCCAGCACACAGGAAAACCAACCACTGCCCTCCACATCCTCGGGGTGTCATCCCAAACACTAATTTGGAACACCTTCCTGGTTCTCAGGTCCCTGTGTAAAGGGGTACTTTAGGGAGACTGAGCCAACACCTGCTCTTGGCCACAAAGCTCTTCTGCCCCAAACTGGGGATGTTGGAATCAAGCCCAAGGAGTCTGGAGTCTCCTTGCCTGGCCAGTTCCCCACCTTGCTGCCGCTTCTCAAGCCAACGTGTGTGTTCAGGCCTGGAGGGCAGCGTCTTCAAGAGAGAAATCAAAGACACGTCTGATCTTGCAGCTGTGCCATGGAGCCCAGGCATGTGTGCACCTACCTGGCACGCCTATGAGCACCTACTGTATACATGTGTCCTGTTTTTTGTTCCTTGTAAGCCACTGGAGGTGAGAAAGTAGCACAGAGTGGACCTCACCAGAGTAAGAAACCAGCTGGGGTGGGGGTGGTGCTCGGCCACCCCAGAGGGACAGGGCAGGAGGCAGAGAATTGAGGTTCACTGTTGCCCCCTGCTGGCAGAGCCTCAGAGTGGC
>NW_011494943.1:10634491-10638180 GCF_000754665.1 Bison bison bison | reverse complement strand
AGAGTGGCAGTCCAGGGGGAAGCAGAGCCAAAGTCTTCTGCGCAAGGGAAAGACTTGCCTGGAGATGCCAGCTGGCCTCCTTCCCCCAAGCCTGCAACCCTCCTGCCACCACTTTTCACTGGGCCGGCAGAGAGCCAGCACTTGGGGGTAAGCCGCCAAATCCAGGGCAGTAGCCACCCACCTTGAGCTTGGAGTGTCGGCTGCAGGAGGACATCACGGTGTGCTTCCTCGGCCTGCCCCTGGGCCGCTTGCCTCTCTTCCGGTTCTGCACCTCCTTCTCGTGTTCCCTGAAGACAATCAGCAATCAGAGTCACAGACTTTTCCTTCGGCTATCCTGGAACCCTATGGCTTCAAATCCCCCCAGGTAGCTTATCACCAGTTTCCCTGCAAAAACATACCCTGTTAATGAACAGATCCAAGGCAGAAGTGCAGATCCCTTTCATTTACGTTTCAGTAAAGACAAGTCAAGAAATTCAAGCAAAGCTGGGAAAGGAATTATTCCCAGTTTTCTCTGATTCCTCTTAAAACAACTTTGTGCAAATCTGCAGGGAGATAGTACAGCAGAAATTCTATACCACCACTAGAAGGAGGCTTCATGGTCACATGGTCCAACTTTCTCAGTCCAAACAAGAGAGTCCAGGGCCAGGGAGTGAGGACCACTGCCCTCCACTCTCCACCTCTCTACATCCTGCATAAAATCTCAGTCATGGGAGCACTGGGGTAACCAAGGGGTCTTCTTCCCCACGGTCTTACCCAGAGCCAGTGCTCCCAGCATATATTTCTTTCCCTGTTTCCTTTTTCTGGTTCTTTCTGTTCCTAGACTCTGTTCTGATGGAAGTACTGGCGGTATCTGACTGCATGGTGGCTGGGGCTCAAGGCAGGACAGTGTTAACTAGCTCCATGACTCAGGGTCAGAGGGCCAAAAGAGCCGCCCCCACCCACCACCCCGAAAGCATGTATTCCAGGCTACCCCAGGGGGAGAGGCTCTATCTGAAGTAGTTTCCTGGTAATTAAAATGGGCAAACATCATCTCATAGGCACCTGTAAGGTGATCTCTTAGAGCAGCCCCAGCCTGTCTCCTAAAAGGACAGGAGCACTCATGGGTCTCTGCTGACACATTAACCTGTACCCATGGGCCCAGAATATGGACTTCCCCTGACAGTCAAAGACCACATTCCCACACCAAGCAAATAACCACCAGTTCTTAGATCGGAGGGGAATCTCTGGGGGTGAAAAGAACAAGGCAGAGCACCCACTTCCCAGTTTTATCACCCCTGTGATGTAAACCAGAGTACCCCATGGTTCTTTTAAACTCTTGCATCTATCTCTGTGACATCTGCTAACCTCAGTTCTTGCCTGTTGTACTGCAAGTAAAAGTGAAGTGAAGGACACACACTCTCTGGACAATCAGAACACTTACAGAAAAAGGTACCAGCTCCCACCCCTTGGGACCTACAGCACTTGAGTTATGAATTAAATAGCAGACAGCAAGCCTGCTGGTAAGTTTTTTCAAAGGTATCGAGGCAAGCATATGCTCATTGTCTTCTCTCTCAACCCATACTGAAATCTCTTACTTTCCCCCTCATTCCATGGCCCGTTTGAGAAGACCTAAAACGTCTTGCTAGAGCAAAAAAATGGCGGCCATAGGTTGAACCAACAGAGAACAGCTGGCTGGATCGACCCCATCTGAGAAAGCTTTTGGGCACTTAATTTATCAACCTCTACCAACAGGGCAAGGGGTTTCCCTGGTGGCTCAGTGGTAAAGAATCTGTCTGCTAACGCAGGAGATTCAGGTTCACTTCCTGGGTCAGAAAGATCCCCTGGAGAAGGAAATGGCAACTTGCTCCAGTATTCTTGCCTAGGAAATCCCACTAACAGAGAAGCCTGGTGGACTACAGTCCATGGGGTCGAAGAAGAGTCAGACACGACTTAGTGACTAAACAGCAGCAACCAACAGGGCAGTTCCCACACCTTACCCCCACCAGTCTGCTCTGGGATTCCCTGGAACCTTATGCCATCACAAGTCACTCACCACACTTTCCCCTGTATTTCAAAGAGGCTTCTCTTAACCCAAGTCTCCTGCCTAAAAATAGATACGACATCTTGAATTACAGCAGCAAATTCAGCCCCTGAGACTGCTGAGGGGGGCCCCCATGGTGCTCACTTGGGACCAGCTGTTTTGCAGCACGGGAAAAAAATAAACATGCTGCTCCTGGCCCAGACACACCACGGGAGGCATAACTTTCTGCTGTGTGTTCCTGTTCCCTCTGTGAGCCTTCTTTTGCTCAATCCACGCATGAGGACTGGGAGGCCAGGTCTGCATTTTTTAGGGCAAACCTGCCACCCTGGTTTTTATTAGTGCTGTTTGCAAGCTAGTCAACAGCAAAGGCCAAGAAGAAAAGCCAGAACTTTTCACAAAGGATGTCCAAGAAGGTTCATTTTGGCAAGTCTGTCACAAAGACCAAAAGCAGCACTTACTCAGGGATTCCCAAGATCTGGACACAGTGCTGGCTCTCCGAGGGAAGGGAGGGAGAAGACGACTCACCTGGGACTTCAAACTACAGCCCAAGCCCAGGAACTCTGGAGGGCCAGCACTGCCCTGAATGACTGTGTGACAGGCCAGCGTCCCCCCAACTGGCTTCCCCCTCCCACAGGTTGGTTAACTTTCTCACTTCTTCTGGAAGGCCAAGAGCAGCCTCGGGTCCAGGATATTTTCCTCTGGCTCCCAGCTGTTGTGTCTGGAAAAGCAAAGAACAGGACATCTTAAAGTTCTAGGCAGCGACCAGCCACTTCCGAAACCAGCCCAAGTGGGGGTTGCCCCACTATTCCCTGATGCCTGCTGGCAGCCAGGGAAGTGGGGTACTGGGGATTGTTCCCCACGGTCTCACCCACATCCAGGATGAACTCCCGGGACACTCAGTTCTGAAGCCAACACCTTGTCCTCACTCTCAAAGGGAAACCATTGCCTCCACCCCCAATTAACACCCGGCCTCAGGAGGACTCTACAGCCTCCCACAGGAAGAAAACAAATCGCAATAAAATGGAAAGTTGCAGAAAGGGAAGACCCCAAACTCTGGCCCAGAGCCAGGGAGGGAAGGGAAGGCTCCCTACAGGATGCTGAGAGGGGGACGCTTAGGGGCACAGAAACGCAGCCCAAAGATTAAGAACAATGTTGCTGGCATCCAGGCCAACACCGGCCGGGGCACCCAGTGGGGAAAGCAAAGAAAGAAAAGTGCGGTCCGGGAAGAATGGGGAACCGGGTCTGCGCGAATCGCCTGTAAATAGAGCCCCTTCCGGGATGCCAAGTTCCCTCCCTTCCATTAAGAGGGGAAAGGAAAAAAAAAAAAAAAGGAGCCCTACATCCATGAATAGAAAGCTCAGGTTACAGCCGGGGAAAATACGGACTAGAGGAGGGGGGCTGGAGTCCCGCGGGGACGGTTGAGGCGGGCGGGGGCGTATGCAACAAATGGGCGCGGGAGGAACGAGCGGCGCCGGAGGGGCGCGGGCCGGGCGTGGGGAGAGGCGGCCCGGGAGCCCGGAGCGGAGCTGGGAGGGCCGGAGGGGCTTCCGGGGAGGCCGCCCAGCCCCGCGCCCCGCGGGCTTGTAAACAAAGGGCACCCCGCGCACGCTGGGCGTCCCCTAACCGCCAAACTCGAGGAGCCCGCGGAGCCCCCCGCAAACTTCCCGCC
>NW_011494943.1:10622824-10634069 GCF_000754665.1 Bison bison bison | reverse complement strand
AGCCCGCCACCCGCCCCCGCGGGCCGCCCTGTTCCGGAGCGGGCCAATGAGCGCGTGGGGGCGGTGCCAGGAGGCGGGGCGCGCATTGTTCACCGCGGGCTCGGCTTCGCGCCCGGGGCGGGGGTCCCGCGCGCGCTTGGTCTTGCTGGGTTGGGGGCACGGGTGGCGCCGGGGGTCCACTAAGCTGGGGCAGGTCCCTAGCGAGGAAGAAGGAAGCGCCTCCCTTCTTCTGACCTGGCGATCACCGGCCAAGTCCCGCTTGGTCTGCGGGGCTCGCCCGGCCTCCGCCGAACTTCGTTTTCCGGGCAAAAAGCCATTGTTCTGGCCCGAATGGGGGGAAGTTGGGATGCGGCGAAGGCGGCTGCTTCCTGCCCCTGCCCCCGAGGGGCGCTGCTTGGAGCGCGGAGGGCCCAGGTGCCCTCAGTATTTTTGAACTTGGTCTCGAGCGGTCGGACTGTTTTGCGCGGGAGCGAAACGGGCTGGAAGAGGGTGGGGAAGGAATGGGAGACAAAATACGAGGGGAAGAGGTGAGCAGCAAAAACGGAGCAGCCCAACTTTTCCCCCCAAAGGCAGAGAGGAAAATGAATCAGCTGAAAACGAACGGCTCTTCCTTCTTACTTTGTTAAAAGTGGCACTCAACCCCCAAGTTTTAGGGCGCACGTAGCGGGAAAGCAACTGCACCTTTTAAATATTTTGTTGCATAATTTTAAGAAAATGAACGTGGCGGGGAAGGGATCGAAATTTGAGGAGATGGCTCTAACCTAGGACTAAGTCATTAATGGGCCCGCTAGGATTTGGCAGTGGATATCCGTTGGACCAGTTGCATGCGGCAGAGAGGAGACTGGACCGCGTTTAGAGTTAGGGGTGCCCTGGAGTCCTGAAGGGCCATCTTCGGCAATGACCCTTTTGTGCTGTTGAGAACAGTGTTCCATGAACAACTTTCCTGTTAAATCATTTAGCTGTTGAATCAGAGCAAGTCAAATGAGTAATAAAGGTAGCGTTATTAAAGTTAATAAAGTAATACGTTAGTGCTAACTTTTTTCACATCAGTACAATTTAACACAAAATTCATTTTCTGGTTTTGCTTTTCCCTTGGGCACAGCTGCAAAGTACTCTCTGTGTTGAGCAAATCGAAAAGTCGTTTCTTGTTGCAATAGACTGTCAATGTAATTTTAATCATTAAAACCATATTTATAAAAGATTCTGCAGGAGAAGTGTGCTTTTGTTGCTGTTTTAACGGGAAAGGCCTACTGTAGAAAATTTGGAACTGCAGAAGCCCATCTTTCAGTTTTTGGCATGTTCTTCAGTTTATTTGGTTAAGTAGGTTACAGTCCTTTGATAATCCTGGAGGGAACTTGGGTAACATTTGCAAACTCAGATATTGTTTGCAAAGGAGGTGGGGAAGAGGAAGATTGGAGGGGGATTTGATTGCTTACTTTGGAGGAGCTGCAGCCTGGAACCCCTCTTTTGGGGTAAAACCTGCACTCCTGGGATAAAGAGAGCTGTGTACAATTTCTAGCTCCTTTTGTATCCTCATCTTCTGGAGCCAGGCAGTAAATTGTGGGGCTGATGCCAAAGGTGTATTTATTGTAATCCAACAAATAGCTGGATCAGTTTCAACTCACCATTCTTTGCAGAATTCATCTTGGGTGTGAGGTTTTTGTCCTGGAAGTTTCCATTTCCCTCTTGATGATATATGGTATCCTGGGATACTTGCTTTTTTTTTTTTAAAGAAAACTTAAGAGAATTCTTTCTTCCTCTGAGAAATAAATTTGTCTAGAATTCGACCCCAACTTACTGGGGAAAAAGAAAAAATCGATTTCCTGGAAGATTTAATACATATATCGTCTATCCAACTGGGACCACCCAGTTTGGGTCAAATAATGTTTAGGTGATTTACTGGGAGAAACAAATATGACAGATTTAAATAGAATTAAATTCTCAGATAAATAGGGTGAGATATGATCCAAAATTTGTGAAGTGTTCCTTAAAAACAAAACTGGAAGTTGGCAGAATCAAGGAATGATTCCCGCTAATCCAGTTGTGTCAAAACATGGGTTTGGGCTAAAGCTGATTCTGTTTTCACTGTCACATTCAAGAATTATTAAGACAAATTAGAGCTAATTATTTTCTTGTTCATTCAACAAATGGTTCCCCAGCATTTGCTGTCATCTAGACATGACTGGATATAGTATAGCGTCTGTAACAGTGCTGTCTAGTAGAACTTTCAGAGAGCATGGAAATGTTGGAAATGCCTTATGTTCGTGTGCTTCAGTGTGTTAGTCACCAGCCATCTGTGGCTAGTGAACACTTGAAATGTGCTGCTGAGGAATTACATTTTAATTTTTTTTTTTTTTTTTAGCCTCACCTCATGGCACATGGGATCTTAGTTCCATGAACAGGGCTTGAACCCGAGCCCACTACATTGAAAGTGTGGCGTCTTAACTGCTGGACTGCCAAGGAAGTCCCTTTATTTTATTTTAAATAACTTAAATTTAAATAGCCACGCATAAACTAGTGGTTAGGGCTTCCCTGGTGGCTTAGATGGTAAAGAATCTGCCTGCAATTTGGGAGACCTGGGTTTGATTCCTGGGTTGGGAAGATCCTCTGGAGGAGGGCATGGCAACCCACTCTAGTAGTATTCTTGCCTGGAGAATCCCCATGGACAGAGGAGCCTGATGGGCTACAGTTCATGGGGTCGCAAAGAGTTGGACACGACTGAATGACTAAGCACAGCACAGCACAGCTAGTGGTTCAGTATTGGGCAGTATACATCCTTAGGAATGCAAGGACTATAAACATATTTTCTAAGAAAGTAATGTACTTACTTAATCCTGGAACATAAATAACTTATCTACATTCCCATTTATGCTTTACTGTCTAAGAATGTTTGAAACACATACAAAAAAGATTTAACAATACAGACATACAGGTAAACATACATACTCCATTTAATGCCATTTTTTTTTAATGCAAGTGACAGTGTCAATGAAAAATATGAACTAATTAATGTCGGAAATACCACTAAGAAAAGTTACATATTTTCATGCTGCCCTTATGGATCTGAAAGCAAAGATACCGAGGCACGAAGTGAATGACGGACGTGACAGTATTATTCTCAAGTTGATGGAAAAGTCAGGAATTGAGATGAAGCAAGTACCCTTGATCTGTCAGCTTTGGCAGTTAAAACTAAATAACACTGGCAACATCTTACAAAGGAATTCCCAGGTGGCTCAGTCGGTAAAGTATCAGACTGCAAAGGAGGAGACCCTGGTTCAATCCCTGGGTCTGTAAGATCCCCTGGAGAAGGAAATGTCAACCCACTCCAGTATTCTTGCCTGGGAAATCTCATGGACGGGGAGCCTGGCTGGCTACAGTTCGTGGGATTCCCAGAGTAGGATGCAACTTGGTGACTAAACCATCAACCATCTATGGTGAAGAATCTGCCTGCCAACAGGAGACACAAGAGACGCAGGTTCAATCCCTGGGTTGGGATTGAAGGAAGGAAGTGGCAACCCACTTATTCTTGCCTGAGAAATCTCACGGACAGAGGACCCTGGCGGGCTACAGTCCATGGGGTTGTAAAAAAGTCAGACACTCTTGTTGGCTGAACAAGATCAATGTCTTACAAAACAGTTTTGGGACAGCTCTTAGTTTTTCTACAAATACTGTCTCGTTATTGTAATCAGAGTTGACTGAAAGGAGTAACACCATCCACACCAGATACATGCTCAATGGTCTGCATGGGAGAAACTCAGGATATATATAATACATTGCACGATCTTGAATTGTCCCCCAACCAAGTCCCCTCACATTTGCAAGACGGAAGTAACTTACAGGCGAGCTGTGTTATGTGATGCTGATTCTGTATATGCAGTGGATAAATATTATACGTACGTGACACACAGTGTTTATGTATCAGAACTCAAGTTAAAATAAGCACAGTTAGGGCCCTTGCAGAAGTTCTCAAGCTTTCAGTTTGCCTAAGAATCCCCTGGGCAAACCATGCAAATATTGACCTTTGGGCCCCACCCCCAGAGATCCTGACCCTGGAGATCCCAGAGGCCTACTACAGCTCACAGTGCTTAGAACACTTCTTACAAAGGGCAGCCTGTCCCAGCCCAGATTTTACAGGAGAAGGAATCCTAAATTGCTTCAGGTCATGCGGCCGTGAAGCCCATTCCTGCCATTTCCTACACACGCCTGTTGGGGGCGGGCAGGCCACATCTGGAAGTGGAGAGGCAGCTGGGCACGTAGTAGGCCCTCCAGGGCTGAAGCTTTTCAAGCACCTGGGACCCGCCCCAGGCCACCTAACCTATTGCATGGCCCCTAAACAGGAGCACAGACTGGACTCACCTGGATCCTGGGGCCTGGGGAGGTTAAGGAACACTATTGTAGGAGGGAGGAAACAGCAATTAACCAATCCTTCATGATTGTACTTTGGAGACCAGACCGCAACCCTCTGTGAGAGACCTCCCTTGTATGTGGATTTTGTTTTTAAAGACTGTCATTTATTAATTCTGCACTCATATAAGTGCATGATTCTAATTTCTTACAGCTAATGCAGTGAGAACATCTTTATTTTTTGAAACTGAAGTACAGTTGATTTTCAATGTTGTGTTAGCTTCTAGCTAAGCGATTCAGTTATGCATGCGTGTCTCTGTGTATGTATATATTTTCTTTTTCAGATTCTTTTCCATTATAATTTATTACAAGGTATTGAATATAGTGTCCTGTGCTATACAGTAGAACCTTGTTATTTATTTTATTTCTTAAAAAAATTTTGTAGCTGTGGTGGGTCTTTGTTGCTGCACGGGTTTTCTCTAGTTTCGAAGAGCCGGGGCTCCTCTCTGGTTGCAGTGCATGTGCTTCTTGTTGCAGGGACTTCTGTTGTTGAGGAGCACAGGCTTCAGTAGCGGTGGCACACAGGCTTGGTTGCCCTGGGCATGTGGGATCTTCCCAGATCAGGGATGGAACCAGCGTCTGTTGTATTGCAAGGCAGATTCTTAATTACTGGACCACCAAGGAAGCCCCTATCTATATTATATATAATAGTTTGTATCTGCTAATTTCAAACTCCTAGTTTATCCCTGCCCCCTCTTTCCCCTTTGGTAACCGTAAGTTTGTTTTCTATGTCTGTGAGTCTCTTTCTGTTTTGTAAATAAGTTTGTTTATATCATTTTCTTTTTAGATTTTCCATATAAGTGATATCATATGATATTTGTTTTTCTCTATATGACTTGACTTCGCTTAGTATGATAATCTCTAGGTTCATCCATGTTGCTGCAAATGGCATTATTTAATTCATTTTTATGGCTGAGTAGTATTCCATTGTGTATATGTATCACATCTTCTTTATCCATTCATCTGTCGATGGGCATTGAGGTTGCTTCCATGTCCTGGTATTGTAAATGGTGCTGCTGTGAACCCTGGAGTATATGTATCTTTTTGAGTTAGAGTTTTCTCTGGATATGAGATTTTCTCTAGGAGTGGGATTGCTGGATCATATGGTAACTCTATCTTTAGTTTTTTTTAATGAAACTTCATAGTGTTTTCCATTGTGGCTGCACCAATTTACATTGCCACCAACAGTGTGGGAGGGTCCCCTTTTCTCTATACCCTTTGTAGCATTTATTATTTGTAGACTTTTTGAGGATGGCCATTGTGACTGGTTGAACATCTCTATCTTTGCATGTGCAAGATGCTAGCACATCTCTGGGATGGCATGCCTAGATGCTGTACTGAAGGACAATGAGTCTACATGTTTTTTGTTGGCTATTGCCAAAGTGTGCCCCAAGGGCCTGCACTGATTTACACTTCCACCCCAGGTAGATAGGGTTGCTTTTGTCCCCACATTCTCAACACCTCCAGGAGGTGTAAGTCCGTCTAGGGCATTTCTGAAAGTGTTTAATGTTTAGCTGGTTTCAGTGGCACTCAAACACAAATTAGTCACGTCTGTTGCGCATCCCACATCTGCTTTTTTTCAAGATCTTTGCCTGGTACAGGATTGTTCGAGTGTAAAAAAGGTTTTATGAGTGCAGTTTCCCAGTGTGAAATCCATTATTTTCACAAATTTAACAATAACTTACACATAAAAGTTTTAAATTTTAGTGTGAAGCCCTTACTTAAAAATCAGTAATTAGTTTGGAGATTCAAAGTGGTAAACGAATATACATCATGAGGTTGCTAATTGTTCTCCCTGGATGCTGGAGGTGATCATGAACATCCTCTATACATCCTTTGGGTACCATTGATAAACCCAGGGGTTTCAGGAGTGATGGATCTGAGAATTGGGTTGCAAATCCCCCTCTGAATCAAATGTATGCTCTATTTCACTCCCTTCGTTAGCTGGATTACTTCTTGTCTAAAAGAACCCAAAGAAAGAAATGTTGCTCAGGTCTCACAAGACAAGAGATTTATGTTTCTGTCTTTAATCCTGTTGTTTTGGTGAGAGACTATGAAGATAAGTTCAAAGGACACACAGTTTTCATTTTATTTTAAAATTTTTAGTATAAAGTGTTTATTTATTTACCTGACTGCACTGAGTCTTAGTTGCAGCATGTGGGACCTAGTTCCCTGACCAGGAATTGAACCCAGGTCCCCTGCATTGGGAGCCTGGAGTCTTAGCCATTGGACCACCATGGAAGTCCCCAGGACGCAACTTTTTTACAAAAGCCATTTCCTGCTTCTTGTTGGCAAAAATCTCAATGATAATCAGAGGAATTGCATTTGGAGACTAGGAATGGTAAACCAGAACAAACGGAGAAAATTCCACATTGCAGGTGAGCACGGGGTGCCCAGAGGATGAGGGAATATCCAGTTTGATGTGTCCAAGGCTGATCTTCTGCTTTTGCTGGGCAGCATCTTGCCAGGTCCCCAGCCTCCAGCTGTGTTCCTCCACCACTGTGGACTGTCATGGCTGTCGACTCAGCAAGGAGAGTGAGACATGCCCTGCTGCCAGAAGGTTCAGAGTGTGTGTGTGTGTGCATGCTCAGTCATGTCTGACTCTTTGCAAGCCTCTGGACTAGACAGCCTGCCAGGATCCTCTGTCCATGGGATTCTCCAGGCAAGAATATTGGAGTGGGTTGCCATTTCAGACAGATACTGAAAAAGCTCCCTTTCCCTTTCCTGTCCTCAGCAGTATGATTCTTCACTCTGGAAGCAACAAACGCTACCGCTTCCTAGGTTTTCTTCCAGGGGTACCTGAACCAGCAAGGATGTGTGGAGCATTTCCTCTTGCCCCAAGGTCCCACTGGTTTCTTTTGATCACACAGATGGTAGTGCACTAAGGCTGTTCTGCATGCTGCTTTTTTTTTTTTTCCTTCTTAGCTGTATGGCTTGAAGGTTATAGGCCCCATCAAGTGGATAGATCTACCTGGCTCCTTTGAGTCTCTCCATGATATTCCGTAGTTGTATGTATTGTTGATATAACTAGATCCCGATTCACAGATGCTGAGTTGTCCCTGTGTTTAGCTCTTGCAGCAAAGAGTAGCATTTGTTTAAAGAACCGAGTTTTTCTGTTTGCTGGACTGTGAGAGGGATGCAGGCCTGCAGCAGAAGTGTCCATGGCGACTGCAGAAACAAAACATGTTGAAACGCTGTTAATTTAATCGCAATGCACGGCCATGTCCTTTGACTGGGCACGTTCTCACAGGTTCCGAGAGCATTTCGAATAACTCTCAGTGCTGACGGTGGTGGCCACTGTCTTTTGAGGTATTTTTATAGGCTATTCCTCTTTGGGGAGGAAATCTATTTTACATGTCCAGGCTTTATAAGTGAAAGGGGCTGCTGTCAACATCCCCATTTCATATTTCTTGGAGACCCTGGTTCGATTCCTGGGTTGGGAAGATCTGCTGGAGAAGGGATACCCAGGCTACCCACTGCAGTAGTCTTGAGCTTTCCTGGTGGCTCAGCTGGTAAAGAATCTGGCTGCAATGTGGGAGACCTGGGTTCAATCCCTGGGTTAGGAAGATCCCCTGGAGAAGGGAAAGGCTACCCACTCCAGTATTCTGGCCTAGAGAATTCCATGGACTGTATAGTCCATGGGTTACAAAGAGTTGGACGCAACTGAGCAACTTTCACTTAATACAAGTGCTTTCTAGAGCCTCATGGCCTAGTGTGAACGTTGCTGGATGGGAGCATGTGTCCCAGAATGAATAACACGACAGTGTACCCACAACTTCAGTAGACAGTACTCACTGCTACTGCTAAGTCGCTTCAGTAGTGTCCGACTCTGTGCGACCCCGTAGACAGCAGCTCACCAGGCTCCGCCTTCCCTGGGATTCTCCAGGCAAGAACACTGGAGTGGGTTGCCGTTTCCTTCTCCAGACAGTACCCACAATACCCACAAATTCAATATCAACAACCTCAGATGCTCAGATGACACTACCTTTATGGCAGAAAGCTAAGAAGAACTAAAGAGCCTCTTGATGAAAGTGAAAGAAGAGAGTGAAAAAGCTGGCTTAAAACTCAACATTCAAAAAACGAAGATCGTGGCATTCAGTCTCATCATTTCATGGCAAATAGATGAGAAAACAATGGAAACAGTGAGAGACTTTATTATCTTGGGCTCCAAAATCACTGCAGATGGTGACTGCAGCCATGAAATTAAAAGACACTTGCTCCTGAGAAGAAAAGCTATGACCAACCTAGATAGGATATTAAAAAGTAGAGATATTACTTTGCCAACAAAGGTCCATCTAGTCAAGGGTATGGTTTTTTCCAGTAGTCATTTATGGATGTAAGAGTTGGACCATAAAGAAAGCTGAGCACTGGAGAATTGATGCTTTTGAACTGTGGTGTTGGAGAAGACTCCTGAGAGTCCCTTGGACTGCATAGAGATCCAACCAGTCCATCCTAAAGGAAATCAGTCCTGAATATTCATTGGGAGGACTGATGCTGAAGCTGAAACTCCAATACTTTGGCCACCTGATGTGAAGAACTGACTCCTCGGAAAAGACCCTGACGCTGAGAAAGATTGAAAGCAGGGGAAGGGGACGACAGAGGATGAGATGGTTGGATAGCATCATCAACTCGATGGACATGAGTTTGAGCAAGCTCCAGGAGTTGGTGATGGACAGGGAAGCCTGGCCTGCTGCAGTCCATGGGGCCACAAAGAGTCGGACACGACTGAGTGACCGAATTGAGACTGAGACTCAGTAGACAGGGTGGAACAAAATTATGAGGATGCATGCAGATGGGAATTTGCAAGGTAAATTTTGGGTTCAGAAGTGGTTATGAGACCACACACACAGCAGATATTTTTTGAGTGGCTCTTTTGGTCAGGCACTGTGTTAGGCTACCCTGAAGG
Source organism: Bison bison bison (assembly GCF_000754665.1). Classification (NCBI taxonomy): domain Eukaryota; kingdom Metazoa; phylum Chordata; class Mammalia; order Artiodactyla; family Bovidae; genus Bison; species Bison bison. The sequence goes on along the minus strand of NW_011494943.1, from coordinate 10,624,759 downwards.
AGTGGGGAACAAGGCTGGCAGGGACCCCGGCCGACAGTGACAGCAGATCAGGGTCCACAGCCTCATTTGGGGTGGGGGTTAGGGTTCTTAGTGATTTTTAACCCCTCAAGTCCTCAATTAAATTAAAAATCAGTTTAAAAGGCCCTGGTAAAAGTTGAATGAGAATGTGAAACCAGCCCTCACGCAGCATGGTAGGGATGCAAATGGTTTCACTATTTCTGCAAAGTAATTTGCCATTGCATTTCCTTAACACCACTCATGCCCTTTGATTAACATCTGCCTAAACTCAGACAGTAAAGAATCTGCCTGTGATGCAGGAGACCCAGGTTTGATTCCTGGGTCAGGAAGATCCCCGGAGAAGAATGGCAACCCACTCCAGTACTCTTGCCTGGAGAATTCCATGGACAGAGGAGCCTGGAGGGCTACAGTCCATGGGGTTGCAAAGAATCGGACACGACTGAAAGACTAACACACATACACATACCACTGTAGCAAGTGTGACCAAGATGCCAGGTGGACTCACATCTCTGATCTCTAAGAAAAAAAAACCCAGAGATGCACTAAAACATTTATTTATGTACCGATTTGTTCAATGCAGTAGAGCTTATAAATAAATTGGAAATAGTTCAATATCCATCAGTGGGCAGTTGAGTTAAATGGAGTGTCCTGTGAGCCAAGACTGAGTGACTTCACTTTTTCACTTTTCACTTTCATGCATTGGAGAAGGAAATGGCAACCCACTCCAGTGTTCTTGCCTGGAGAATCCCAGGGACGGCAGAGCCTGGTGGGCTGCCGTCTATGGGGTCACACAGAGTTGGACACAACTGAAGCGACTTAGCAGCAGCAGCAGTACTCATGCAAGGAGATTCTCTACGATCTTCAAAATCCAAGTTTTAGAAGATCGTTTTAAAGGACGTGGTAGAAGCCATGTGTAATGTTAGATGAAAAATGCAGATTAGATAAACACATAAAGTGTGGTCTCAGTATTATAAAAATATCTATATGTGTGCATGGAAGAAAGTGAGGAGAAATAAAAATACTTTGTGAGATTAAAATTAGTTTTCCTTTTTTAAAAAATAATGTTTATTTATCTATTTAGACTCTGCTGGGTCTTCATTGCCGTGTGTGGGCTTTCTCTAACTGTGGGTAATGGGGGCTACTCTCGAGTTATGGTGTGGGGCTTCTCTTGTTGTGGAGCACAGACTCTAAGGTGCATGGGCTTCAGTCGTTGCTTCACATGGGCTCAGTAGTTGTGGCAAAAGGCCTTAGTTGCCCTGTGGCATGTGGGATCTTCCCAGATCAGGGATTGAACCAGTGTCCGTTGCATCGCAAGGTGGATTCCTAACCACTGGACCACCAGGGAAGCCCTTTTGTTCCTTCTTATACCTGTCTATATTTTCCAGGATTTCTGTGACGAGTACATAGTATTCTTATTGTCAGCATTTCTGAACTCAGACTCTCAAATCTGGCAGGTGGGTGGTGAGGGTGAGTAGGGGCAGACGTGGGAAGAACAGACCTTTTGAACAAGAGAGGGAGGAATTATGAGAAGGAAGAAAAGTAAAGAGGTGCTGGTTTAAGTTTTCAAAAAATCCTTAAAAAAAATCTCTCACTGAGACAAAGAAAGCTGTTGCATCTTTATTAAAGTTACAGCCCAGTTAGTTTTTCTGTTTATAAATTTGAATGCAGAGAGGTCGCTTTAAAATGCAGCAAGTAGGGCCTTCCCTGGCCGTCTGGTTAAGATGCCGTGATCCCAATACAGGCGGCGTGGGTGCTATCCCTGGTCAGGGAACTAAGACCTCACATGCAGTGGCCAATAAATAAATAAAATGCCACAAGTAATGTCACAACTGTGATCACTCACCTAGAGCCAGACACCCTGGAACGTGAAGTCAAGTGGGCCTTAGAAAGCATCACTACGAACAAAGCTAGTGGAGG
>NW_011494943.1:10601388-10622380 GCF_000754665.1 Bison bison bison | reverse complement strand
ATGGGAATACCAGACCACCTGACCTGCCTCTTGAGAAATTTGTATGCAGGTCAGGAAACAACAGTTAGAACTGGACATGGAACAACAGACTGGTTCCAAATAGGAAAAGGAGTACGTCAAGGCTGTATATTGTCACCCTGCTTATTTAACCTATATGAGAAACGCGGGGCTGGAAGAAGCACAAGCTGGAATCAAGATTGCCAGGAGAAATATCAATAACCTCAGATATGCACATGACACCACCCTTAAGGCAGAAAGTGAAGAGGAACTCAAAAGCCTCTTGATGAAAGTGAAAGTGGACAGTGAAAACGTTGGCTTAAAGCTCAACTTTCAGAAAACTCAGATCAGGCATCTGGTCCCATCACTTCATGGGAAATAGATGAGAAAACAGTGGAAACAGTGTCAGATTTTATTTTTGGGGGGCTCCAAAATCACTGCAGATGATGATTGCAGCCATGAAATTAAAAGATGCATACTCCTTGGAAGGAAAGTTATAACCAACCTAGATAGCATATTGAAAAGCAGACACATTAATTTGCCAACAAAGGTCTGTCTAGTCAAGGCTATGGTTTTTCTTTTTTTCTTTTGCATTGATTGATTTTATTTTTAAACTTTACATAATTGTATTAGTTTTGCCAAATATCAAAATGAATCCACCACAGGTATACATGTGTTCCCCATCCTGAACCCTCCTCCCTCCTCCCTCCCCATACCATCCCTCTGGGTCGTCCCAGTGCACTAGCCCCAAGCATCCAGTATCGTGCATCGAACCTGGACTGGCAACTCGTTTCTTACATGATATTTTACATGTTTCAATGTCATTCTCCGAAATCTTCCCACCCTCTCCCTCTCCCACAGAGTCCATAAGACTGTTCTATACATCAGTGTCTCTTGGCTATGGTTTTTCCAGTGGTCATGTATGGATGTGAGAGTTGAACTGTGAAGAAAGCTGAGCGCTGAAGAATTGATGCTTTTGAACTGTGGTGTTGGAGAAGACTCTTGAGAGTCCCTTGGACTGCAAGGAGATCCAACCAGTCTATCCTAAAGGAGATCAGTCCTGGGTGTTTATTGGAAGGACTGATGCTAAAGCTGAAACTCCCAATACTTTAGAGTTGACTCACTGGAAAAGACTCTGATGCTGGGAGGGACTGGGGGCATGAGGAGAAGGGGACGACAGAGGATGAGATGGCTGGATGGCATCACCGACTCGATGGACATGAGTCTGAGTGAACTCCGGGAGTTGGTGATGGACAGGGAGGCCTGGTGTGCTGCTATTTATGGGGTCGCAAAGAGTCAGACACGACTGAGCGACTGAACTGAACTGAACTGAATGTCACAACTAGAAGCTTGAAAGAGAGAACAGTTGCAGCTGAGACTCTCATGCATCTTTCTGAGAAGTCAGACCCAGGGGGCCTGATGGGGTGAGGCCTTGGAGGACCACACCCTCACTCTTTTGATGTCTTGAGGGAACATCTTGTTTTCCAGGCAGGATGTATTTGTATGCTTTGCTCTCTGACTCTGGTTATGTGGAGAACACCCACCTTCCTTTGGAGTGCTGACCCTCGTGTAGCTGTGTGTGTTGGTGGTGGGGCTGGACATTGGTCCTGGGAGCTTATGCAGCTCCTGGCCTGGGGACAGCTATGACTCAAGTAGGGGCTATTACAGCCCTCCCCTGGCCTTCCCCTAAGGGTCCTGCAGAAGGATCTTCTTCCTCTGAGGTGGCTAAATTGGAGGGATATCCATCATGTCCCCTCCCTACCTACCCGCCACCCTCCCGGGGAGATAAGTGCATCTGCTGAGAGATACTGAAGTCAGCACACAGAAGAAGGATAAGAAGGAGAGAGCAAGAAATAGAGAAAAATAGTGGGAAACTTGGGACAGACCTGGAGTATCGGGATCCAACTGGGTCTTCCTTGCTTGGACATCCCCTTGGCGGCCCCCGCTAGTATGAGTTGGGTTTCTGCCCCCTCCCATCAACCCAAGACTCATTTCAACTTCCTGTCAAACATTTGTAAAACTTGATGTTCTAGGCCACAAAGAATATCAGATTCCAAAAGTGGAAACCATATGGGCCCCATTCTCTGATCACGAGGTAATAAAACAGGAGACTAACCCAAAAGGGGGGCTGTCTAGAAAGAGTCTAAACAAACACATCCCAGAAGCAGAGATCAGCATGTCAACAGGCACCTCCAAAGATGCTCCATGTCACAGCTCATTAGGGACACACACGTTAAAACTGCACCTCCGCCGAGCAAGTACAATTCAGAGGACTGCCAGTGGCAAGTTCTGGTGAGGGTGTGGGGAAACTGGAACCCACACGCACTGCTGGTGGGAAGGCAAAATGGTTCAGCCGCTCTGGGGATCAGTTTGGCAGTTTCTTAAAAGCTACATAGACACTTACCATATGACCCGGAAATCCCCCTACATATCTATCCAAGAGAATTGAAAACATATGTCCACATGAATCGCGTACCCGAAGGCTTATAGCAGCTTCATCCAAAATAGCCAAATGCCCGTCAGCTGGTCAATGGATAAACAAGTTTTGGTAGGGCCATTCTAGGGACGGCTGCTCAGCAACTAAAAGGAAAGGATTACTGATGAAAGAAACAACGTGGACACATCTCAGCGTCTTCTGCTCAGTGAAAGAAGCCAGACGCAAAAGACTACTTGTATATATAAATGCTTTCATTTCTATGAAATTCTAGAAAAGGCAAAATTTACAGACACAGGAAGCAGATCAGTGGCTGCCTGAGCCAGGGATGGAGGTGGGGGTTGTCTGCAGAAGGCACTTTGGGTGTTTTTTTGGCAGGATGCTCCCCAAACTGGACTGGGGATGTGGTCCTAGGGTCTTTCTCTGCTGTTCTAGGGATTTCCTCCTTCTCTCTCATGGGATGGCCATACAACAGAATGCCTGATGGTCATAAAAAGTGCTGTAGAATTTTTTTTCTTGTCCTGGGCAGATAGACATATTAAGTTTTTTTTTTTTTAAAGCATGTTATAAAGCTATATACACAAAATGATTCCATGTTTGTTAACTATGTCCAGAAAAGGCTGGAAATACATTTGTTTAATTCTTGCTTATTTAAAGAAATCATGTCTGCTCAAGGAATGTGTATGGCTTACATAATGAACAAATAAAAAATATTGTAAGAAAGCTTGGGGACCCTTCACTCTGGTCTTTTCCTCTATCATTTTCTGTATCCTAAAACTTAATTATGGTGGTGGTGGCACAACTATATACATTTCCCCAAAGTGATAGAATAACTGTTTAAAATGAGTGTATTTTGGGACTTCCCTGGTGGTCCATTGGTTAAGACACCCTGCTTCCAATGCAGGGGGCAAGGGTTCGATCCTTGGTCAGGGAACTAAGATCCCACATGTCCCGTGGTGTGGCCACAAAGTAAAAAATAAAATTAAATGGGTGTATTTTATTGTATTTAAGCTATATCCCCCAAAGCAGAAACTAGTGAAACTGGAGAAATCTGAAAGGGTTTGTGGACTGTACCAATGTCAATTTCCTGGTTGTGATATTGTGCTATAATTAAGCAAGATGCCAACTTTGAGAAAAGCTGGCAACCACCCAAAGCTGGAAGAGGCAATGAAGAGTCCTCCCCTAGAAACTTCAGAGGGGATGTGCCCCTGTCGACACCTTGATTTCAGACTTCTGGTGTCTGGAACTGTGAGAGGGTGAATTTCTGTGGTTTTAATTCATGTAGTTTGCCATACTTTGTTACAGCAGCCCTAGGAAGCTCATAGAGAGGACTGTGAGCCCCTAATGGTAGTGACACTGGAATCACTGTGGAGGGGTGGTGAGGCAACGAGAGGTGCCAGACTGATTGGTAATCTTCTAGGAAAAAAAATGATAAAGTTATGCACTTTGTGTTGCTGTTCAGTTGCTAAGTCGTGTCCAATTCTGCAGCCCCATGGACTGCAGCACGCCAGGCTTCCATGTCCTTCATTATCTCCTGGAGTTTGCTCAGATTCATGTCCATGAGTCAGTGATGGTATCTAACCATCTCATCCTCTGCTGCCCTCTCCTTTTGCCTTCCATCTTTCCCAGCATCAGAGTCTTTTCCAATGAGTTGGCTCTTCGCATCAGGTGGCCAAAGTATTGGAGCTACACTAAACTAAAAAAGTATCAGATGGATAAAAGGTTAAATCAAAAAAAAGGTAAGGCTATCACAGGTAGAAGAATTCTTGTGATTTCTTCTATCACAGAAGAAAATATAGAAAAGAGAAATTTGTTTACTCATGGGAAGACTTTTCTAAGCATAATACAAAACCCATTTCCATTAAAGGAAAAAAGCTTGACTAGATTTAGACTTCTATGGCCAAGAAAACCCCAAGAACAAAGGAAAAAACAAATGACACTCCAAGGATGCATTCTTGCCAAAAAGATTTAATCTGAATCTAGTGGAGCATCTGGATCCCATTCTCACTTTCAGAAAAGACAGGTAACCTTGGAACAGGTAAAATACCCTCACAAAGAAGCCATCAGACAAAACCAGGATGTGGTACACTCCACAAGACCATTGACTTGGACTTGTTGAAAGGGCATGGCATTAAAATAAAAAAGCTGAATAACTATAAAGATGCATTAAAAACCAAATGCAGTGGTGAAGCTTTGTTGGGTCTTGGTTTGAAAAGGAAACTTTGAGGATAGCTGGGAAAATCTGAACCTTGATTGACTGTTAGGTGACATGGAGACTTTTTTTTCATTTTATCGGGTGTGATTACCATATATTGAAAATATTGAAAAATATTGAAAAACCAACACATTTTTCCTGATTATAAAAGTAAAACATATTCCACAGAAAATATATGAACACCGGACTTCCCTAGTGGTTCAGTGGCTAGGGCTCCTTGCTCTCAATGCAGGGAGCCTGGGTTCAATCCTTGGTCAGGGAACTAGATCCCACATGCTGCAACTAAGACCTGATGCAGCCAAATAAATAAATAAACCCACTGAATAAACGTTAAAGTTTTAAAAAAATACATGCATAGTTAGATAGGATAAAGATCACCCAGGAAAGGGCAACGTTAATATACTTAAATAGTTGTTTTTCCTTACTTTGTACATAGATGATATATGGCTCATGATCCTTAGCCTGTCTTCACTTAATGTTATACCATGAGTGTTTCTCCATAAAAACAAAGTTCTTTGCAAACATAACTTTACATGATTGCACAGTTATTGCAGGCTAATTGTCATTATTGATCATTTCCGTGCTAGGGACCGTGACAACACTTTACAGAAGTGAACTTGTTTAATCCTTGTCTCACACTAGTCCAAGAAGCAGGTATTAATAAAATAATGATTCCCACTTTAGCAACTTTAAATTTCCTGTTCTGGCTTGTAGCCCCTTCCTGCATCTTCTGGGTTGGCCTTGGAGCATTGTCTGCTGCTTCCGCTGACCTCTGCTTTCCCCATCACATCTCCTCCTCTGACTCCCACACTCCTGCCGTCTTCTTTCACTTATAAGAACCTCTATGATCACACGGGCCCATCGGATAATCTGGGACCATCTCCCATCTCAAGGCCCTTAACTTTATCATATCTTCACAATCACTTTTGCTTTGTAAGGCAGTATATTCACAGCCTAGGGCTTTCAGATGTGGACATCTCTGGGGGCCATTATTCTACCCACCTCACTTGCCCATATGATATGATGTAAGTGACTGAGGTCAGGCTCCTCTTTGCTGACACCCTGTGATCTATTGGATCTCTGCATATTGTTGGCTGGTTAGATTATTTCCAGTTATTTTAACATTGAATAAATAATGCTGTGACAAGCATCCCTGTACAAAATTCAAATTTTGTAATTTGAATTATTTCTGTATAGTATGTTTTTTGGAGGGAATCTTAGGATCAAAGGGTACAATCATTTCTGTTGTTCTTGATACTGAGTGCTTTCCGAAAAGGTTGGCCACTGCCCACCACCAATAGCACCGTATCAGGGAATTCTAGCTCACGCTTTTGTCTTAGAGCCGGAACAGCAAAAAGTGAACCCAGCTGGCACAAGTGCCCGGGCAGGGGACTTCTGCTTAGGGTAGGGGCTGAAAATTTCTGCTCTCAAGTTGAACCTGGCCCATAGATCCCCTTTATTTTGCTTGCACACTTTAAAAAATATGTACATAATTCACCAAGATAAAATTCACCATTTTAAAGTGTTCATCTTTTTAGTCTATTCATAAGGCTGTACAGTCAGTTTAGAGCACTCCTACCATTCCCAAAAGAAACTCTGAGTCCATCAGCAATCTGTCTCCCTTCCCCTCTCCCCACCAGGCCCTGGAGACACCAGTCTACCTTCTCTCTGTGGAGTTGCCTATTCTAGAATTTCATACAGTTGGAATCATACGTATGTGGCCTTTTGTGTCTAGCTTGATTCATGAGGTCGCAAAGAGTCGGACGCGACTGAGCGACTGATCTGGTCTGATCTTTCACTTGAGCGTTGTGTTTTCAAGGTTCATGTCTAGTGTGTAGTGTGTCACTGTTTCACCTCTGCTTATGGCTGTGAAGGTGGCTTTATTTGAAAAACAGGGTCTTTGAAAAAAGATATGATTAAATCAAAGATCTTGAGATGAGATCACCCTGGATTTCATCTGGGCCCTAAATCCTGTGTCAGGTGTCTTGATATGAGAGGAAGGAGAGGGAGATTTGAGGCACAGACACAGAGAGAAGGCTGTATGCTGGCAACGTAGAGACTGGGGTGATGAGTCTACAAGCCAAAGATCTCTAGTAAACCCAGAAGCTGGACCAGGCAAGGATGGACTCTCTCTCTCTCAGCCTCCAGTAAAAAAAAAACCTGGCAGCCTTGGTTTCAGACTGCTGGCATCCAGAGCATTAGGTTTTTGCTGTCTTAAGCCCTCCAGATTGTGCTAATTTGTTAACAGCAATCCTAGGAAACTAACATGGCTTGTGTGAGAGCCTTTTAGTGCTAAACCCAGGAGAATCCGGCACAGAGAAGGGTTGGTCAGTCTGACACTGGAAATGCCCGTCATGTGTCTAATTTTTTAAAAATTAAAAATAATCTTGCCAGTTAAAAAAGAATGTTTATTTAGATATTTTTGGCTGTGCTGGGTCTTTGTTTGCTGTGCGGGACTTTTCTCTGGCTGCAGAGAGTGGGGGCTACTCTCTAGCTGTGGTGTGCGGGCTTCTCATTGTGGTGGCTTCTCTTGTTATGGAGCACAGGCTCTAGGGTGTGTGGGCTTCAGTAGTTGTGGCTCCTGGGATCCAGAACACAGGCTCATTAGTTGTGGCGCCCGGGTCTAGTTGCTCCGCAGCATGTGGGAGCCTCCCAGACCAGGGATCGAATTCATGTCTCCTGCCTCTGTCAGGTGGACTCTTTACCAATGAGCCATCAGGGAAGCCCTAACATTTTTTAAAATTTATTTTTTACTATGATGTATTCTTTCTTTGTTTTTATTTATTTATTGGCCACACCACGTAGCATGTGCGATCTTAGTTCCTCAACCCGGGATTGAACCCGTGTCCCCAGCAGTGGAACCTGCGTCCCCTGTATTGGAAAGCAGATTCTTAACCACTGGACCACCAGGGAAGTCCTCCCACTATGTTTTTTTAAACTGAAGTCAGAACACATGAGACAGCTCTGTCTCAGATGGCATGTTGAGCTTCTCTTACTTAGATCAGGACTGGTCACCCTTCTACATCTCAGCTCCTCCTTCTGTCTGTCTCTCTGCTGTCCAGCTTTTGGTAGCATAAGTTGCCCATGGCTTCCAGGGAGTAGGAATGGGCAGGGGGAGCCTGTGGTCCCCTCAGCAGCCCTGCATGTCTTTGGGAGTATGCAATCCCACCGCATCTCAGCTTCCCTCCTTTGAAAAAAGGAGATGCTTCCGACCTGGGTTATATAGATGATCTGGCTTCCAGCTGAAAGATGCAGCGGATGACAAAGTGCCAAGTGGTCCTCACCTTCCTGGGGCTTGTTTCTGAGCAGAGAGACACTGGTGGTTTCACTTAGGAATGAAACTGCCAACATCTGGTGGCAGCTGGAGCCCAGAAGCCCTGTACTGGGAAGAGAGCTGAGCTTCCTTTTTCCTATTTCCTTCTGGATCAGATCAGCAGACCCACTGATTATCTAACCAGTGAGACAGCCTGAGAGAAAAGAAGAGCTCTACACTTCCCAACACCCAGACCCGATTTTCCTGATCGTCCACACAGGTGCCCAGGGAGCTTCTCCCAGGCCCCTCCGGGACTGACTTTGCAGCTGTAAAGAACAGCCAGGAAAATCATTTTGATCTTAAGACAGCTGGGGTCTCTCCTGGATTCATCCTGAGCTCTCCTGTCCTTCCAACTGTAGTGGATCACCAGAAACCTCCTCTGACATTCTGGAAGCCTCCCAGGAACCCCCCCAGAGCCGTTTTCCTCCATCTCCAGCAATGCAGAGTTGTGTGGCTGAGGCCTGCCCCTGGACGAGGCCTCTGGAAGAGCACAAAGAATTCCTTTTGATCTCACAATTTCTCAAGTGCAAGTATTTAGAAATGACTCTCGCCCCGAAGCTAGTGGCCAAGTGCCAGGAGGGCAGGCTAGATGGAGGAGTGGGGCAGGCTGGGGAGTGGTGCAGATTCCTCCAAGGCCAGGCACAGAGGAGGGAACCAGTTTGCACATTGGGGAGCAGGGAGGTGCAGGAGGCAGAGGCTGGAGGAGCTCTACTCTCTCAGGAGTCTGGTCTTCCATTTTCCTTTCATACTGTATTGTCCATATACATAAAAGTAATACATACTCACTCTAAAGGAGGTATTTCTATTTTGTGTCTTTAATATATCCTTAAGAGATTTTTTAATGTGTTTTTATATATATGTGCAAGTAATACATGCTCATGGTAAAACTATATTTATGGCTTGTCTTTTTGAGTATTTTTAATATATTGTGGTTTTTGTGCATGGAAAGTAGCATATGCTCACTAGTATGAGCTAGACTAGCAAAAATAACTTGTAAAATTGAGATATAACTTACATATCCTAAAGAGTACAGATCTTAAAGAAATTGCTCAGTATATTTTCACATTATGTATGTATCTATGTAATTATCACCGTGGCAAAGGCTCCCTTGGACCCCTCCAAAGAGGTCACCTCTATTCCAACTTATAACACCATGTGAAAGTGAGTGAAGTTGCTCAGTCGTGTCCGACTCTTTGCGACCCCATGGGCTGTAGCCTACCAGGGTCCTCTGTCCATGGGATTTTCCAGGCAATAGTCCTGGAGTGGATTGCCATTTCCTTCTCCAAAAAAATTACTTATTTAGACTGCTCTTCACAGCATGAACTTAGTTCCTTAGGGATCGAACTTGTGCCCCCTGAAGTAGAAGCTCAGAGTCTTAACTACTGGACCACCAGGGATTCCCTGTCTGGCTTATTTCACTCAGCACTAGCCTGCAAGGTTCAGATAGTGAAAGTTGCCCAGTCGTGTCCGACTCTTTGTGATCCAGGCCAGAATACTGGAGTGAGTAGCTGTTCCCTTCTCCAGGGGATCTTCCCAACCCGGGGATGGAACCCAGGACTCCTGTATTGCAGGCAGATTCTTTACCAGCTAAGCCACAAGGGAAGCCCTACATTTTTATAGATGAAGCCAAATTGGTCTTCCAGAAACTTTCACCAATGCCTACGTGCACCAACATTAGGTGAGAATGCTTTAATTTAACTTTAAAATAGATGCCCCCTCCCACCCCCTGCCACACGCCAATGGCATCTCACTTTGCTTTGTGTTGCTTTAGTTGTCAAGCTAAGTACCTTCTCTGGGATTCATTGACCATTGACATACTTGAGAAAATTCTTTTCTTCATTTTTGATTGTGTTGGGTCTTCGCTGCTGTGCAGGCTTTTCTCTAGTTGCAGCGGGCGGGGGGGGGACTGCTCTCTAGTTGTTGGGTGAAGGCTTCTCATTGTGGTGGCTTCTCTTGGTGCAGAGCACGGGCTCTAGAGCGTGCGGGCTCAGTAGTTGTGGCTCCTGGGCTCTAGAGCACAGGCTTAGTAGTGCGGTGCGCCGGCTCAGTTACCCCATGGCATCTGGGATCTTCCCGTACCAGGGATTGAACCTGTGTCTCCTGCACTGGCAGGTGAATTCTTTACCACTGAACCACTATGGAAGCCCGATATACTTCTTTTTTGAGGATTGTCTAAATATTTTATTAAAATCCTTTCTGTCATTCATCTTTTTAAAATTATATTTGTAAACACTCTTTGTATATTGCAGAAAGACCTTGTATTTGAAAGGCATGGAAAGGAAATAGTTTTATATCTATAGCAAAACAGAGGAGGTTCCACTGATGTTAGTTTTTTCTTTTTGCTACTTGGACTAGGGATCAAACCTGTGCCCCCTGCTGTGGAAGCACAGAGACCTAACCGCTGGACCACCAGGGAATTCCCTCTGGTGTTAGTTCTGAAACTCAACTGTCCAACCACACTCTTCTTTTGCTTGTATATTATACCTTGATCACACAGTATCAAAATGAGGAGTTTAAGTTTGATTTTGGTAAGTGCTTTGGAATAAGATAAACCCAGAACTGGGAGGCACCATCACTTCTCCATTTTGACAGCATGCTTTCCTTCTGAGCCTACAATGGGCCTCAGAATCCTTCCTAACACAAAGCTCCATGTGGCCTGTGGTGACTTGAGTTGGCATGAGTTGAGACCTCTGTGCTTCCATGATGGAATGACTCCTGGAAGTTACCTGAATGTAGTGATGCCCAGTAGAGGTGGGATGGAGGAGCTATCAGGGTTTGTACTGGTTTCATCAGGCTGAGGGCAGGTCGATAGAGCTCCAGGCTGGGGCTGCAGTGATTCTGCCCAGAAGATCTTGCATGGCCATAGTAGGTTCTCACTGAACAGCTGATGAAATGTTGGTGATGAGGTCGTGTCTGGATTTTGCAGGTGAGGAGAGAGAGAAGGGGAGATTGGTGGCCCAGGGGGTTTCAAGATAAATGTAAAGGATCCAATTTTGGAACAAGAGGTGCATTGACTGCGTTTGTCTTTGTTCATGCTTGTTGCCCCCGCAGGTGAGTTCCCAGAACTGGAGGGAAGGAAGCCTGGATGGCAGTGGGGGACAGCTCCTACTTCCCTTCTCCAAAGTCTTTGCTGTCCTTGTTTTAGGCTGGGCTGGCCGGGTCTCAGGTGTCAAAGGTGGACTTTTTAAGCGCCTTGTGTTTCAGGCTGGAGATCTTGGGAAAGAAAATGTATTTGGGCATTTTGCCTATTCCTTTTCCTGCACAGAGAAGCCTCCCCCATCTGCCTCCAGGTGGCTTTGCAATTTAAACTTGAAAATGCTGAAGCCTTTTCCCACAGCCACTTTGGGATGACTTCGTTACTTTCCACATCCTCCCAATTAGTTCTCTGGCTTCGTGTATCCCTCAACATCCCTTCTCATTCCACTGCGAAATGAAATGTTTTTACGCAATCTGAGGGAAATGTTTTAACATCCATATCCCCACAGGTAGCCTGTCTGGGCTTCTTCATGGAGCTGAGTGGATGGTGTTAGGTACCTGGGACGCATCTCCTTACCAACCCACCCCTCTGCGTATGTGTGCACGTGCGCACATGTGTACAGGCTCACACAATTCTCTGTATATCCAATCCTTTTGTATTGTGTATACTACAGACATTGCACTGAAAAACCAAAACATCAAATGGCATATGTTAAACCTACTTGGAGATAGGTGGTAGGCTGGGTGCCAGGGAACACCTGGCAGTCAGGGTTGCTGCTGTCAAGGAACTTTGCTCAGTTTCTGGATCGCAGTCAGTGGGCTTCATTTGGCACCACATAGGATGGGTGCATGTGTGCTTAGGTGGTCAGTCGTGTCTGACTCTTTGCAACCCAGGCTCCTCTGTGCATGGCATTCTTCAGGCAAGACTATTGGAGTGGGTTGCCATTCCCTTCTCCAAGGGATCTTACAGACCCAGGGATTGAACCAGGGTCTCCTGCTTTGCAGTCTGATACTTTACCATCTGAGCCACCAAGGAAGCCCATACTGGTAGTATGAGACCTTTAACTTTACTACTTGTCCTGTGATGTGTGGCCCATGCTTTGTGCAAGCTGGGTATTTTCAAAAAATTTAAAAGTTTAGTAAGATGTACATAACATGAAATTTACCCTTTGAACCGTTTCCCTCCTTTTAACCATTTCTAAGTGGACAATTCAGTGGCATTAAGCACATTCACATCATTATGTGACCATCACCATCATCCATCTCTGGAATGTTTTCATCTTCCCAAACTGAAACTGTGCCCATTAAACACTAATTCCCCATCCTTCTCCCCCAGCCCCTGGCACCCACCATCTACTGTGATCTGACTCCCGCAGGTCCCTCAAAGGAGCAAAATCAGAATATTTGTCCTTCTGTGACGGGCTGATTTCACTGAGCATCATGTCCTCAGGGTTCATCCACGTTGTAGTAGGTGTCAGCATTTCCTTCCTTTTTAGGGATAAATAATATTCCATTGTATGGATAGATCACATTGTGTTTATCCGTTCATCCATCGAGGGACACTTGGGTTGCCTCCACCCCTTGACTTTAGAGATAGTGCTGCTGTGATCATGGGGGTACAAATTGCAAACAGGACTTTTTAATATGTGGACTTAATTGTCAACATTTAATAATTGGGAAATTTCACCCCCAGAATATCTGCTGTCCAGTTTCTCGTGAAAAACAAGGCGATCTGGCTGTGCTGGCCTGCTGTCCTGAGTGTCAGGCACTGCAGAGGGGGTGGGAACAGCTCTTGATCCTGGGATGATATCATCCAGACACTGAGACCAGAGGTTGACTGCTCTATGTTGTTGGGCTTATGCTGTTGTTTTTCTCATAGTCGAGTTACAAAGAAAGCAAAATATTTCCATTACTTGTGTCTCTATCAAAAGTGGAAAATAAAAAGCAGCTGGAGAGGTCTCCGTGTTCTGGGGAAAGAGGACTATTCTTACTTATTGAACATACAGAGTGGGTAGATCTGTGGGCAAAGAGCCCAGAGGATTCGTTTCGTGTTATGAAATAAGCTAGCTCCTTCACCCACTTCAGGTCCCTGCTGGGCATGCCAGCTGACCTCCGGCTGGGGTTTTAGGAGTGCTGGCTAAAACCAGCTGTTTTTAGGAGTGTATAGCTCTGTCCCTGTTAATGGGTTGGTAATCCCTCTGGACAACCATACCCAGTCACCTCCAAGGCAAAGTTATTAGATGTATAAAGTAAGCAGGTCGAAAGACGTGTTCTAAGTCCTAACCCTCAGTACTGCTGAACGTGAGCTTTAATGGAAAAAGAGTGTTTGCAAATATGATTAAGGATCTGGTGAGGAGAGGAGGTCATCCTGGATGAACCGAGTGGGCCCGAAGTCCGATGACAAGTGTCCTTATAAGAGACAAAAGAGGAGAGACGCGAACGGAAGGGAAGGTCACATGATGATGGAGGCAGAGACTGGAGTGGGTGGCCACAAGCCAAAAAACGCTGGCAGCAGGAGCTGGAAGAGGCAAAGGAGCCATCTGCCCCAGAGACTTCAGAGGCAGCCCTGCCGACACCTGGATGTCAGACGTTTGGCCTCCAGAACTGTGAGAGAATAAATGTGGGTTGTTTGAAGCCATCCAGTTTGCTATGCTTTGTTACAGCCACCAGGGAAAACCCAGGTAGCTGGATTGTCTCTGTGGATGAAAGGGAGCTTACTGGTCAGTAACTTCAAGATATAGTTGAAGGACTACCCTGGTAGTCCAGTGGCTAAGACTCCATAGTCCAATGCAGGGGGCCCAGGTTCGATCCCTAGTCAGGGAACTAGGTCTCGTTGCTGCAACTAAGAGTTCAAATGCCGCAACTAAAACTATTGGGAAGCTGCTATATAACACAGGGAACGCAGCAGGTGCTCTGTGATGACCTAGAGGGGTGGGATGGGAGCGGGGAGAGGCTAAAGAGGGAGAGGAAGTATATATATATGTATACAATTATGACTGATTTGAGTTGTTGTAGGGCAGAAACCAACATAATATTGTAAAGCACTTAACCTCCAATTTAAAAAATTAGATTTTGCACACCACAACGAAGATTGAAGATCCTGCATGCCACACCTAAGACCCAGAGCAGCCAAATCAATAAAGTAATTAATTAATTTAAAAAGATTCAGTTGAAGATAGAAAATACAGAAATGTTTTTGGCTTCACACTGGCCTTTGTGGTCAGAATAGCAGGAGAGCCAGGGTCTGGTTGGTCTATGTAACTTGCACTCCCTAAAGTGCCAAAACCACAGAGAACCCCATTTTAAAAAGAAGAAATTGGGCATGTAGATGTGATGATTTGCCCAGGGTCTCATACATAACTAGTGGCAAAACTCGAGGCAGAGCAGAACCAAAGAAAAAGTGAAAGGTGGGCGATGACTGATGCTTCTTATCTGGGTGAGTGGTGGCAGGACCCTCACTTTGTGTTTTATCTTAAAAAGCAATTATTAGGCCCAAATATTAAAAGCATCCCTCTGCTGTTGGAACTTGTGGCTCTTTAGAAAGGATGAACATTCTTCCCTGTGCTTGCTTACCGGTGCTTTAAATTTCTTTGCAGAATTTATTTACCCACGTTTCATAGGAGAAAAACAAACCTCTTTTGAAAATGACATAAACAGAAAACGTCAGTAGTCTAATAAAGTCTGAAGAGTAGTCATAGTAAGAAATGAATGACCAGAGCCTTTCCCAGGCAGATCCTCCCATAGGGGAGGATGGAGGGATGAGCGTGCTGGAAAGACATGGTGTCTTTCCTGTTGCCTGGGCTGGATGTTTATAAATTATGTGCTGCTGCCCCTGACCTGTTTCTTTAGCTGAAGTTTCCATGTAAAACATTGGATTTCCAGAGGGGTTTTCTCTGTGGTGTGGTTTGTTCAAAAAGGTTGGCTCTTGTATTTGTTCTCCAGAATGACTTTCTCCCCAGGAACTGCCGGTGAAAAGAACCACTTCCCCAATTAATTCCAGATGTGGAATACATCAACCTGCATCTTTTTCAAAATATTCACAAGCTTTTAAAAAACTGAATTAACTTTCTTTTTGGTTGCGCTGGATCTTCGTTGCTGCACAGCAGCTTTCTCTAGTTGCAGTGAGTGGGGGCTACTCTTTACCGCGGCTTCTCATTGTCATGGCTTCTCTTGTTGAGCACAGGCTTTAGGCACACAGGCTTTGGTAGTTGTAGCACATGGGCTCTAAAGCGTGGAGTTCCCTGCATTGGCAGATGGATTCTTATCCGCTGTACCACCAGGGAAGACCAAGCTGCATTTTTTATTAAGATGGTGGGAGTATTTAAGTTGTACTCTATTTAGAAAAATAAAAGCAATCTGATAATGGCTTGAATCTGATGATTGAAAAACGTCATTTTTCATGTTGAACCACCAGGCATCAATTCACCTGGGGGGATTTGGCTGACACCCTACAGCTGGAACCCAGAACAGCCTCCAGTAGGAATTCCCAGGGGCTCCTTGGAGCATCCTTATCCACCGTCCCTGAGCTTCTTTCACAGAGGAACCAGAGCTCCAGCCAGGTTCTGGTGGGAGTTGGGTAGACTTCTTCAGAGTGGGGACACCTCAAGCTGTTCTTCCTGGCTCCCCCGTGGGTGCCTACAGCAGCACTTATTAGCCAAGCAGGACACTGGGACAGTGGGAAGCCAGCTAAGCAAACTGGATCCTCTGTTTAGACTTCATGGCCTGAAATATGAACAATGTGCAGGCTCCGTGCTTTTTTTTCTTTTTTGGTGGAGCCCCAGAATCATTTTGTTTCCCAAAATACATATAACGTAAAACATATCATTTTAATTATCTTAAGTGTATAAATCAGTGGCATTTAATGCATTCACAGTGTTGTGTAACCATCACCACTGTTTAGTCCCAAAACATTTTCATCACCCCAAGAGGGAACTTGCACTCATGAAACAGTCACCCCGCCCCATTTCTCCTTCCCCTCAGTCCCTGGCGACCACAAACTCCGTTCTGTCTGCAAGGATGTGCCTCTTCCAGACATTTCATATGAATGGAATCAGGTGGCCTGTGGCCTTTTGTGTCTGGCTTCATTTACTTAGCACGTTTCCAAGGTTCACCTGTCTTGTCACGCGTGTCAGTGCCTCACTCCTTCGTGTGGCTCAATACTATTTCACTGTAAGGCTACATCGAATTTCATTTATGTTCTTCTGTTGATAGATATGTGAGCTGTTTCCACCTTTTGAAGACTGTCAAGAATGCTGCTCTGAACATTTGTGTACAAGTGTTTGTTCGAACATTTGTTTTCAATTCTTTGGGTGTATATACCCAGGAGTGGAATCACTTTGGTAATTCTGTATTTAACCTCTTGACGACCCAGTAAACTTCCACAGTGGCTGCACCGTTTTGCATTCGTACCAGCAATATATAAGGGTTCCAACTTTTCCATATCCTTACTAACATTTCTTATTTTCTTTTTTTTTTTTTTTAATTACAGTCATCCTATGGGGAGAAGTGGTGTCTCGGTGTGGTTTTGATTTGAATCCTATGATGACGGTGATGTTGAGTGTCTCTCCTTGTGCTCCTCAGTCATTTGCCAAGGCGCCCTTGCACTTTACCAACACTCTGTGCAACAGCAGACAAATCTGTCCAGAAGGGAGTTGAACTGGGTGAATGGCTTTAAGCTACTTTGTCCACATAACTCCTGAAAGAACTTGGAAAAGTCGTGCCCCTGTGGTACCTTTTTATTAGGTCGATATCTGTTCTTCATCATGAGGTTTGTTAAGGTTTCAAAGGGTGTGATTTCTGGGGTATTGTCAATTTTGACTCAAAAATAAAAGGTTCCTCACTCTAGAGAAGCAGAACCTGACATTTTGTCTTGTTTCCAAGATCATTGAGCAAGTCATGTTCCTCTGCCAAAAACAAACCAGCCCAGAAAGCAACTTCACACCTTAAGATAAAAATCATAGTATCCAAATGATCACACCTTGCCTATTTCCTGTGAACCTCGACTCTATTAAATAACAACAAGATTTTTAGCCCTGACCTTTGCTCTTCCTGTCATGTCCTGACATTAGAATTAGCAATATCACATGAGAAAGCAGTTGTTGGTCCACTCAGGACAGACACATGTAAATTTGGTGACCGTGGTTTTCCTGTGATTTTTCCCCCTTTTCAATACTTGATGGCTCTTTGGATTTGGTGAGTCGGTACTTCTGAAGTCTGCCTTTTCTTTACTCTTTGCAAGAAAACTTTCTTTTTCTAAATGCATCTGCTGCTGGATTCCTTGGGCGATTATTTTAAATATATCAAACAAAATGTAATTTAGGTAGCAGTGTGGCATCATGATACCAAAGGTGTGGGCAAATTCTCCTTGGTTCTTTTCTCCTCCACTTTTCACTTCTTCTACCGAATTTTATTTTAATAAAAGCATTTTTTATGTTTGACAGTAACTCAAGGATAGGTCTCTGCAACAAAAACATGTCCATAATTTAAATTTAAAATATTTTCTTTCCTGTGACTCTAAGACTCTCAGTATTAAAAATTACTCTGGGTTGAGTGATGTATACAATTAATCGATTCCTCAAACCAACCAAAATATATTAAAATTGTGGTATATATTTATGATATACATATAAAAATTAGTTGCTGGACTGAATCTCTTAATGAGATGAACGGGGCTGTGTGTTTTCAAATGGTTCATGTGTTGTTGGATGAATATTACTTATTATCTCAGACGTGGTTCAGAATCAATTCCATCCCTGTTTTTCATTTTTATTGGTCTAGACCATGAGAAAACTTGTTCATATAAAATTTATACATGGTAATGTTATAGTTTTGTTTTTGAACTTCTTGGAGATTTAAGCCAAAAGTCACAGTGATTTACCATCAGAAACATAACAAAACAAAAATGACCAGATTAAATTCTCCTCCTGGTGTTAAAGACTCTGGGCCTTAGCCACTTGCTGTCTTGGCAGTGGGGTTACACGAGTGGCCTGGGTGTCTCTCCTGCCGGGAGATTCACCACCTTCCTTCTCCTCTTGCCTTGTGGGATGGAAGGAAGGACAACCTCCGGAGGTGTGATGGGGTGAGGAGGCGGCGTCCCGGTACTGGTGGTGGTGGGGGGGCTCCCAGGCTCAGCCTCTGGCAAGCTCTTCCTGGAAACGCGCCCCCGGGCGGCCAGACCCAGACAGCCTCAGACCCGCCCGCTGCGCTTTGGCCATTAAGAGATGCCGGGGTCAGGGCGCTCCGGGCGGGATAAGGAGTAGGGGGGTCCGGGGTCGCCGCGCAGACCATCCCACCTGGGGTGCGCGCCCCAGGGTGCTGCTCTGCCCCTGAAGTGATCCTTCAAGGTCGAACTGCAGAGAGAGTCAAGGAACCCGCTGCCCACCGATCACAAAGGGGAGGGGCACACCAGCTTGCTGCGCGTGCGCGGGCAAGGGTGCTACCCGCCCGCGGGCTGTACATGCGGGTGGCGGGGGTAGGGGGCGCCTGTTCGGAGCGCGTATCCTCTGATGTCAGGATCCCGAGCGAGTGTGGGATGTGTGTGTGTGTGCGCGCGCGCGTGTGTATGTTGTACGTGTATTTATGCGTATGTGGCTGGGATGTGGAGTAAGATGGTGTTTTGTATGAGGTGCATGCAGTGTGCTCAACACGTATGGAGTGTTTCTGCGTGTGTGGCGTGTTTTGTGTGTATGTGGGGTGTGTGTAGAGGGTGGGATATGTTACATACGGCGTGCGGGTGAGGTGAGTGTGGAGCGTCGCAGTTGCTTGCAGCGCTCCGGGTTCGCGTCCCATCTGGTTTGGGCTGCGCTCCCAGCTTGGGGCTCAGCGGACCTCTGCCTGCCGCGCAGGACCACCAGCTTGGGCTGGACCGAGTGCGGCAGGTAACCATGGAAACAGATGCTCCCGCGGCGGAGGTGGACGGGTGGCGGGTGGGGGAGGCATCTGATGAGGCGCCCAGGCTGGTACTGGACACGCCGCTTCCTCGGTTGACTGGGGGACCCGGGGTCCTCACTCGGTCGCTCGGCAGGCCTGGGGCGGGGCCCGAAGGATTCCTGCTGTCTCACCTCCCAGCAAGGAAGCCCTTGCTGCTTCCAGGTGTGAAAGCGCAGCAAGTCTTTGGCGCCTCGGATCCTGCTCAGGGGAGACGAACCCCCGCGTTCTAAAGGTGGCCGGGAGCCTCACAAGCAGTTATCGGGTTTTATGACCCGCAGGTGCTCCTGTTGGGTCCCAGGACAAATGAAAAACCTGGGAAGGGCTGAAGGGAGGCCTGGTGTTTGGCACAGGCTTCTCTTCAGTGGAGAGGGGAGCAGCTCACAGGTTCTGGAAAGCAGACTTCACTCCCATCCAGTAGATCCTTTGTGGGAAAAGACTGGCCAGGCCTACTAGCCTTGATATACCTGTCCTCCCCTCTCACCTCTGTTCAGAGCCAGCTGGTGGGCGATGCCACCTCAGTTCTTATCCTGTGTAATGGGAGGAGGTTGGTCTAGATCACTTTTCTTTCATTCACTCGTTCATTCATAACCTTTATCTAGTGCAAAGATGCTCAAGTGTAGCGCCAGGGCCAGCAGCATCAGAATCACCTGGAAACTAGTGAGAAATGTACATTCTCAGGCCACCTCCAGACCTACCAATGTGAGAAGCACTGATCCGCGGTGACCCTTGTGCTAAACATGGGGCTACATGATCCCTCCCATCATGGGATTCTAAAACAAACCTAGTGGGGAAAGTTCTAGCTCTTTTTTCTGAACATCCTGTGTTTTGCTTGGGGATCCATCTAAAACTAGATGAAGCATAAATACTTCTTGGCCACATCCCCAAGGCTGGTCTGAGAAGGAGTGGGGCTATTTCAGAGAAGGAGGAGTAGAAGAAGTTGGACAGGAGGTTCGGAATTCCTCTCAACTTCAGAAGCTGCTTGAGAAAGACTTCAAGGGGTGTTGTGGAGCCCAAGAGCGCCGCCTCCTGGTGACAGCATGCAGGACTGATTCTAAAGAATGGGGTTTCTTGACAAAGGGGGCTTTCAGTGTCCCAATCATACACCCAGCCAGGCATGAACTACCCGGTCATTACTCAGGAACGTTTCATCCATTACTGCCAGCAGCTGGACTGGCCAAATTCAACAAAGGCTCTGAGAAAACAGGAAGTTGTGTGTGGCTGATATGTAAGAGAGTCCCCAGTCATGTCCACGTGGCTCGAGAATGCAGTGCATGGCTTTGTTTCAGCTGGGGTTTTCTCCAGACCTTTTTAGTCAGGCTAATAGTAAAATGAACTTTGTACAGAGAACTGCAACATTAGTTTTCCGTGGAGTCCTGAAATCCTCTGATAGGTACTGAGAAGGGTGCAGGGCATGGTGGAAATCCAGTGTACTTTTGTGGAGGGGTTGGGGGGGCAGTCTTTGGACACTGGCCTTGGGGAGGCTGAGTGCTGCCCTCCAGAGGCGTCCTGGGCTGGCCATGCTGTGGGAAGGGAGGGGAGGCAGGAGGGGCGTGGACAACCAGCGTGGCTATGCTGACTCTGGAAAACCTCCTTTATTATTTTTATTTTGTTGTGTCTACCAGTCAACATTTTTCTTTAAATCAACTCACTCTTTTGCACTTAAGTTACTTTTAAAAGGAAAAAACTTAGAAAATAACAGACATAAATGGAAAATCAGTAGCATTCACCCAAGTTGAAGGTGATCATAAAAACAAATATAAGGCAAATAACAGGGTTGTAACACTCTGCCCTGACACGGTTGCCCACCAGAGCTCTGAGCCTGGGTCTTCTCTCTATGCTACAGAGGGAGGTGTTTAAGATTTAGTATCAGCAAGCAGAAACTTTCTGCTAGAGAAACAAGAAGGTTTGGAGATGAAAAGGAAGGCGGTGTGACTTTCTCACTCTGTGATACCCTGTCTCTTTATAACTCCTGAAACGTAACACGTGGGCCTTCTGTGGGCCAGGCCCTGTTTTAAAGACTTTGCAAATACTAATTTCATCATTGAGACCACCTCACTGGACAGGTGCTGCTATTGGTTCTGATTTTACAGATGAGGAAACTGAGGCCCAGAGGTGAGAACCTGTCTAG
>NW_011494943.1:10598328-10601165 GCF_000754665.1 Bison bison bison | reverse complement strand
CTTTTTTTCTCTCTTTTCTCTCTCTTTTCCTTTTCTTTTTGAAAAAGCCGTTTGAGAGTGATTCTCAGAATATCTGTTAGCTCGTCCCTAGAAAGTAGGCTAGCCTGACCATGGTCGTTGTGGGCTATTGGTGAAAGGTTGGGTGTCTCTTGGAGATGGGGGTCATGGCGGTTACGCTGGCATCTCTGAGCACTCACTGCTCCATGCACATGGATGCGAAGGGATGCCCCACCCTCCGGTTCCCTCCAGCCTGATTTGGGCCTGTCCAGGTTTGGAAGCTGGTGTGGGCAGTCAGGAGGGCCTGGGTATCCCAGTAGGGCTGCACGTGGTGGGGGTGGGGCAGTCCTTCCAGGACAACTATGGGATGCAGGGCCAGGGAGCCACAGGGCCTTTCCGATTAGGCAGCACTCCAGCCCCAGGCTGGTGGTTAGGCAGCTGTGGAGGGCAGGTTGGGATGGATCCTGCAGATGGAGATGGGGCTCAAACTACAGGTAGAAGCAAGAGGCCCGGGCAAGGGAGAAGAGGGATTCATAGACAAGGAATAGGCAGATCCTGACAAACGCATCCTTCGAAGAATCTGTCTCTCATTGTCACAGCTGGATTTATATGCAAAAGCTGAATTTGACAACTTTAGCATCTCCCATAGTAGGGTTTTAATTATCCCTGTGGCTACTATCTAAGAACCACCTGCCTCAGTGCTTCGTCCTGGGGTAACCTCAGAGACATGGACACCTCCTTATTATCCCATTTTTCCAGATGAGGAAACTGAGGCTGGGGGAGGTAAACTACTCCCCTTAGGCCATGGGGACAAACTGGAGCAGTACTTAGTCTGACTCCAAAGTCCACGCTCTTGAGAGCTGTTGTGAGTGTACAGTCCTTGAAGTGGCTCAGTACTGATAGTGTCCAAGGCACCAGGTGGTGGACATTGGCCCCCTGCCCCTGGCCTGGCCACCCAGGTCCCCTCTGAAGCCAGTCAATGCTCACCTTTTCTTGAAACTTCTCCAAGGATATGTCTTATGTGTAGACTTACCACACACACACACCCCTCCCCCACAATTGCATTCTGCCATTTGCAGCATTTTCTGTTTAGCTGAGCAATGTGGCATAGAGTTCTGGTTTCCTTCAGTTCTCATCCCCCCTTTGCTTTTTAATGGGGACCCCACCCTTTACCAGCTTTTGCTGGCAGTCCAACCAGGGCCCGTTCCCAACAAGAATGGGTAGGTTCCCCTGTGTTTGTCAGCCTCCTAAGAAACTAGGAGGTTATTATACCCTGGATCCAAGTGGGAAGGCTGTAAGAAACCAGCAGGTTTTAGAATGAAATGTTGCACCCACACTGGTCACTGTGTTTTGGTAACAACCAGTGGGGTCCTTTATTCCCATCCGTGCTTTCTGCCTGGCGGTGTACTCCTGGTGGCCTGGGTGCAGGCCCTGATCAGCTCAGATGGAGATGGCCCCTGGGCCGGAGGTGTGTGGACTTGGGGCTGGGAGCTCCAGGGCAGAGCCTCCTCATCGCCCACTGGAGCTGGAGTTCGGGGTCTGGGTGTTTGAGGCTTCAGTCCTATTGCAACCACCAGCAGGCCCGCTGCACCCTCCCAAGTGGGCACTCGGGTACCCCCCTCCCCATCACCGTGCACTCAGTGACCCCCTTCCCCCATCCATGCCCCCCTCCCTGTCCTGCTGTCATGGAGCTGGTTCTGCTGTGAGAGGAGGGGAGGAGGCAGAAAGGGTATAGGGCTGGTTCTGCTGTGAGAGGAGGGGAGGAGGCAGAAAGGGGGGTTGAAGGAGAGGGAGGGGGAGGGAAGGAACGGGGGCGTCTTGGGAGTCTGGGGGCCGTGGGCCAGTGAACCAGATGATGCCCCCAGAGATCTAAACCTGGGCAGGGGTCAGATTGCCAGCATCATCATGGCCAGGCCTGGGCTGGGGCTGTGGGGACACGGAGGCATGTAGGCCTGGTCCCATGTCTTCTGAGGAGACAGGCCCATCCATATCCAGTAGATCATCACAGCAGGAGCAGGCTCAGACCCTGTTTGCAGCTTCTGGAGGCTTCCTGGAAGAGGTGGGCCTGGAAGGACAGGTGTGTGTTGGGTTGGGAAGAAGGGATGGGGCAGGGGAAGGTGGAGGAGATGGAGCAGGTGGAGGAGATGAAGCAGACAGGCCTGGAGGGAGGGAGTAGAGGGAATTTGGGTGGGGACAGACAGTGCATGGAGGCATCCGTGTCAAGCGGAGACTGAGGAGGGCCCCTGTGGGAATTCCTGACCCTCAGCTGGACTTTGGAGGGCACAGGGCGGGTGCAGGTAGGGGCCCAGGGGTGCAGAATGACTCCAACTTCCTCACAACTCCATCTCCTGGGCCTCTGACCAGGAGGGGGTGTTATGCGACCTCGACCAGGAGAGTTGCAGCCACCAGCAGTCCCGTCACCAAGGGAGGCCAGCCGCTTGGCAGGAGGGCAGACCCTAAGGAAAGTCAGAGGATTAGTGAACGAGAGAAATGGGAGCATGTCCCTCACCCTAACTCTTTAATGGCAGGCGAAGTGTCCCCAGGCCACCCCCACAAGCTCCCTGGTTTCATCACACACTACCCACCCCTCCCCGCCTTGTTCACCTGCCCCAGCTGCACTGGCCTCCTGGCTTGTGTTCTGTGTGCCCCCTCACAGCCCCTGCCCAGCGAGGCCTGCCCATCCCCAGGCAAGTGCCCCCAAGAGCTGCCACCTTGCCAGCTCCTGGGTGACCTTTGCCCCTGAGATGGGTCAGGGTTGGGGCAAGGATGTGTGTTGGGGAGGCTGAAAGAGGAAGACTCCAGGAAGGAGTCCTCATGTGGCCATGGAGCCTGGAGGTGGC
>NW_011494943.1:10591043-10598228 GCF_000754665.1 Bison bison bison | reverse complement strand
AGGTGGCCTGTCCAGTGGGCAAACTGCCAGCTCCTCTGGCCCTCAGCCTCCCCGTGTTAAACAAGGCTGCTCACGCCCACCGGCTCTCCTGCATATGCAGCCGAGATGCACAAAGTGCACTGTGCGGTGTCAGGTGCCATGGGGATGTCAGGGCTCCAGATGTTCCCAGGAGCCAGGGACAGGAAGGAGCAGGTGACACCAACTGGCTGGCGGGGCACCCTGGTTATGGCTCTGCAGGCCCCCATCCCCTGCAGCTGCCTAGAGGCACACCTGAGGGGGTCGCGGTGGTCTCCTGGAGAATAGGCAGTAGGGTGCTGAGGAGCCCATCGTTGGCCTCTGGTACGATGCCCAGCAGTTTGCACATGAGCTCATACACGTGGACGCTCTCGAAAGGCTCCACCTCCAGGCCCTTCTTAAAGCTGGGGCCCACAGCCCGGAAGATGGTCTTCATGTCCATGACCTCATTGTCGAAGCCGTGCTCCCCGTTGTTGAACTGCACGTTCACTCTCTGCCAGGAGGGAGGGTCCAGAGTGAGTTTGTGCTGACCCTCCCAGCCCTCCCTACCCTCTCCAGGAGCACCATCTGCCGGGCCCTGGGTTGCAGAGGACTGCTGCAGGGAGTTCAAATCGAGGGGGTGGGGTGGGGTGGGAAAGATTCTGAGCCTCCCTGTCTCTGAATTCTCAGCCCCAAAGATCAGTGGCCCAAAGAAGGAGCCTCAGTGAAGACCCAGAGACATGAATGGAGACCCACGTAAAGGGGGCGGAGCTTCAGCCAAGGACACACTCTGGGTTCCTTTCCATGGCTGGGCGCCCACACATCAGTACTCCTTGCCTAGAATCCTGCCCCTGCTCTGCATATTGCTTCCCTCTCAGCCTCCTTGAGCTCTCTCACCTCTTGTGTGTCACTCTTACAGCTAGCTAGCCTTCCCACTTTACCCTATACACGCACGTGCACACACAAACACATGTATGCATGCACACCCATGCACACAGGTACGCAGTGCATGTACACACCCCAATTCCTGTCGCATAGTGTGGGTGTGTCCCTTTGGAGGCTGACACGCCTCAAGTTGGGGTCTGACTAGAAATAGGGAAGTGCTTTCTATAGAACCAGAGAGACTCAGCAGGGCAGAGATGTGCCTGCACCCTGAAACTCACCCCGTGGATGACATAACCTGGGTCGCTGTACATAAGCAGAGGGGTGATCCGCGAGTGATTGGCGTAGTGGAAGGATTTGGGGAAGAACTCCTTCTTGTAGACGTGGAGTCTGGGGTGGGCGTCCTTGAGGGCCTCGTACACCTTCTCCAGCATTCCTTCCTTGGGGAGCAGCATCCCGTTTGGTCCGTAGTCTAGGAGCTCGAACTCAATGTCCTTGAAGCTGAAGTTGGAGAACTTGTGGAACTCCACCAGGTCGCTGGCCGTCTTGTTGACGGTGGTCATGCCGTGGTCAGACAGAATGAGCAGGTTGAGGCTGCTCTCCAGGCCGCTCTTCCTGATGCTGTCCCGGAGGTAGCCCACGGTCCTGTCCACCTGCATCACTATCTCCTTCCTCTCCTGGGACTCGGGGCCATACCTGTGGCCTGTGGAGTCCGGTTCTCCGAAGTAGAGGGTGACCAGGTCCAGGCCCTCGTCCGTGAACCACGTCATCACCGTGTCGATGTTGGCCCTCCACTCTGCCTCGTCCTTGAAGTTGTGAAGGATGCCTTCCTTCCGGCTCAGCGTCACGGCCTCGCCTTGGTAGGTGACATTCCCGCCGGGGTAGAAGAAGGAACCGGTCTTCAGGCCCTGCGGGGGGAAGGTGGCATCAGGGCTGAGGGCCTCCTCCTGCTTGTCCCCTGCTGAAACATCTGCCCTGACCGCCTGCCCCCGGACTGCATGCTTACCCATCCCTGCTCCTGCCTGCAGCCACAGGGGTTTGTATTTTCTGAAAGACCTTTCATAGCTCTTATCTTATGTTATTAGGGCTGATACTGATTTTATAGAGGAGAGAGCAGGTGCCCAGTGGACTCAGCACTAATCAGATAGTGGATATAAAAGTGTCCCCAGATATGCTGTGTCCTCATTGTCACTGTGGCCGTAGGTCACATCGCTGCTCTGTGAACGCTCCCTTCCGACCTGCAGCCCAGCCTCTCCTGCCATGCATCCATCGGCCTCTCCATTGCCTGCCCTTCTAGCCTTCAACCCGGCCATCCGTCTGTCTTTCCATAAACCAATTGCTGTTTTGTTTACAGATCCATCTGTCCTTTCCACCATCTGTCCACTGCCTCAGGTCATCATGTCCACCTTGAGATGTCAGTTCTAGGCTATGCTTTCTGCAAGCAAGCCTGGTGTCTGGTAGCTCCTTCTGAAGTGAGGGGACTCAGATGTGAGTTGGACCCCTGCCTGTGAAGTTTATTCTGGGCTCACCTCAAAATCACCCATTTGAGTTTGTTGTCAGGAAGCCCAGAGCATTGCAAGAGGCTGGGGTTCTGGGCTTTTCACTGGGATGACCCACCTCTCACTCTTATCTTTCACCCTTTAGCATTCGACTGCCAGGCCCTGAGAGGGGAACCAGGATGAAGCCATTTCATTGTTCCCTGCCTGTTAGTGGAGTGACATTATTTTCCATGTGGCCCCCTTTTCACCAGTGCCGAAGCCCAGTTTTCCCTCCAGTCAGGAGGATGCAACAATCCCTCTGGGTCCCAGGGAGGACAGGGCAGCCTGTGCAGCCACTGGCGGGTCCTCATGGGCACCTGGCTCCCATCTCCCATGGGGCCCACTCAGCACCTCTCCCAGGCTGGGAGCATTGAACTCCCGGGTCCTGCCGTGGATGCCCCGTGGTCATGGCATGGACACGGCCTGCTCGGCCAGGTCCCCCTCCCGCCCCCTCCGTCTGTCCAAGTGGGCGTGGGTACAGCATTACCTGCCTCTGGGCGGTGATCCAGATGGGCAAGCTGCCGTTGTCCCACCATTTCTGGATGCCCAGTGTGGTGTGGTAGGGCCACTTCACCTTGCTGCTTGTGTTGTAGAACATGTTGTGAACCACCCCGTGGTTCTCGACGTATTTGCCTGTGGGATGGCAGAGGGGGGTGGTGGGAGGGAGGGCACAGCCAGGGCAGGGGGCGGGGAGGCACACGTGGCCCTGGGAGCCGGGCTGGGCCACCACAGCCACGTACCCCAGCCCAGAGATTCTGCTTCCACTTTGAGTAGCTAATCCTGCCGCTGAACTCTTACAAAGGTGTTAATACCCACGTTCTGGGATATCGTTTGCAGCCTCGTTGGTTTTAGCAAAAGATTGGGAGCAACCTGGCTGGCTATCTGGAGAGAACTAATTAAATCAATTATGGCCCACCCATGAAATAGAATCTCAGGCAGGAAGATAAATAAACCGAGAGAAGGTGTCTTTTTTAAGTATTTTTTTCAGGATTTCCCTGGTGGTCCAAGAGTTAAGATTCCGCCTTGCAATTCAGGGGACGTGGGTTTGATCCCTGGTCAGGGAACTAAGATCCCACATGCCACAGAGCAGCTAAGCCCATGCACCGCGGCTACTGAGCCCTCGAGCCACAGCTAGAGAGTCTGTATTCTGCGACGAATGATCCCACGTGACGCAACAAAGACCCAGTGTACAACTAAGACCTGACACAGCCAAATAAATAAAATTTTAATTTTAATTTTAAAATAAATAAAATTTAAAAAACTACAAAACCCCCCCAAAGCACTATGCTCTGTTGGAAACCTTGTGCACTGTTGGTAGGAACGTGAAATGGTACAGCTGCTATGAAAAGCAGTATGGTGGTTCCTCAAAAATTAAAAAAAATTTTTTTCATGGCAATGCCTCCACATGAGTTCAGAAAGTAGAAAAAGAGGGGTGTTGAAGAGTCCACCTCCTTCCTTCATATTCCCCATTGTCCTGTGGTCAGTAAGGAGGTGACATGCAAAAGAGAGCACCATGGGCCTCTGCTTGCGTGTGGTCATGAAAATGCTGGTGTGAGAATAAGCTGTCTGTACGAGTGACATGCCTTAAAGTCATGCTTCCCTGGCAGCTCAGATGGTAAAAAAGATCTGCCTGCAATTCAGGAAACCCTGGTTCATTCCCTGGGTTGGGAAGATCCCCTGGAGAAGGGAATGACAACCCCCTCCAGTATTCTTGCCTAGAGAATTCCATGGACAGACCATGCGGTCTCAAAGAGTCAGACACGACTGAGCGACTAACACTTTCACTTTCAAAGTCATGCCCACCCAGAGCCTCTGAATGTGACCTTGTTTGGAAATAGTCTTTGCAGATGTCATTAGTTTTGTTAAGATGGCGGCATCCTGGGGACTTCCCTGGTGGCACGGTGGTAAAGAATCTGCCTGCCAATGCAGGGGAAAGGGAAAGTGAAAGTCGCTCAGTCATGTCCGACTCTTTGTGATCCCATGGACTATACAGTCCATGGAATTCTCCAGGTCGTAATACCGGAGTGGGTAGCCTTTCCCTTCTCCAGGGGATCTTCCCAACCCAGGGATCAAACCCAGATCTCCCGCATGGCAGGCGGATTCTTTTCCAGCTGAGCCACAGGGAAGCCCAAGAATATTGGAGTGGGTAGCCTATCTCTTCTCCAGGGGATCTTCCCGACCGAGGAATCGAACCAGGATCTCCTGCATTGCAGGCGGATTCTTTACTGACTGAGCTACTAGCAAAGCCCTCCAATGCAGGGGACATGGTTCAATCCCTGGTCTGGGAAGATCCCACATGCTGTGGAGTAACTAAGCCTGTGTGCCACCAGCACTCCGGAGCCTGCGAACCACAGTTACTGAGCCTGCATGCTGCAACTACTGAAGCCTGGGCGCCCGGAGCCTGTGCTCTGCAGCAAGAAAAGCCCCCACAATGAGAAGCTCACGGCACTGAGTGAGGAGTAGCCCCTGCTCACTGCAACTAGAGAAAGCCCACGTGTACCAATGAAGACCCAGTGCAGTCAAAAATAAACAAATAAAATTATGTATAAAAAAAAGATGAGGGCATTCCACATCAGGTGGGCCCTAAATCCAGTGACCGGTGTCCTTAACAAGAAGAGGAAAGATACACAGAGGGGAGATGGCCATGTGACAGGGGGCAGGGATTGGAGAGCTGCGGCCACAAGTCCAGGATTGCCTGGGTCCCCAGAAACTGGGACAGGTGGGAAGAATCCTCCCTTCCAGCCTCTGGAGGGAGTGTGGCTCTGTGACACCCGGATTTTAGGCTTCCGGCCTAAATAGAGCAATGGTGGGTTCGAGGGTGGCTGGGAGCGAGCAGTGGAAAGAGCAGGAGCCTCAGGCTCAACTCTCCTGCCTTTCTGAATCCTGGCCACACTCACCTCCACCAGAAGCCCTCCTGGGTTGCCACCCTGGGTGTGGTCCCCACTTACGATGGGACCTCCAGGTGTTTTTTATCTGCCTCTATCACTTGCCCCCGACAGGAAGGGTTCCTAACATACCCTTTGGCCGGGTCATGTCTGCCCAGTAAGGGTGTCCCCTCCTTGGCCTCACCTTTGCCCTTGCATTGTGTGCCCACCGGGTCGAGGCTCCATGCCCGCACTGCGGTTCACTTTGTGGGTTCCCTGGTTTCTCAGCTGCCCCCCCAGGACCCCAAGCCCCATCTGAGGCCAACACTCACCAGTGACCAGAGTGAAGTGGCAGGGGCTGGTCAAGGTGATGAAGGCAGGGGTCATGTAGCGAGCTTTCACCCCGTCCAGTGCCATGGCATCCAGGTTGGGGGTGTCCACGTCCTGGTCATAGTTCCAGCGGAAACCATCGAAGGATACCAGGAGCAGCTTGTTCCGGGAGGCCTGCTGGCGGACAGGAGCCCCTGATGCTGGAGCCAGGAGGGTGGCCAGGGCCACGGCAAGGAAGACAGCTGGGGCTCCCATGATGGGTTCGCCAGAGATGCAAGTGCCGAGGGAAGTTTTCTGCTGATGAGCAGAGCAAAGTCCCAGGGTCACTGAACAGCTCTTATCCTGTGCGTCTTTGAACTGAGACTGTGCGGGAGCCTCAGAGGTGGCCCCTGGCTGCTGTGTCCGCACCCTGGGCCTGGCCCTTGGGCGCATCTGCCTTTATTGACAGCGGATCTCGATGCCCTTCCCGCTTCGTGCACAAGTGTCTTTCCAGGGAGGATGGGGACCATTCTGGAAGGCGTGGTGAACAGAATCGACTCACTCCATCGGAAAAGCCTGTGTCCCCAACCCCAGCTCTCATAGTGACTCTGGGTCCCTGTGCCTGGCTCACTGTGTCCCAGAGCACCCGGATGGGGCCCTTTCCTCCAGACTATAATTTGGGGAGGCCTTTGGACCAGGGCTGTGGGTTCAGGGTTCAGGAGACTGGCCTTGTCTATGGGGACTCCCCAGCCTGGGGGAGCACCTCTTCCCCTTCCTGCCCATGCTAAGGGGGGTCCTGCGGTGGGGCAGGCAGAGCTCCAACCTGGATTAGTGCCTGCTGTGCCCTCCTTCTCAGGCCTCAAGGAGCCCCAGAAGGCACAGGCATGGGCAGCCTCACTGTTGGATTTCATCAGCAAGATGGTGAGAAGTGTGGCCTCCCTTGCTACACTGTGCTCATGGAGAGGGTGGTGTTGGGAGGGACCTCTGATTTCACCGTGCAGTTTTCTGTCTCACTCACTTTCTCTCCACCTGTCTCTTTGTCTCTGTCTCTCTTTCTCACTCCCTATGAAACATGTTCCACCAGCCAGGTCCCACTCTAAGTCCTGGGGACACGACAGTGAAGGAGACAGACGGTGTTCCTGGCTTCTTTCAGTTTGGTTGGGGACACACAAAATGAATCAACAAGTAAAGCAGTAGAATAGTGGGAGTCAGCAAAAAGCAAGCAAGCAGGGAAATAAGATAGTGCATCTGTCTGTTTCACAAAAACATCTATTTCTGCTTATTGACTATGCCAAAGCCTTTGACTGTGTGGATCACAATAAACTGTGGAAAATTCTGAAAGAGATGGGAATACCAGACTACCTGATCTGCCTCTTGAGAAATTTGTATGCAGGTCAGGAAGCAACAGTTAAAAGTGGACATGGAACAGCAGACTGGTTCCAAATAGGAAAGGGAGTACGTCAAGGCTGTATATTGTCACCCTGTTTATTTAACTTATATGCAGAGTACATCATGAGAAACACTGGGCTGGAAGAAACACAAGCTGGAATCAAGATTGCCAGGAGAAATATCAATAACCTCAGATATGCAGATGACAC
>NW_011494943.1:10583428-10590727 GCF_000754665.1 Bison bison bison | reverse complement strand
TGGATGTGAGAGTTGGACTGTGAAGAAAGCTGAGCGCCTAAGAATTGATGCTTTTGAACTGTGGTGTTGGAGAAGACTCTTGAGAGTCCCTTGGACTGCAAGGAGATCCAACCAGTCCATTCTGAAGGAGATCAGCCCTGGGATTTCTTTGGAAGGAATGATGCTAAAGCTGAAACTCCAGTACTTTGGCCACCTCATGCAAAGAGTTGACTCATTGGAAAAGACTCTGATGCTGGGAGGGATTGGGGGCAAGAGGAGAAGGGGACAACAGAGGATGAGATGGCTGGATGGCATCACTGACTCGATGGACATGAGTCTGAGTGAACTCCGGGAGTTGGTGATGGACAGGGAGGCCTGGCATGCTGCGATTCATGGGGTCACAAAGAGTCGGACACGACTGAGCGACTGATCTGATCTGATCTGCCTGGTGGGTGGTCAGCCAGGGCCTGGTGAGAGGATGACTGTGAGGGAGTGATCTTGGGGGTCATCAGTCAGGGGAGTGGATCGGGGGCAGGCGGGAGGGCGGCAGGGTGGGTCCTGGGGCCTGTGGCTGCCGTATGGAGTCTGGCATTCTTGTGCAGTGCAGGGGGGAAATGCCATGGGGTGGTTTTAAGCTTGTGAGTGACATAAACTCATCTAGCATTAAAAACAAGAAACTTCACTCAAGCATTCCATTTGCAGGACTGTCAGCTTGACAAAGGAAAGCGGGTGGGGCGCTCCACAGGGAGGGGACTGCTGGTGTCCAAACCAGGATGGGGGCTGTGGGAGTGACAGGTGTGGGTAGTTTGGAGGTTCTCCTGGAAGGATTTGCATGTTGGGGAGAAGGAAAGGGAGCAATCAAGGGAAATGTCCAGGTTTCCTGCCTGGAAAGCTGGGGTGATGGTGTCTTACAGCTATCCCATAGGGTGGTCAGAGGTCAAAGGGCAGGTCGAGGGCAGAGCATTCTATCTTGGCCACGTCTACCTGAGGGGATGTGTTAAATAGTTGGTATGTCCCGAGTTAAATTGTCTTCAGCTGCTGAACTGCTGAGGGCGGTTCCACCAGGACTCTGCTTGGCTGGCAAGAGGGACTATTGTCAGGCCATCCCAGGGTCTCAGAGCCCCCCACAGCCTCCTCTGCGGTGAGGCAGTGGAGCCCCGGGGTACAGATTCTTGGGCCCTTTCCCCCATCTGAGGGGCCACACCCTGGAGGGATCCACACACAATGCCGCCCCTCGTGAGCCTCTCAGAGGCTGGAGTCCGAGAGATGGAGATGGTCCCCTGCATGGACTTCTACAACCAGGATATGCAGGGATTGCCCTGTGCTGGCTTGGTGCAGGGCTGGGGCACAGAGGGCAGGCTTTCCTTCACTGAGCTTACGGCCCGGAGCTCCACCCGTGGACCTGTGTGAGGAGCTGCCAAAGGTACCACGGAGGAAGTGTGGGTGTCTTAGGAGAGGGCAGTGGGGACCACATGCATTCTAGTGCTGGAGTGGGGACCTGAAAGGCCCTCTGAGGATTCAACATTTCACGCAGTGCTGTGCTGAGTTGCTCAGTTGTGTCCCACTCTTTGGGACCCCATGGACTATAGCCCACCAGGCTTCTCTGTACATGGGGATTCTCCAGGTAAGAATACTGGAGTGGGTTGCCATGCCCTCCTCCAGGGGATCTTCCTGACCCAGGGATTGAACCCAGGTCTCCCGCATTGGAGGAGGATTCCTTACCGTCTGAGCCACCAGGGAAGCCCATGACTACTAGAGTGGGTAGCCTATCCCTTCTCCAGGGGATCTTTCCAACCCAGCAATCAAACCGGGGTCTTCTGCATTGCAGGTGGATTCTTTACCAGCTGAGCTACCAGGGAAGCCTGCACAGATCTGTAGGATGGGTTTAGCTGGGAGATTTGGAGAAGGAAATGGCAACCCACTCCAGTATTCTTGCCTAGAGAATTCCGTGGACAGAGGAGCCTGGTGGGCTGCTGTCCATGGCCTCCCACAGAGTTGGACACGACTGAAGCTACTTAGCTGCAGCAGCAGCTGGGAGGTATGTGGGCAGGAAAACCTTCCAGGCAATGACGGTGATGAGGTGGAAGAGGGCACCAACCAGGCTTGAGGCTGGAAGACAGGCCTGGGGGACTCTGGATTTTACGTTAGTTATTCTAATGTTTGTTCTCCTAATATCTTCTAATGTGTATTATTCTTCCTTTCGTCTATAATAAAATGTCTACCAAGGAATAAGACTACATTTCCCAGCATGCCCTGCAGTGCAGTTTGGCCACAGTGAGCATGTCCTGGCCAATGGGTTGAAAGAAAAAATGTCATGCGACAGCCCTCAGTCTGTCGGCGCCGGCTTTGCCCCTCCGGATTCTTCCTCCCTCTGGTACCTCAAGCTCAGAGGCTGCCCGGAGAACTGATGATAAGGGGCACTCTGAGAGATGTTACACAGAAGGAGCCTGATCCCCCAAGGCATCCTGGGCAGCGTGGCTGGCCCGCCTTGAATGGCTCAGCCCCTGGGGAACCCTCGCCAGGGAGAGTTACACACACTCTCTGCTTCCATTTCCGTTATTTGGGTTTTCTGTCACTCTCAGCAGGACCTAATCCGAGGCGATAATAGGATAATGGCCCTGGGAGGCACTGCTGGGCTTTAAGCAGGTGGAGTGACATGATATGCTGGCTGCTGCGTGAGGAGTGGGAGGTGGGAGGTGAGTAAGGGGCTGATGCAGTGGTCCAGGGCTGAGGCCGGGGCCAGGGGCAGAGGGGCACAGACCTGGGGTACGAGGGTGGTGGGTGGGTGTGGGCTGTGGGGAGGGAGGGGTCGCTGTTCTCACTCTGCGCTTCCTCCTGCTGGTCCCCATCAGGGATGTGGAAATTCCCTGTCCTGCCCACCCTCTCCTGCCCACCTTCTCCTGCCGGTGTGGCTTTCTGGCCTGAAGGTGGCATGAAAGATCTGCTTCCTGCTCTCAGCCAGGCTTGGGGTAGTTCCTCTCCTTTTTTTGACTCTTCACCTCACTCATGTTTTGTCCCAGGGAGCTCCTTAGCTCACCCCCTGTTAGTTTCCTTTTTATTCCTTGGTCTCCTAGAGCTTGTCAGCAGAAAGAGAGTATGTTGACTATAGCTAACAGTTACACGGTGTCTCTGCAGACCAAGCCCTGGGCTTCATCCATGATCTTGTTCAAGCTTTGCAGCAGTTCTTGGAGGCAGGAGTTAGTAATAGCCTCACTTTATGCGTGAGGATACTGAAACAGAGGTTTAAGGTCACTGAGCAAGTGGAGGAGCTGGGACTTGAGCCCAGGTGGTGTTTTGCCTGCAGAATCCCCCTTGGAAAACTACCAGATCCCAGTGACTTACCAGCCGCTTGGGGTCTTCTCGTCAGGCTTTGGGGCCATTGATTTTTTTCTTTAAAGAATAGTGCAGCTGTGAGTATCTTGGTGTCACTGACTTTTTCCTTTTCTTTCCCATTCACACTGTTTCCTTGGGGGAGAGTCTTTAGCGAGGGGTTATCAGACAAAGGATGTAAAGGCTGCTTGGTTCTTATAATCAAATTGCCATCAGGATATTGGTGGATAGATGCTAGTACCACCTCTGGCCAACTGTTTTCACTGGATTTTATTTTTTGTTCTTTTTGGGTGACTTAGCAGGTGTGCAATGATGTCTTAACGTATTAAGCCAGGAAGGCTGGGAGAGCTTCATGTCACAATTTCTCATCTTGAGCTCTCCATGTACAGATGCTTCATCATCTCTGACCGTTGATCCGGTGGTCAAAGTGATCACTGAGTCTTAGGGCTTTAGTCTCTGTTTAATTTGCAGTGTATATTTTGGGGAAGATATACTTCTGGATTCTATTTTCCACAGCCTTCCATCATTTATATTAATATTTGTCACTTGTAACTTTCCCTACCCTCTTGCATGCTGGTCATTCTTCAGGTAGACTCAGAGCTCCCTGCAGGCAGGGGTTGCCATATTGTTCTTTGCTGGTGTGATGCCAGCCCAGAGTATGTACTCAATGTATATTTGTTGAATACGAATAAATACATTCAAAGGGAAAAATTATGCAAGTATCTACCATACTTTCTGGTTAGGCAAAACCTTTTAAAGAATAAGCTTATTTTATGATAATTTAGACTTATGGAAGAATTGCAAAGATAGTAGAGAGTTCCCATATACACCATGCCCAGTTTCCCCTATTATTAACATCTTACATTATGTGGTATTTTTCGCAGTTAATGAGCCAATATAGATTAAGTCATTTTTAACTCAAGTTCATATTCTGTTCAGATTTTATCAGCGTCTGCCCCAGTGTCCTTTCCCTGCTCCAGCATCCCACTTTGCACTGAGTTATCACACCTCCTTACATTTCTCGTGGGTGTTTCAGTTTCTCATATTTTCCTTGTTTTTTATGACATTGACAGATTTTAAGGAGTGCTGGTCAAGCCTTTTGTAGACTGTCCCTCAGCTGGGGTGATATGATGTTTTCCTCTTGATTAGACTGGGGTTGTGGGTTCTTGGGAAGAAAAGCACAGAGATAAAGCATCTTGTCATTATATCATGTCAAGGGTACATACTGTCCACATGACTCATCGCTGTGGATGTTGACCTTGACCATCTGGCCAACAGAGGGTCGGTCAGGTTTCTCCACCATGAGTTACTGTCTCCTGCCCTCCTGTTTCATATTCAGCTTTCTGGAAGGAAAGTCATGTGCCACCCACACTTAAGGAGGGAGGGGTCATGCTTCACCTCCTTGGGAGAATCTGCATACATTTGTCTGTTCTTCCTCTTTGTTTAGTCAATCATTTCTACCTGCCTGGA
Organism: Bison bison bison; assembly: GCF_000754665.1. Classification (NCBI taxonomy): domain Eukaryota; kingdom Metazoa; phylum Chordata; class Mammalia; order Artiodactyla; family Bovidae; genus Bison; species Bison bison. Next base: position 10,585,948 of record NW_011494943.1, on the reverse strand, counting down.
CCCATGGATATTTATTTTATACTTTGAATTATAATTCAACGCTACTGGATTTATTGCATTGCTCAAATTATTCCAGCATTGGCCACGGGGAGCTCTTTCAGTTGCCTCTTGCATCCCTCTGACCTACCCCATCATTTGTTTCCATGAGCACTCCCTTGCTTTCTGGAGCACAAGATCTGCTGGGTCGTCTTGGACATGTCCTACCTCAGTCCTAGAATCTCAAGCCCTGGTACCTTGAGAGGCTGGACTATGATATTAGATCCGGGTGGTGGGTGTGTACCTTGCTACTGGGGTGTTGATAAAGCATTTAAAAAGTCAACATCTCAGCTGTTCTTGAAGCCAAGGGCTCCCCAGCTGAGTCCGGTGCCTGTGCAGCTTTGAGAGACAGGGCTGATGTCTCCTCTGGGCGCAGCATTTATGGGCAAACCAGGATCCATGATGGAGAGAGGTCCCGAAGGGCCCCTATTTGAGGACACAGAAGGAAGCATGAGGGGGGTTATTGAATGCTTTTCTTGTTTAGGGCATCATTGGTGCCCCACAGGACCTCACCCAGAGGCCTCGTTGGCCTGGGGACCAGGTCGATTTGACACGTTCAGATGGCCATGTGCAGCACACAGGTACCCTGGCCAGCTGAGCGGCACATGGGGCTCAGGTTGGGACGAAGCAGCCTGCCCAGCTGTGTTTGGTTTCTGCTGGGGAGAGGGACATACCAGGCATTGTCCCCATAATCTCATTTATGACTGGTATGCGTGAATTACGTTGCAGTTCTTTCTGTCTCCCCCCGTTAGGCTGTGAGCGACTTTTTATCCCCGCCTCCTGGCACACAGCAGGCATTGTGTCATTCCTGATGCCTGTTTGAAAGAGTCCATGGGTGACGTTAGCAGGTCAGGACCGCTGCTGTGGCCTTCTGCCCCCGACCAATCTCCCTGCTTTTCTTTTGTCTCCTGAAAACGGGAATCTCTGTCTCTCTGGCCACTGTGCCCCCCGGGCTGTGCTGCCTGCCAGGGAGCCCCAGATGCCCTGGTGGGAAGTGGGTGTGGAAGCAGGGCCCCTCCAGCCAGGGGCTGTCCTCTTTGTTGGAGAAGCCTTGAGGTCAGGGGTCCACCTGCCAGATTTCTACAGTGATGAGTGCAAAGTTGGGTCTGGCTGGGTCTCTCTCAGCTGCCAGTTCATGCCCTTTCCTGGGGGGTGTGGTGTTGCTGGCATACTGTTTACTTCTGGGGATGCCAAATGAAGAGCAGCATGGTTATACAGTTTAGCTGGAGCAGAGGGTTGCCATTAGGAGGGCCCCGGACAAAGAAGAATTTGACTTGGGGACACAGTGATGACTCTTCCCAAACAGAGCCCAGGATGCAGGGCCTTGGGTCTTGGGAGGGGGTCCACATGAACTCCTGGCTTGGGGGCTGGAATGGGTGCCTCATCCTTGTGTCCCTGGGTGGGGTGGGGCACTGAGCCATTGAGCCTGGGACAAGTGCCTGGGAGGCAGTGGGAAGCCACCAGGAGCCACACACAAAACTGAGCTCCTCTGGTGTGCCCCCAGGAGGGGTCACATCTTTACGACCTTGGTGGTGTTCCTTAAGGGGGAGACCCTGGTCCAAGGATGCCATTCCTTCTCAAAGGGCTGCTTCGGTCCAGCGGTGCTGGGGGGAGGAGGAGCAGAGAGAAGTCGCTTCCTCTTGTCTCTGTCTCCACCACTGGCCCCCTCCAGTGTCATGGGAGGCGGTCACCCCTGCCCGCTGAGGCCGGGACCTGCTTGCTGATGACTGTTCTGATTACTGGGGCCTGACTCGACCTTCCCGGCTGGGATTTTATTAGCGTAACAATGATCCGCTTTATCAATTGCTGTTGCCTTTTATGACTTCTCAGGGCCTTTATCTCAGCGGCTACCTCGCCTCCTGGCTAAATGAGGATTAATATTTTAACAGGATTATGTGCTGTGGGTTAGCAGTACTCTCGGGGGAAGCTGGGCGCTTCCCCCACTACCGCCTCTCTCCTCCTCGCAGGCCTCCTTCCTGGTGTGCAGGGGAGGTCTCCCCAGAGATGGGGTCTCTTGTTTCAGAGTCTGGGATGGGATGGAGGGGTGGGTGGGAGGGTTGGGGACCTGAACTCTGGGTGGGGGACAGTTTGTCCGAAGAGTAGGTTAGTCCTAGGGTAGGGACAGTCCTGGAGGGCAGGTCCCTGTAGAGACCGTGGTCTGTTTCCTGGGATCAGCGGACGTGACCACCTGGTAAAGGGGAGAAAGGAGGAAAATGGAGGCAGAGCTGTGGAGGAGGGAGACAGAGACAGCGTCAGAGACAGAGGGAGAAAAAGACTGAAGGGAGAGAGGGAAGGAAAGTGAGTCTGAAGCCAGGCCCTCAAACTGTTGAATTGAGGGACACCACCTTCTCTGCCCCTTTCTTACTTTCCTCTCCTCCCCAGTCTTCCAGATGTATGGAGGGTACAGTAAAAATAAAAAAAGAGAGATTAGTTTTACGTTTAGCCTTTTTAGGTTCACAGGAAAATTGAGTGGAAGGTGCAGAG
>NW_011494943.1:10566636-10582567 GCF_000754665.1 Bison bison bison | reverse complement strand
AAGGAAATAAAAGCAAAAATAAACAAATGGGACCTAACTAAACTTAAAAGGTTTTGCACAGCAAAGGAAACCATTGACAAAATGAAAAGACAGTCTACTGAAGAGGAGAAAATATTTGCAGAAATATATGACCAATAAGAGATTAATATCTGACAAACATAAACAGCTCATATAACTCAACATCAAAAACCCAAACAGCCCAATTAAAAAATGGGCCAAAGAACTGAATAGACATTTTTCCAAAGAGGAAATGCAGATGACCAACAGGCACATGAAAAGATGCTCAGCATCGCTAAACATCAGGGAGTGCAAATCAAAACCACAATGTGATATCACTTTACACCAGTCACAATGGCTGTCATCAGAAAGAACACACATAACAAATTCTGATGAGGATACAGAGAAATGGGGCCCTTCATACCCTGTTGGTGGAAATGTCAATTGGTGCAGCCACAGTGGAAAAATTATGGACATTTCTCAAGAACTAAAAATAATACCATAGGACCCAGCAATTCTACTCCTGGGTATATGTTAAAAAGAAACCAAAACACTAATTTGAAAAAGATACACGCACCCCAATGTTCATAGCAGTATTATTTACAACTGCCAAGATACGGAAGCAACCTAAGTGTCCATAATGAATGGATAAAGAAGACATAATATATATCTATACATATGTGTAGAGATATACAATGGAATAGTACTCAACCATAAAAAAGAATGAAAATTTTCCATTTGCAACAACACAGGTGGCCTTGGAGAGCATTATGCTAAGTGGAATAAGAAAGCATACTGCATGACACCACTCACATGTGCGTGATGCTAAGTTGCTTCAGTCCTGTCCAGCTCTTTGCGACTCCATGGATTGTAACCCGCCAGGCTCCTCTGTCCATGGGATTCTCTAGGCAAGAATGCTGGAGTGGGTTGCCATTCCCTTCTCCAGGGGATCTTCCCTACCCAAGGATCGAATCTGAGTCTCTTATGGCTCCTGCATTGGCAGGCAGGTTCTTTACCATTTGTGCCCCCTGGGGAGCTCACTCATATGTGGAATTCAAAAATACAACAAGTAAGTGAATATAACACAAAAGAAGCAGACCCATAGGCATAGAGAACAAACTAATGGTTACCAGAGGTGGGGGAGGGGTATACAGAGGTGGAGGGGGAAGTACAAGCTACTGGGGGTAACACAGGCTCAGTGATGGATAACATGGGATATATATAACCAATGTTCTCCAGTAAGTGTACATGGGAAATTATCTTTAAAAATTGTATAAATTAAAAAAAACAAAAATAATAAAAACAAAACATGGTCCATCCACATAGTGGACTCTTATTCATCCCAAAAGAGGAAGGAAATTCTGACATCTGCTGCAGCATGGATGAATCTCGAAGGTACTATGTTAAGCAAAATAAGCCAGCCACAATAGGACAGATACTGCATTATTCCACTAATATGAATTCTTAAAGGAGTGAAATTTATAGAGACTGAAAGTAGAAGAGAGGTTACCAAGGGCTGGAGCGGGGGAATGGGGAGTTATCGTTTCACGGTGACAAAGTTTTAGTTTTGCAAAATGAAAACAGTTCTGGAGATGGGTTGCAGCAAACATGAATGTAAATTTTATGTTTTGTGTGTTTTACTCCAAGTGAAAATTTAAAAAAATCAAATTAAAAAGTTGAGTTTTTAAGTTAAAAACTTAAAAAAGATTTAATTAATAAAATAAAAATCAAAGGAATCCTAAGACCCTTCAGGGATGGCAAGAATGTTAGGGGTGATTTAACACTAGGTTTAGAGAATTCTACTTCCCTGGTGGCTCAGATGGTAAAGAATCTGCCTGCAATGCCAGAGACCCGGGTTCGATCCCTGGGTCAGAAAGATCCCCTGGAGAAGGAAATGACAACCCACTCCAGTATTCTTGCCTGAAGGACAAGAATGGACAGAAGAGCCTGGTGGGCTACAGTCTTTGGGGTCAGAAAAGTTGGACACGACTGAGTGACTAACTCTTTCACTTTCGAGAATTCTAGATTCTGTCTTAGAGGTGGGGTGATATTCTCTAAATTGTAGGAAGCCACAGGGAGGCCTGCTCTGTGCTGGGGACTTCGATACAAAAATAAAAAAGATGACGTCCCTGCCCTTGCTGGAGGGCAGACACATCGATTGAAATCACAATAAAAGCTTTGTCCCCTCAAATTTAAAAATAATTAAAACTATTTTAAAAGTTCAAAACTAACTTAGAAGATAATTTTGGAAAGAATTCAAATGTATTTCAGAAAATTTGGAAAATACAGAGAAGCATAGAGAGGGAGTTAGGAGTAATTTTTTTTTTTTTTTAAATATATTTTTGGCTGCAAGGCATATGGGGTCTTAGTTCCCTGACCAGGGATCAAACCTGAGTCCCCTGCATTGGGAGCGTGGAGCCTTAGCCACTGGACCACCAAGGAAGTCCCAGGGTTGCTTGTTAAGCCTCCAGAGTCCAGCACCATCCCCCCTTCCCCCATACACCTCTGCCTGTCTCTGACCCTCACCAGGCTCAAGTCTTCCCCTCCTTGGGCCCCTCCCTTTGTCGACTCTCTCCCTGGGCTCCCGCTGTGGTAGTTCAGCCCATCTCCTTGCTTTCACCTTCTTCCTGCCCTCTGTTAGCTATTCCACACCACGCTCCTCCCTGCTCACGCATCACTCCAATATTTATTCCATGACAGCAGCTGCCCATTAACCAGGAATTAACTTCCAGGTCCTGGCTGATGGAGGTGCTCAGACAGTGAGGGGGCTCACCTTAGAGAGGGGTCTTGGGCTGGCAGGCCAGGTGCTCAGACTCACCTCTGGGACCCTCCATTCGGGGGGCTGAGGAGGCAAATGGGAGCCCATGGGTGAGAGTGTGTGCCTGAGTCCTCCCTGCGCCCTGGGTGATGTCCTGGTACCCTTCACTTGTTGAGCAAGCTTGCTTTCTGCGGTTCTGTTTGGCATAAAGGAAACTTCTGTGTTCGTGATTCCTCTGAGAACCTCAGCAGGGCCCTGGACACTGGCCAGGCTTGGGAGCTCACCTGCTGGGCTGTTGGGAGTGACTAGCATCTCTTAGAACAGTCTGGGCCCTCCTGATCCCTCCTGCATCTGTGAGGAGAGGGGTGGCTGGAGGTCGTTTGTCAGCCAGGCACTTGCCCTGCGTTCCCACTGAGACGAACCAGCAGAGAAGGACTCATTTGCCTCGGGAAGATGCAGGTGGGACCTCGAGCAGGTGGCCCTGGGTCCAGCACTAGGGCCCAGCCCAACTCTCCGGGCTGGTGGTCAGCTGGGCGGGGAGGAGACTCTGCCCTTAAATGCAGGCTGCTGGCCTCCGTGGCCTCTCAATCTTGGGAGCAGAGTTCCTTCTGGACATGTTTTCCAGTAAATCTGCCTGCTGCCGCCTTCATAGAAAACTGCTGATCTGGGGACTTCCCTGTGGTCCAGTGGTTGGGAATTTGCCTGCCAGTGCAGGGGACACGGGTTTGATCCCTGGTCTGGGAGGATCCCACAGGCTGCACGGCAGCTAGGCCTGTGCTCCAAACGACTGGGCTTGCCAGCTCTCTGGAGCCTGTGAGCTGCAACTGGAGAAAGCCTGTGCGTGGCAATGAACACCCAGTGCAGCTCTCTGGAGCCTGTGAGCTGCAACTGGAGAAAGCCTGTGCGTAGCAATGAACACCCAGTGCAGCTCTCTGGAGCCTGTGAGCTGCAACTGGAGAAAGCCTGTGCGTGGCAATGAACACCCAGTGCAGCTCTCTGGAGCCTGTGAGCTGCAACTGGAGAAAGCCTGTGCGTGGCAATGAACACCCAGTGCAGCTCTCTGGAGCCTGTGAGCTGCAACTGGAGAAAGCCTGTGCGTGGCAATGAACACCCAGTGCAGCTCTCTGGAGCCTGTGAGCTGCAACTGGAGAAAGCCTGTGCGTGGCAATGAACACCCAGTGCAGCTCTCTGGAGCCTGTGAGCTGCAACTGGAGAAAGCCTGTGCGTGGCAATGAACACCCAGTGCAGCTCTCTGGAGCCTGTGAGCTGCAACTAGAGAAAGCCTGTGTGTGGCAATGAACACCCAGTGCAGCTCTCTGCCAAAATAAATAAATAAATAAAATTTAAAAAATGAAAAAATCAGCTGGGGAGAGGGGAGCATCTGAGGTGCTCAGCCTGTGATCTGGGTCATGATGGGATGGGCTGGTCTGGCGGCAGACAGCTAGCTGGGGACCAGCTCTGTCCACCAGGGACCCTGAGGCTGCAGTGTCCCTTCAGCCCCGAGAATCTACCGCAGGGAGGCCCCTCTGGCTTGCAATGCTTCCCCTGGAGCTAGCAGCCCCCCAGGAGGCCCACTGCAAGGAGAACAATGAGACAGAAGTGACTCCTGCCTCCTCTGAGGGGCTCCTGCGTCAGTGTCTGTGGAGCAGTGGTCCTTTCCCTGGACAGCAAGGCCTGAGTGGGTCTCTCCCAGCCCCCCTTCTCCTCTGGGTATGAGCACCACCTTCTCAGAGCACCCCCAGGAGAGGTATCAGGGTTGTGGGAGATGGGGTGGGCAGGGGATCCGAAGCAGCCTCTGCTAATTGGGGCAGGACGTCAGGTTTGCTGGCATCTCTTCTCACCTGTATCCCCGCCCCCCCCAACCCCCGCCAGGTGACTCTGAGGTCTCTCAGCTCCTGACTGCCTGGGGGACAGCCAGGACCCTCCTTTCATGACCCCACTGGCCAGGGGCTCACATCCTTTGTTCTGTATTTGGCTGAGTCCCCCCAGTCCCAGGAACCCATTGCCTGGGGCGCCCTCCCCTGAAAGTCACAGCATCATTCAGAGCTTCTTGGTCCCCACAAAGCTCACCTACTGGTGCTTTTAATTCAAGCTTGCGTTGTCATTGTCCCCTCATTGTTTTGGGTATAAATCTTTTCTTCTCTTCTCTTCTTGGAACTGCAGCTGGTCTGGTCCTCTGCCACCAGCCGTGGTCTCCAGGGGCACTCAGGACTCAGGCCTGGAATTTTCCAAAAGGGTTTTATCCTGAGTGCGTTGGCGTAAACAATTTCCCCTTCTTGTTCCAGCGGCTGAGATCTGATGGGCAGGGGAAGAGAAAGGGCACAGCTCTAGGGGGTTAGGCCACGGGACAGTGTCTGAGGTCTCTATCCCTTCCACTGGCACCCAGAAAGCATCTGGGCACCTTGGTGGGCTGGGGGCTCTAAGAGGCACGAAGGTGGTGAATAGGGGTGGGAGTGGTGGGTCCTGAAGGCCAGAGCTGGCGGTGGACTCTTCTGGACACTGCGGACAGATGACATCTCTGTTTATTGCAGCATCTTCTCCCTCGAGACTTTTGGATGACCCACTATCTCCAGAACCATCTATTATATAACTATTTGGATGTTGTTTATGCTCTGATAATGAAGAAGGAACTTTCCAGGACAGATAAGGGACTACCTTTGACCCTGCTGAGCAGATAGGGGGTGTCTAGCATGTCACTGCCAGGCCTGCTTCTCCTAACTCATCATCCTTATCTGGGGACAGGAACGGTGTCCCTTTCGTGCCAGCAAAATGCCTTGGGTAGGTCCTTGGGAATCCTCACCTGCCCGCCTGTCTCCAGTGTTGTTGATGGTAACAGGCTTCGTGACTCAGGAGGCTGGGTGACCCCTGGAGGTGTGTGGAGTGAGCTGGGGCTTCGGACAGATAAAATCAAGAACTTGCATTTCTGGCTGTGGGGCAGGAGCAGGGCTGAAATGGAAGAGAGAGTATGTGGGGGGACCCTGTCTCCCACAGGGCTGCTCAGGCTGGGCCTCCTGGGGTCGGTGGAGGGGCTGGTGAAGGAGCGGCTCTGTCTCAGGGAATTAGTACAGCCTGCCTGGCGGGGCTGGTTCACTGCGGGTTTGCCCCTGCTCTCTGTTAAGGGAAAGTACAAGCAGGAAGGGAGGTGAGGCGTGGAGGGACGTGGTTGATGTATCACCTGCCCCCAAACCACCAAGGTGACCTTCTCAGCCCCTGTAGCTCCTCTGACTCCAGCATTCAGATGAGCCTTACAGAGTGCACGAGCTTCCTGTGGCTGCTGTAACAAATGACCGTAAACTCGGTGGCTTAAAATAACATGTATGACTCCCTACAGTTCTGGAGGTCAGCGTCTCACTGGGCTGAAATCAAGGACTTGGCAGGGCTGCCTTCGGTCTGGAAGCTTGAGTGAGGTGGCCGTGGTCCTGGGCCCAGGGTCCCCAGCTATATTGCAACCTTCCAACCTCTGCTTCTGTTGTCACATCTTCTCTGACCTCCCAACCTCTTAGAAACACCTTTGTGATGGTGACTCTGGGCCCACCCAGATAAGCTACCCTCCCAGGCTCCTTAGTCACACATGTAAAGTCCCTTTTTCCACATCAGGTACCATATTCACAGGCTGCAGAAATTGGGATGTGAACATTTTGGGGGTCATTGCTCTGCCGACCACAGAGAGGGAATATAGGGACTACAAGACCTCTGGGGGATCTCCTCCCCCAGCACAATGTTGAACTGGGTCTTGAAGTCCACAAAGGCCGTGGAGGGGATGAAAGGCATCCAGGATCCTTGGTGGGGACCCAGTAGAGACTCCTCCCAGGTGCCCAGCCCTGCAACGAGAGCCCCATGGGCTTTTGGGTGCAGGAACCATAAAAGAGTAATGATAACATCATAGACTCTCTCCCCCAAATGAATATTTCCAGAGCAAGAGAGAAGGTGAGGCTCAGGGATATAAGTTGAGTCATCTTCTGCAACTTCTAAAATTTCTACAATGTCAGGTGAGGTTTGTAGGAGACAGGGCATGTCTTTCTTTAAATTTTTTTTTTTTTACAATGAAAGTTTTCAAAATCCTTTAAAGACAGACTAGCGCAATAAATTCTCATGTGTGCATTACCCCAATTTGACAGTTATCAAAATTATCACATTTACTTCATCTACTGCTCTTTTCTTGTCCTTTGCTATTCTCTGGCTAAAGTACTTTCCAGCCTGTTAGCAGATATTCTGTAACTTTGCTCCTGCGAATATCAGGATGCAACTCTCCAAATATGGAAAGCTTGGTGACATAATTACAGCTCCATTAGCACAATGTCATAATTAACGGTAATTCCTTGGTATCAGCGAATGCCCTATTTATAACCACATTTCTCTAATCGTCTCAATGAGACCTTTTTGCAGTTGGTCTGTTTAAATCAGGTTCCAGACAAGGTCCACAAGTTAATTGTTGTGTCTTTTAAAATTTCTCTTAATCTAGATCAAGATCCTCCTCCCCATTTCCCTCCAGCTATGACTTGCTACAGAAACCAGATATACTGTCCTGCTGATTGTCACCCATATTCTGGATCTGATTGCTTCCTTTCGGTGGTTTAGTTGCTAAGTCGTGTCCAACTTTTGTGACCGCAGGGACTGTAGCCTGCCAGGCTCTTCTGACCGTGAGATTCTCCGGGCAAGAATACTGGACTGGCTTGCCATCTCCTTCTCCAGGGGATCGAACCCTGGCCTCCTGCGTTGCAGGCGGATCTTTACTGACTGAGCTACAAGATTGCTTCCTTTTGGTGTCACTTCATCCTCACCTTTCCTGGAAATGGGAGTTTAGCTCTAGAAGCTAGATTCAGGCTCACCTTTCTGCCAGAATCCTTCACGGCTGGAGCTCTGAGTTGGATTCTTAATCACTGGACAACCAGGGAAGTCCCAAGAAATACTTATTTCATGAGAGCTTGCAAATATGGTGCTTTCCTTCTAGAATCACTGTTTTACAAGTGAAGTCGCTCAGTCGTGTCCGACTCTTTGCCATCCCATGGACTGTAGCCTACCAGGCTCCTCCGTCCATGGGATTCTCATGTTTTACAAGGACCAGTGAGAACTCTGTTAAACAAACCTTCCCTTATCAATTGAGTTATCAGGTTACCCTGAAATAGACTTTAAAAAAGGGAAATCACAAATTGTTTTTCTTTTAGTGAACATTTTTTTTGAATAAAGAGTTAGGCCTTACTTACTTTCAACGAGTTTCCCATGAGGTTTGTTTTGGTTTGCTTATTCCCCCCTTTCTGTTTTTCTATTTGATGTATTCTGTTTGTTTCAGCCCGTTGTGTTCACTGTTCTTTCTTGGGCTTGATTTTCCTCTTTGGCCAGAGATTTCTGATTTTTTCCCTCTCAAAAGGCAGGCCACGGGCGCCTATCACATTAGTGATGGGAGGAAGGGCAATTCCCTTGGATGGTGGGTGACGGACAGGCTAGCACTGGGTAGGGGGCTTGCTAACCAGAAGCTCTTTCTTTGGGGGATTTATTGTCCTGCCTTGTTTGAAGTGCCTGGGTTGGGCCCTCTGATAATGAGCCATACCTAAGCAGGATCCGATTAAAGGGCAGTGGATTCTGATAGTCACAGAGCCGTGCTGGGAAAAGCGAAAGAAATCTCAGAACCGAAACAACAAAAAAACGCCTGGCTATGTAGTCTCCAACATGTCCACCAGGTGGTGCTGTTCAGCCATGGCTCTGTCGGCTTTGGTCCCAGCGGCCAGCTGGTGTCTCTCACACTTTGTCCCCGCTCAGTGCCACTGCCCGCCCCCTCCAGCCAGGCTCGGGGAGCCAAGGGAGGACAGACACTGTGCCCTGCAGGGTGTGCAGTGGTGGGTTTGGTGGTGCTGTGCCCAACCTCAGCAAGCTCCTGCCAGCGACGGTGACAGCTGCAAAGCTGGCATGGCTTCCTGGCCCCTCTTCTCCCACTCTGCTGACTTGGGCTCTCCCCCACCTGCTCCAACATGGAAAGCAGGCATTTGTGTGGTTATCTGACTGAGGCTGGGGGGAGGACAGATGGGTGTCACTGAAGTAAGCTGACCAGTTGGTGGGTGCACTGGGGGTCTGAGGGCCCAGGCCCAGACTCCTGCACCCGAAGGGAATGGGGAGTGGTCCAGCGTGGTGGGCCGTGGGAAGGGCAGCAGGGTGCCTCGTGGTGAGTGGTGTGTCAGCAGGAAGGATCACGCTTGGTAAATGGACGCTCTTCCTAGGGGAATCCCTCAGGAGGGTCGTGTTGGGGTGGCAGGTGGGGAAAGGCCCTGGGGGCTGCGTGCTCCTGGGGTTGGAAAGGGACACAGCACAGTTGGGGGTTCTTATCCTCCAGGCTCCTGCCATCTCCTTGCTGGGTGCCACCAGGGGGCTATTTTCAGGTTGGGTAGTAGGGGGTATGGGACCAGCCAGAGGGAGCTGACCACCTGCAAGGCTGCTCTCTGTGGCTTGCAGAATGGGCTGGTCTCAGTCTGACCCACCAGGAAGAACCCAGGCACAGGGTGTGCCGACAGACAGCAGGTAGATCCCCACGTCCAGGGGGGTAACCAGCCAGGGGGGAGCCAGCCCCCCTCACCAAGGACGACTCATGTGCCCGCTATGTCATCTGAGGAGGAGCACTCATGTTACACTATGAGGGGGGTCCTGGGAGGAGACGGAGTGGAGGGTTCATGGACAAGGGGGTCGTGAGGCGGAGGCGGGGGCTGGGGTCTCGTGTCATCACCTGACCTCTTGGTGCTGTTGCTGCAGTTGACACTCCTGGGCTCGGCTGCCACCTCCCGAGGGCCCGAGAGATGCCCTGTAGCCAAGGTGGGTCCCCACAGGAGGCCCTGGTTTCCTCTGGGCAGACGGCAGGTGGTCGGCAGGTTGGGGTCGCCAAGGTGGGGCTTGCACTTGACCGAGGGCCTTGGAGGCCACATTGGGGCTTCTGGCGTCCTGCTTCTGCAGCAGCCTGGCCTGGCCTGGGCCCCAGATAGCCCTGGCTCTTCTTCTTTCTCAGGCCACGGGGGTCCTGGGGAGAGGAAGGTGCTGCCCAGGGACCTGGAGGAGCGAACTGAGTGGGGGGTGAAGGTCTGGGTGAGGGTGCAGTCCAGGCCTTTCCAGCAGGGACCCCTCAGGAACTGGACCCCCGACCCAGGCCTCAGGGGAGGAGGAGGAGATGTGTGGTTTCTGCCTCCTCCAGGGGCAGAGCCTTCTGTCTTCCTCTCTCTGCCCCCTCAGTTGTGAGGCAGAGTCTGAGAGGTGCTTCCTGCCCTGGCGGGGCTCTGCCGTCCCCTTCCCCTCAGGGGTGCCATATGGGGCCCGTCCAAGCAGCCAGGCCTGGGCTCTGGCTCCTGCCCGTCCCTTCCTGAGGGCCCCGCTGGAGCCAGGAGGAGGACCAAGTGGGCCGGGCAGATGGTGGGCTGCGAGGAGGGGCTGCCCGGGCAGACGAGCCGACTGTCAGGACAGATGGTGGGCCGGGCAGGGGTCCGGAGCCCGGCCCATCTGTTCCAGGCCCCCGGTGGGGCTTTTCTCATCCACCTGGGGCTGAACTGGGATAAGGCCCAGCGGTGGCTTCTGCCCAGCTCTGCTCACGTCCTCCTGGGTCATCTGTCCCCAGGGCTCAGGGCTGGGTGTCCCTCCTAGTGCTCATCCTCCTGGCAGGTGGCATATGGCCACGCTCACAGAGCTGGAGGAGTTCCCAAGGGCCCTGGGGGTGCCCGGGCAGAGCGTGCGGCACACCCTGGGGACAAAGCCGCCCATGGCAGACCGGCAATACCGAGAGGCTCCCGGAAGCTACAAGGAAAGTCGCGTCTGTGCCCAGTTGTCATCATCAACCAGCCCCGCTCAGCGGAGGAGCGGCTGGTGGGAAGGGGGCACTGCAGGAGTGGGGGCTGCCCTGGTCGGGGGTCAGGACTGCTTCTCAGAGGAAGGGGTGGTGGGACCCATGCAGGCTCCAGGATGAGGGGAAGGCAGGCAGGTGAGCAGGAGAGAGGGCCCCCGGTCGAGGGAGCAGCCAGGCCAGGGGGTGGAGGCTCCGCTCAGGGGTGTGGGTGGGAAGGCCCTGGTGTCCTTGCTAAGCCATGGAGTCACCTCCCATGACTTCAGTCCTTAGATCCCTGGGTGGGGGGGTCACAGCTGTGTCCTGGGGCCTGAGCACACTGGGAGAATTCATCCCATTATAGTCTTATGTTGATAATGATAATCCAAAAATATCTTCCTCTATCTTTTTTTAAACCAATTACAAAGAAAAACCTCTGCGGCCACTGTGGGCCACCCATAGCTGTGTCCTCGAGCAAGACAGGGCTCTGCTTTTGTGCTTTCATCACTGCAGGGGAGCTGCTCCATTAAAGGCCGAGGGCAGGGACCAGGGAGGGGCATGTGGGCCTCCGGTGAAGGACAGGGGTGTTGACAGGGTCAAGATTGCCCTCCAGAGGTCACTCTGGGTGCCAGATGGAGAGTGGTCCTGGTGTCTGCTCCAATGACCTCTCCAAGAAGCCAGAGGAGGGCTCAGGCTTTGGGGAGTGCCTCCTGTCCAGCCAGTGGGTGCAATGTCCTTCCGTAGCCAGCTCTGGGGGCCCAAGATGGCCCTTCAAGGCTGGGGCTGTGGCAGCTGCTTGCTGTCTTTTGCTGGCTTCCCATCATCCTCTTTCCTGATGGTGGTGTTTGTCACCCAGCTGTGTCTGACTCTTTTCAACCCTATGGACTGTAGCCCGCCAGGCTCCTCTGTCCATGGGATTCTCCAGGCAAGAATACTGGAGTGGGTTGCCATTCCCTTCTCCAGGGGATCTTCCTGACCCAGGGATCAAACCTGGGTCTTCTGCATTGGCAGACAGATTCTTTACTGTCTGAGCCACCAGGGAAGCCAGTTCCTGCTTAAATGCAATTGTCCTGGAGCCAGAGTGTGGGATTCAAATCACACTCTACCCTTACTAGCTGGGTGACCTTGGGTAAGTCACTCACCCTCTTTGAGCTTTGATTCCTTCAGCAATAAAAGGGGGATAGTAGGGCTCCCACTTCATGGAATCTTTGCGACAATTCACTGAGCTACACCCTTAGAACCCTGTCCAGCACATAGCTGGCACTCAATATTATTATTATTATTATTATTATTATTACTGCTGCGGTCGTTGTCTTATTTCATTGAAGTAACATCCACAGAACCTTCAATAAACCGTTTTAAAGTGAACAGGTGAGAGGCATTTGGTATGTTCACAGTGTTGTGAAACTGCCACCCCTCCATCATTCCAGAACACGGTCATTGTCCCAAAAAGAAGCCCTGTGCCCATTATCCGTCACATCTTATTTATTCCCTTGCCTCTGCTGCTACCGCGATCCCCTTAGAAGACCACCAACCCACGTTCTGCCTCTGGGTTTGCCTGTCCCGGTCTTTCCTATGACAGAATCATCCAACATGAGGCCTCTTGTGTCTGGTGCCGTGTTTTCAAGGTTCATCAACGTCATAGCATGTGTTGAGCTTCCTTCCCTTTTTTGTGACTGAATAATACTCCAGTGTACGGATGGACCGCATTTTATTTATCTCATTCATACACTGATGGATATCTGAGCTGTTTCTACATTTCAGTACGAGGTTTTATTTGAACGCCTGTTGTATTTTTTCGTGTGAAACCCTTCACGGATTTCGGAGTCCTCCTTGCAGGGTCCCAGGCTGATTTCTCTGCACGGTCCCAGTTTGGGTTTATGTGCTGCAGAGGTGAACACCTGCTGCGTGTTTTCACGTCTATTATCTGGGCCCTTACACATCCAGGGCAGGACCCAGGTTGCCGTGTTGTTGTGAGGCTTCCGTCTTGTGGGCTGACTCCCTGCTGCCTTGCGCTGCAGATGGGGAAACTGAAGCACGGAGAGGCTCGGTCACTGCCGACCCCCCTCTGCTTTCCCTTGGTGTCTCTGAGCCCCCTCCCCCGGGCATGGCCCTGCCCTCCTGTCATGGGCTCCCCCGCTGGGCACAGTGGCCTTGGATCACCCCGTGCCTTCTTCCTCTCCTGTCTCCACCTCTGCTCTGCCCCTTCTTGTCCTCTGTCTCTGTTCTCTCCCTCCACCTCCTGCCTTTGCTGAGATCTTTCCGGTCATCCTGGAAACCCCTGTAGGTGTCACTTTGAGATACGGATGTGGCCAGCTTCTCCTTTAGACCTTCGGCTTCCAGAGCAGGTGCAGATCCTTTGTCAGGCCTGTAGATGCTCCAGTGAGTCTGGACACCAGGAGGGGTGTCTTGTCCCCACAGGGAGAAGCCCCAGGGCTCCCTGTGCCCGGAGAGCTCTGCAGAGCCTTCCCTCTGGGGGACAGTGTGGGGACACGTGGTCTGGTGCTGCTGTCCCATGGCCTTGATGTAATTGTAACTGCGTGATGACCCATGTTAGTAATAAAACAGGGACCAGAGTGGCCCAGGATCTCTGTAAGATCCTCACAGTGGGCTGGTGCCTGACACAATCTATGTGGTTCCAGGCCTGGGGGTGTGGGGGTGGACAGAACCGAGACCTTGAAAGTGCTGCCTGGGACTTGGAGGGACCCAGTGGGGGCCTAGAGTATGTCCCGGGGAAAGAGGCCCAGGGGACTGGGCTGGCTTTGCTGGGTGTGTGAGGGAGACAGGGAACCATGTGGACGAGCTTCAGTGGTCACTGTCCCCGACCTCCCTGTGTCGTGCTGGACTGAAAGGAGGGTGACACGTTTTTCTTGCCGAGATCCGGAAATCCAAGTGTAAGTTCTCACTTGATCACGAGGGTCTTCGCAGTTCCCTGGGGACAAGAGAAACATGCACACAGTCACTCAGACACCCCAGGTGACAGGGAATACCATGCTTGCTGCCCGCCAGGCTTTGGCCACGGCCTGTAAATATCACCTGCTACACTCTCAAGGGATCCCCTTGGGAGTCCGCCTAGAGAGGTCACGAGGCTGGCATGGGCGTTCTCAAGTCTGCAGGACTGGAAGCTCGGGGGGCGCCATCTCGGGGGGCGCCATCTCGGATGGCCCCTGCTTCCCCGGATGGTGGGCACTGTTGGGATCATCCCCTCTCCAGCGGGCCCTGATCCTTCTCATGGATTCTGAATCTTAAGGTGGCTCGGATGGGAAGTAGGGCTGACTGGTCTTGTGGTGGCTGCCCTGTGCAGGGCCCGCCCTCCTGAATCTGATTCCTCGGCTCCTCCATCTGGGAGCTCATGTCCCCCGAAGCGCACCGCCTTGACTCCCACTGGCCAGTGCTGGCACAGGAGCCGGCCTCCCCGGGACACTCGCACGCCTCCTTCCTTAGGCGCTGCCACACGTCCACCCCGCAAATCCCCAGTGTCCGGCTGTCAGCAGTTCTACTGGGCCACAGGGAGCCCAGACCATGGCGGTGACAGCAGGCCCCGGGAGGGGGAGAAGGGACACCCTGGCTGCCACTTGGGGTTGAGATGTCCCTTGCTGGCCCCGGTGTCCTCTGCAGGGCCCTTTCCTGTCTGTCCTGCTCACCCTGCATCGATTGCCAATTGGGCCCTTCGCTTCTATCCCATTTTCGCGGCTAATGGCTCTGCTGCCATTGATCTGCGTAAGGGAGCATCTCGATCAAGCACCGCCTTATGGTGCCTGATGGTCACTGAGACTTCCCTGCCTGCCCCTCCCCCTCTCGCCTGCCTCCACAAGTCCCCTCCTCACCACCCCCCCACGCCCCCCCACTGCTCCGCCATCCCTCTAGGCCTGCCCTTCCCAACACCCACTTCCCTGGCTTTGTCCTCCTCCACACTCTGTCCCCTCTCTTCAGGCCCCTCTAGAAGGAAGAAGGAGTATCCATTAGGGCCTCCCCATCCCAGGGAGACAACTTCTCCCTTCTGCTCTCATCCAGCTGGTAGGAGGTCCTTTCTAGTGGGAAGCCTCAGGGGAGGGGGTGGTGGTGCCATTCATGGACTGGCCTTAACCTTGGCCTCAGGCTCCCACCTACAGACTTTGCACCCCAGTCTGACCTGGGAGGGGAGACTCTGCCCTAGGCCATGGCTCCTAGAAAGGCCCCTCCCTCAGATGCCCCCTCACAGGGCCCTGGGGGAGGGTAGAGAGGTCCTGAAGATGGCACCAGGTGGCCCAGGGGGCCAGGGCCAGCTCCTTGCCAAAGCCGTGGACCCTGGACTGGACACAGCTTATCCATGGGCCTGTGGGGCCCCCTCCTGTCCTGCTTCCAGTCTAGGAAAACTGGATTCCTTGCCCCGAAGGAACAGGCAAGGAGAATGTTACTGAAGGATGAAGTCCAGTAAAAGTGCCCAGCCAGTGGAGGCCTCTGCTCACTCCTACCTTTAGCCAGGGCTCCCCAGCCTGCCTTGCCCTGCCTTGATTCCAGGGCCCAAGATGGGCTCTCGCGGCCCAGGGAGTCAGGAGCGGCAGTTGGGACTCCCAGATTTGGGGTTGCAGTTGCCACGTGGCTGTGTGAAGCTGTACACCCTTGCCCCTTTCCAGAAGCCTCTCTGCTAGGGGAGTACCCCAGCCTGTGAAAGAGCCTAAAAACAGCAGTGCAGGGAGATCACCCCTGGCACTGCCTGCAGCCAGCCTGCTCAGTCCAGTTCAGACAGGGAGATATTGCAGAGAAGCCTGTGTTCCCAAGAGTCCACGTGAGTGTGGCCCAGAGTGTCTGGTTCCCTGGGGTCATGGGTGGGGCCTGAGAGTCCACATTTCTAATGCTTCTGAGGGACCCCACTTTGAGAACCACATTAGCTGAACTCATAGAGTTTGTTCATGGAAAGTTTTGCCTTTTAAGGAAAGACATCAGGTTTCAGGTTTTTCTTGATTTGACCTCAACGGGAAACATGCCAGTTCCTAAGAGCCGTTGGAGCGGGCAGCAGGGGTGGGGTGGGCCCCCTGCCTTGGGGAGGCCCCGGGTCTCACCCTCACAGGGAGGCTGAGAATCGGGGGTGATCGGCTTGCTGCTTGCGGGGACCCCCTCGGTACCCTCTGCACATTCTGTGGGGCCTGCTCCCCTCCCACAGGCTGCCCTCACACAACATCACCAGCCTTCACATTAATGAGCATAAAATATTTACTTAACTCAGCTTTTTGCAAATATTCCTTCAGTTATTTCCCCTCTGCTGGGAATGTAAACTGTGCGGCCGCGGCACACGCTGAAAGGGTTGGTGTTAAATAATACAATGTAAAGCCTGTGAAGCCCAGACAGCTCTGTGCGGACCGGGGCTGCCAGCCTGGTCGCTGCACTGGCAGACAGGCCTCCTCGGG
>NW_011494943.1:10552140-10566536 GCF_000754665.1 Bison bison bison | reverse complement strand
AGCGGGACAAGGGCTCCCTCGAGCCGGGCGGGGAGGGGGAGAGACAATTATTGAACACAATTGAACACAATTGTTCAAGAGACAGTTAAACTTACATTTCCAAAGCCTCCCCTTCACCCCTCCAGAAGCAAGTTGCGGGGACCTTGGGGAAAAACAGTGAGATGTGTTTAAAAATGTATCATTCCTTTATATTTTAATATCCTTTATTGAAATATTTCCTTTTTTATGGCTTTTTTTCTGACAGCCATTTTGCTTCCTGATTCTCCTGGAGCTGTGGCTCCGGGTCCCTGAGGCTTTGCCGAAAAGCCCCAAAATAGAAACCTGTTCCAGTTGGTCCAGGGACCGCGGGCTTCTGTGTTATTCATGACTTGCTACCCGGCCCCATCGTTCCTGTGAAGCTGCTGATCTGTCAAGCAGATGAAGCTGGAACTCAAAGTTCGCTGGGAGCCAACTGGGGAAAGGGGTCTTACTGGGATCTTGAGAGGAGTTCTTCTTTGACTCAGGAGGGCGTCTTCCTCCTTTCCTGACACTTCCCTGGTGGACAGAAGCATGTCCAGCTTCTCTAACCCAAGGGGCTACCTGAAGGGGGAGGGCTTGGTCACTGTGTTTTCTTTTTTTTTCTTTAAAGACTGATTGATGGGTTGATTTTCTGCACTGGGTCTTCATGGCTGCAAGTGGACTTTAGATGCGGCGAGCGGAAGCTACTCATTGCTCCCGTGCACGGGCTTCTCATTGCAGTGGCTTCTCTTGTTGCAGAGCACAAGCTCTAGACACGCGGGCTTCAGTAGTTGTGGCCCACGGGATCAGTTGCTCCACGGCCTGTGGGATCTTCCTAGACCAGGGATCAAACACGCATCCCCTGCATTGGCAGGCAGATTCTTAACCACTGGACCACACCAGGGAAACCCCTCACGGTGTTTTTTCTTATCATCCCAGAAGGTTCTGACCCTTGGGAACGTGCTGAAGGCAGGGAAGGTTATGGGGGAGATGGAGCCAGATAGAGAGATGGAGAGAGAGAGACAGGGAGACAGACAGGGATAGAGAGACAGAGAGACAGAGAGAGACGTGAGACTGTGGGAAGGCAAGGAATTAATCTGAGATCACCAGCTGCCAGGTGATAAATGTGTGCTGTTCAAACAAAGCAAAACAGCAGCCCTGCTTCCGCAGTAAGATGGCTCCATTGTGTGCGTCACTTCCGGCCATGAAACAACAAGGATTCATAGAATATTTCAGGTCTTCATCTAAGCGACATCGTGGGTTGCCTTTTCCCTATTGTCTTTCTGCCTGTGGACCTGTCACATTCAGGAGGCCTGGGGTCCTGGGAAGCTTGAAGACTGGGGCAGACGTGGAGGCCAAGGAGGGGTGTTCCTGGAATTGCTGATGAATTCTTGGGGTCTAAACCAGGCCGAGGGCTAGTGTTAGGAGCCAGGTGGCAGCAGAGCCCATTCCTCCTCCTTCACCTGCCTCCCCACACACCGGGCAGCTGTTGGGACCAGAAGACTGGTGATGGTGGTGTCCCTTTGCTGGGGCAGTGAGTGGCCGTGGACCGGGCTCTAGGCTTGTCCATTTCTCCTCCTTGTCTGGACTCCAGTAGAGCCATAGTGGCCACAACAGGCAAATCGTGTCTGAGAGAGAAGAGGTTTCCTCTTATCCACTGTCTCTGGGCAAATAAGCCCCGATTGTGCTGGTGGTCCTGCTGAGCTGGGTCCAGGGGGCTGAAGGGGCAGCAGGACTGTCACATGTAACGTCCCCACAGGGCCAGACAGGCCTGGCCACAGTGAAGTTGTACGTACGAGAATGAAATGAAGCAGCTGGTAAGTTTATGATAATTTACAATAAAAACCTGAAGCCAAGTGTAAACCTGCATTTCCTCACACAGCTCCCACCTTCTTTAACTCTCCAGTTGGATGGACTCAGAGCTCTTTGGCAAGGACCCCAGTGTCCCCAGCCTGAAGTCCGGCAGATGCTGCGCTGGGTCTGAGACCTCCGTGAGCGTTAAGTTGAGGCTGAGGAGAGAGCAGAGGATGGTCAGGAGTCCACTGCAGCCCCCAGGGCCTGGGGACAGTCACCCAGGTGACCTGCAGGGTCCAGAACTCGGACAAGGTCTGACTTTAGGGAGGGGAGAGCCTGCACGCTCGGGGTCCCTTTGAGTGCACACTCTCTGAGAGTGTGTTGACTCTCAGCTGTGTGCCTGTGAGGTTTTACTTCCCAAGAGACAAAAGCAGGAGGGAGGGAGCTCCAAGGTGGCTGAAGCCCAGGAGAGAGCTGGGACACGGCTCTCAGACGCCCCCTTTCAGGGCTTCAGCCTGGCTGGGTGGGAAGCACAGCTCTCCCCACACCGCCACTGCTTGCATCACTTCTGCCCGGACCAGAGTCACCTGGAGGGATACATAGAATTCATCACCCCGTCGTCTGGCATCTTCGCTACCCTGCTCCTGCGTGCCCCCTCAGTGCTGCTCCCCCCACCCCTTCTGCCTGCCCAGCTCCTTCAGGGTCAGCTGACATCTCCATACCAGCTCCCAACCTGTGGGTCCACCCTGATGTCTCCCCATTCTGTCCTCTGCCCCTGCACCTCAGGGGCCACCTCCCTGTCTGCCTCGTGTCTCAGTGAGGTGACGAGGTCAGTGAAGGGCATGGCTCTATTCCCCACAGGCCAGCACAGCCCTGGCCTCACCCTCGGGGTCACAGGACCGAATGTCATGAGTGTATCTTGCCTGCCTATGACCTCTACCTCCGCGTGATTTGGGGACAAGCCACCTCCAGGGGGGAACACTCCCATTTATCATTTATTATTTAGCCACCGTCTGTGGCTCTGTGTGCCTCACAGATGTTAACCCCTGCGATCCTTGCAGTGACCCTGAGGAGGAAGATGCATTTTACAGGTGGGGAAACTGAGGCCTAGAGATGGTTTGTGAGCGGCAAAGACCATGGAGCTGGGGAAGTTTCAGGCAAGTTTGAATGTGGCCAATCTGTGCCTCGGTCCTCTGTGATCCCAGGGTATCTCTCCTGTGAGCAAGGACTAAAGAACGTCTTATTTACTGTCTTGGCTGGGCATCTTTCCGATGCTGTTCCTTTTTTTAATTTCCTGCTTTCTCAGATGAAGCCTCTGTGCACCCCTCCCTTCTCAGAAACACGCCCTCAGCCCAGGGACACCAGCCGTGACAGTCAGGGCCCTCTGCTCCCCGCTCATCTGCGAGCTTCCCTGGGTTTGCAGCCAAAACCAGGAGGGCGCTGTCTAGAAGAAGGACGGGCGGTGCGGAGGGCGCCTGGCTCCTCCACACAATAAAATGCAGATTTCCCATTAAAAGGCAAAGCTTTTACTTCAAAAGGTTGAATAGGATGCGACTTGAAAAAAAGATTTCCAGCTGGTTAAATTTAGGGCAGGGGACGAGGTCCCATGCGCCAGCGCTCCTGGCTGCCGGCCTGCGGCAGAACCTTTGGACGGGAAATTGGAGCGTTTTCACTCTCAGTGCTTGCTTCTCCGTATTTTTTTCTCTCTCCCCCTGAGTTAGGCAAACAAATGTTGATCGCTGTGTTGGCCGGGGCTGTGCTTACTTAAAATAGGCTGTTTCGGTTGGGTGCTGGCCAGTTCGTGATGGGCCTCATCCCAGCCTACACCCTCGCCGCACGGAGGGCAGAAAGTGTCCAGTGCCCATGGCTTTCTCCTTCCAGTGACCACCAGCACCCTGACCCTGCTCTGCGCTTCTCACTCACAGTCATGTGTTCCTGGCCTGTCAGGGGTCCTGGGGGCAGGAGGAGTTGGGAGTGTAGCCCCTGAACCCAGTCTCCCAGAAAGCCCATGACCATGGGCAAGTCAAGGGGCTACTTGGACCTTGCTACTTGGTCTGATGGCAAAAAAGCTGGAGCACTCATCTCCAAGGTGCTGTCCACCTCTGACATGCTGAGTGGGCCTCCTTCATGGGGTCAAGCACAAATACAGCCTGCAGAACCCCAGCAGTGGAGGACAGACTCTGGGAACCCCAAGTGTTCCCAGAACCCTAACTGTTGGGGCACGAGGCAGGCGAGGCTGTGTGGATGGGAAAGTCAGGGCAGTGTGCATGTGTGTGCATGCATGTGCGTGGGTGTGGAGGGTGCGTTTGGTGATGCGGGAATGCGGGAAGACTTGCATTTGAGGGTCTCACAGCCCAGACTCTCAAGAGTAGAGCGAGTGAGGAAGGGTCACCTGACCAGGCTGTTGGGAATAACGCAGCCTTTTCAGAGCAACCAGCCAGAGGAGACTGGCATGGCCTTGACCCATGGCTGACTTTTCTCTTTCCTCTCTCTTCTCCCCTTTCTCCCCTCCTCCCTCCCCTGAGTAGCGCTGAGTAGCAGCACTCTGCAGGTTGTATTAGACCAGCCTCAGAGATGGGAAGTGAAGTTGCTTAGTCCTGTATGACTCTCTGCGATTCCATTGACTGTAGCCTACCAGGCACCTCCATCCATGGAATTTTCCAGGCAACTGTGCTGGAATGGGTTGCCATTTCCTTTGCCATCAGAGACTGGAGGCTCAGCTCAAAGGTGTTCTGGACTCTATCTGGGTCTGGGTCTGTTCTGGGCTCTATCTGGGTCTGGGTCTGGGAGCCCCAGCCTCTCCAACGCCCCCATTGCTGAGTCATGCTGGGTTTCTCCTGGGGGTGGGGCAGGCCTTTTATTCTCTGTGCCTTGTCTCCCTCTCTTATTCCCTGGACTGGAAACTCCAAGCCTCAGCCTCCAGCCCCCACTCCTCCTGGCCCCTTTCTTTTAGCTCCAATGCTGGACATGAAAGCAGACGCATGGGCAGAGTGTGATATTAGCGCCAGAACCTAATTTCACAGCGTTTCCGTGGAATACTCCATAAAACTGAACAAATGAGCTGTGGTCCAAATCCATCTCATTATGAGCACTGGGCGAGCAAAGGCAGCCGAGCCTCCAGATTTGGGGTTGCTGCTGAGTACTGGGGACTGGGAGCATCGTCAGGGGGGGGTCAGCCTGGGATTGCCAGGAAGCAGAGCCCAAGGGGCAGGATCTCGTGTTACCTGAGGGACAGGTGGTGGGTCAGGAAGGGAGCCACAGCCCATCAGGCAGACTGACGGCTCAGTGCTTAGGACCATCTGCAAGGAGCCCTGTCCTTGGATGGTCTCTCCATACAGAGAGGGGAGACTGGCCCGTGACACCCTCCTCCCATGGCCAGAGGCTAGCCATCCTGAGCTTGTACACTTGTGGGTGCTGAGTGGGGACCCAGGGTGTCCTCCTGGGTCAGGTGGAGAGGGGCAACCAACAGGGTTTGGCTGAAGAGGACTGGACAGCAGTGCCACATGCCCCTCATCCTCTGGTGGAGGGCGCCATGCCCAGGAGAACAGGTCATTGAGAGAGAAGGTGCCTCCCCCTTAGGATCTTGGAGCTACGGCTCCTTCTCCACCGGCCACCCATGCAGAGGGGGCACAGCAGGGAGACTAGGGTCAGGTGGGGAGGAGGAAAGGAGGGGAGAGGGGAGGCACTGAGTAAGGAGGGTGAGTCCGGGTTCTGGGAAAAGTTGAGTGGCGGACAGACCTTCCCGCAAGCTCCTATACCACACAGCCCCGTCCAGCCCAGGTCGGCCCAGAGGAGAGCAGGGTGTCCCCGGCCACGTGAGCCTTCAGGCGGGAGGACAGACCCAATAGCTTGAGATGCAGGTCAGATGTCAGACCCAGAGTGGATCTCCTCTGCAGCACAGGCCTCGAGGTGAAACTGGGCAGGTTGGGTGCAGAGCCCCAGCAGCTCTTTGGGGGGCACCTTCCGGGCTCTGAGGACAAGTCAGCCGTCCACGCCCTGCCCTTCCCCTGCCCCTCACTCCCCTCTGTCCCATCGCATTAGCGTCTTGCCTTCTCTGTTTGCTCCTTTCTTGCGTGATGAAATATGCATAGACATCGAAGTGTAAATAATAAATAAGCAAAATGTGCCCGTGAATCCACCACCAGCCTGGAGCACAGACGGGTATCCTGGATCCCGTGGGTCCCACTGCCCCTCCTCTCCCCCCGTTTTATTCCCCTACTCCAAGATAGGAACTCTGCCCTGCATTTGGAATTGTTCATCCTCTTGCTTTTCTTTGTGGTTTGAACCCCTCTGTGTCTAGGTCTAAGCAGCATATCATTTCGTGGTGGCTTTTTGAGCTTTACTTGAATAGAATCTCGCCGTGTGATTCCTCTTCACCCTGGCTTTTTTTTTTTTTTTTTTTAAAACTCTGGTCTTTGTTTCTGAGATTCAGGCATAAACGCAGTCCGTTTCTTTTCAGAGCCATGTAGAGTTCCAGTGAGTGCAGCACGACAAGCCTCCATTCTCCAGGTGGTGGATGTGTTTTTAATTATTTCGAGCCACGTTGCTATAAACACTCACGCTTCCTGGTGAACACGGGCAATCATTTCTCTAGAAAAGTGGCTAAGAAGGGGGATTTCTGGGTCTCAGGGAGTGCGTTTTCTGCTTCACGAGATGAGGACGGATTGTGGCACGTCCATCCATCGGCAGTGTCAAGGTGATCGGTGATCCATACCCTCGTCAGCTCTTGATACTGTCTCATTAAAAATTTTTTACTGATCTGATGTCTATAAAATGGGATCTTGCTGAGGTCTTAACTTCCATTTCCATTACTAATGAGGTTGAATACAGTCTCACGTTTTAATTGACAGTTGCATTTAGTCTCATGAAACCACTTTTTTTTTGTCTTTGGTTCATTTTCCTATTGTTGTGTGCTTTTTAAAACTTGATTTTTGTGAGTTCTACACACATTCTGGGGCTTCCCTGGTGGCTCAGAGGTTAAATCGTCTGTCTCCAATGCAGGAGACCCGGGTTCGATCTCTGAGTCGGGAAGATCCCCTGGAGAAGGAAATGGTAACCCACTCCAGTATTCTTGCCTGGAGAATCCCATGGACGGAGAAGCCTGGTAGGCTACAGTCCACAGAGTCACAAAGAGTCGGACACGACTGAGCGACTTCACTTCACTTACACACATTCTACCTTGGGATCATTTGTCACTTATTCAAGGTGTGAACACCTCCCAGATTTCTGTTCCTTTCCCCACTTCCATGTCTTTTTTGTATAACATTTAAAATTTTAATGCAGTTAAAAATCCTCAATTATTTCCAATTATTAGTCCATGGAATTCTCTAGGCCAGAATACTGGAATGGGTAGCCTTTCCCTTCTCCAGGGGATCTTCCCAACCCGGGGATCGAACCCAGGTCTCCTGCATTGCAGGCAGATTCTTTACCAGCTGAGCCACAAGGGAAGCCCAAGAATACTGGAGTGGGTAGCCTATCCCTTGTCCAGCAGATCTTCCTTACCCAGGAATTGAACGGGGGTCTCCTGCATTGCAGGCGGATCCTTTACCAACTGAGCTATGAGGGAAATGCTTTTATTTTCTTTAGGGATTGTAATTTTTTGGAAAAGACTTCTCATTGATTTCAAGATCATGAATCTTTTGCACTTCCTTTGAAAAATTGTAAAGTTGTGTGATGCATACTTGTGATGTGGGGTAGGTGTTCAATTTCATGTTTGAAATAGGGTAACCAGGGGAATTCCTCGGTTGTCCGGAGTTAGGACGATGCCACACTCTCACTTCTGAGGGCCCAGGTTCAATCCCTGGTCGGGGAACTAAAATACCACAGGCTGCATGGCATGGCCAAAAAAGAAAAAGAAAAGAAATAGGGTGATCAGGGGGTCCAAGCTTGATTCCTGAAGAGCCCATCCTTCACAGCTCATCTGCTTATGAATTCTCATGACCAAGCTCGTATCAGCGTGGGTACTGCTCAAGCGTGAAGGCATCTCCTGTGCTTGTCTGGTGGTGCTGGGTCAGTGTGACAACTCTCCTGTTTCCAGACTTGGGGGGTCTTACCCTAGGGGCAAATGTGTGCATATTTGCTTTCGCTTATCTTTCTCTCTCCTTGTCTCCCTCAACTTTTCTCTTTCTGTCTGAATTTCTGGCATGCATTTCACTCTCTCTGCTTCTCTCCTTTATGCTTCATATGTTTTAGATCCTTGTTTAAAATCAGAAGTTTGTTTATTTTTATTGTTTTTTTTTTTGAGAGTTATGTTTTATTTGGCAGGAATTTTTAGGACTTCAAGCCCAAGAAGCAGCATCTCAAGTAATCCTGAGAGAACAGCTCTGAGGGAGGTGGCCAGCTTATATACAAGTCTTACAACAAAGGGCAAGTGGTCTGAACATCAGAGGATTATTGTTAGTTAAGGAAAACCAGATATCTCAAGTTAAGGAATTTAGCACTTTTCTGTGTATGGGAAGATGGGAGAGTCTGGGCTCACCGACTTGTCTGGGGCCAGTATCCTGTTTAGATCCTACTTTGGAAGCCCCAGAAAAGTTCCCATCCCATTTGTAAGAGGCCTGCTGTCTCACAGCCTGGAGTCTAGCTCTTGGGATACGCAGCCTAAAGCAGAGTTGCTCTGCTGAGCCATCTTCAACCAGCTTCCTGAGATCAGACTGTAGACCCGTCAGAATGTGAACAAATATTTTTGTGAGCTGCTGACTCTGGAGGTATTTTGTTATGCAGCATTAGGTCAGCAGCAGCTGACTTATGCACTGGGTTTCGAGGAGGGGTGGCCTTTTGAGAAGCTGATGTTAGGGAGAGGGATGAAGTTGTTCTAAGGAGGTGGGGAAGGGAAGGACAATGCAGAGGTACAGCTGTGAGGAGATATGAACTCTGGGTGGGGGTTAGGAAGTAGGCTGGAGAGAGACAAGCAGGGAGTGGTGGGGAGGTTGGAAAGGCACATTGGAAGACGCTGTAAAAGACGGTGGTGGTTTCAGAGATGACTCCCGACCTTGGGCATCCTCCCTTTTTGAACCTTTTATTTGCGCTTGCTCCTGAATCGTCATAGTACTTGGGAGCTAAATATTTCCGCTGAGGTGGTTACGGGTGCCTTCTGCTTGCACCCCATGGAAACACCTGGAATGTTTCAGTGAGAGAGAGATTCTGAGTACACCCAGGCTCCAGGCTTTAACTTGGTTCTGGTGCCTCAGCCTTTAGCTCCTCTCTATGGGACACATCCAAGTGGTCCCTTCAGAGCCCCTGCTTCCCAGATGCCTCCACTAAAGAGTGTGAACACAGAGGCAGGTACCAGGATTGGTGATTGCCTGGAGGGAAGCAGCAAAGGCTGGAACTCTGGGTATGTGGCCTGTGGAACCATGATTGGTGGGGACGGAGTGACTGGATGCCCCTGGACCTCAGTGTGGGCATGTGTCAGAAGGCTGGTTGAGCGTGGGAGCTGGGGGTGGAGGCCCTCCCTGCAGGAATATGTCAGCCAGAGAAGAAGGCTGGGAGGTGAGGGGAGCAGGAGAAGCAGCTTCTTTTACTCCCTGTTTCCCAAGGCTCCTGATCCAACCTGAACATCATTAACCCAACAAAGGCAACAACCGACACAGTAAAAAGCTTCCAAATATAAATAGCGCACATTCCCATCAACATGTTAATTAGGGCTCATTAACTGTGAACAAGCCCCGTGCAGCCCGAGGAGGCAGCAGCCACTGGGATGATGTCTCCGGAACCTTCTGTCTGCCTCTGGCGACCTGAACGTGCTCCCATCTGCTGGGACCCCGGGGCTGCCCAGCCTTCTGCCGCAGCCTGCACAGGTGCTGTGCCCATCCCCTTCTTTTGGGCTTTCTCTTTTGGTGGCTTGGTTTCTGTCCATGCTGGGGTCTGATGTGGGCATGGCTAACACAGCTCCACGACACAAAATCCATAGGAATGGTGTGCTAAAGCGGCAGCCACAAATCAGAAGAGAGTCACCTGCTCACAGCAGCCATTCCCGGTCACGACAGGGCCTGTCACCCAAGCCCCTGGCCAAGCATGTGTCAGCAGATGAGGGAAAAATCTATTTGGAGGAGAAAAGAGGATGTAATTTTATTTTTTTCTGCCCTACCCATTTAAATGCTAGCTGTAAGATTAGCTCCACTTAAAGCAAAACAAAACAAGAAATCAATGCTGCCTGGATCAACTGCCTTTTAATTATTATTACCATTATTTGCACCTCTAAACCCGTAATGATCAAAACTGCCTTCCAAAAGGTTGTGGACTGCCTGGAAATACTGTGATCATTGCTTTATAGTGCCACCAAGGGGTGCTGACCAGAGGGCCCAGGGAGAGCTGGGTTTAGGATCGGTTCTCAGGCCAAGGAGAGAATTTTGCCAAATTCTCCTCTACTGGGATCTGTGGATGCTGCAGATCTAAGTCATGCCCTCTCCAGTTCTGCCAACTTGCAGCAACCCCCTCTATTGTGATTCACCCCTCCCAATGACCAGCAGGTCAACAGGAGGTGCCAAGGGGCTGGCCCCAGGGTGGGAGGAGTGGTTCTGGTGGTCCCGAGGGACCAGGCTGAGGCTGGCCTTCTGCTGAGACCACGATTATCTCATACCCACATGGTTCCTTCCCTCTAGTTTTTTCCCCTGGGAGCCCCTGCCCCACCAGAATCCCATCCCCATCACCCCCACCAAACAGTGAGAGAACGCCCATCTTGGGTGCTCCTTTTAGGTACCCCATTGAGGATCCCTTGGGGACCTCTCTCAGTTTCCAAGCTGCATGCAGACCTCAGTTTCCCACTCCAGGTAATGGGCTGATGGCTTCTTAAGGAAAAGGGAGGGATGCTAACAGTAGTGATGATTTCTGTGATTAATCATAGCAATTCAGGAATTTAAGGCTAATGGGCTCAGTACAGAGATCAGTTCTGATCAGTGCAATCCCCTGCAAGGTCAGCCCTTTATGGGTGGCCATGCCTGCTGGTTCTTTCGGCTTGTGGCAGAATCTGCTCTATTTTCCCACTTTCTTTGCAATTTCTTTTCATATCAATAAAAGATTGAAGTTACCTAATTGTAATGGGCAAGGAAAGTTATGACCAACCTAGACAGCATATTGAAAAGCAGAGACATTACTTTGTCAACAAAGGTCCGTCTAGTCAAGGCTATGGTTTTTCCAGTGGTCATGTATGGATGTGAGAGTTGGACTGTGAAGAAAGCTGAGTGCTGAAGAATTGATGCTTTTGAACTGTGGTGTTGGAGAAGACTCTTGAGAGTCCCTTGGACT
Organism: Bison bison bison; assembly: GCF_000754665.1. Lineage (NCBI taxonomy): Eukaryota > Metazoa > Chordata > Mammalia > Artiodactyla > Bovidae > Bison > Bison bison. The sequence continues at coordinate 10,555,499 of NW_011494943.1, read as the reverse complement.
GCAAGGAGATCCAACCAGTCCATCCTAAAGGAAATCAGTCCTGAATATTCATTGGAAGGACTGATGCTGAAGCTGACACTCCAATACTTTGGCCACCTGATGTGAAGAGCTGACTCATTTGAAAAGACCGTGATGCTGGGAAAGATTGAGGGCAGGAGGAGAAGGGATCGACAGAGGATGAGATGGCTGGATGGCATCATTGACTCAATGGACATGGATTTGGGTGGACTCTGGGAGTTGGTGATGGACAGGGAGGCCTGGTGTGCTGTGGTTCATGGGGTTGCAAAGAATCAGACATGACTGAGCAACTGAACTGAATTGATCCAGAAAGATGTATTTAAATTTGATACACTGGTGGATTTTTTTTTTATTGAGGTAAAATATAAACTTAACATAACTTAACATAAACATAACATAAACATAACATCACTTAACATAAAATATACCATTTTAAGGTGAATAATTCAGTGGCTTTTAGTACAGTTACAATGTTATGCAATCAGCATCTTTATTTCCAAAGGATCTACTCTGGACAACTCATATAAACGAAATCATGCAATGTGTGCTGTTTTGTGACTGGCTTCTTTCAATTAGTGCGTTTCCAAGATTCATCCACATTGTAGCATGTATCCACGCTTCATTCCCTTTAATGGGCTGCATAATATTCCACGTACAGATGGACTGCTGTTTGTTTATCCCTTCATTGGTTGATGGATATTGGGTTGTTTCCACCTTTGGGCTATTGTGAATAGTGTTGCTGTGAACAAGTGTGTACATGTATTTTTCTGAGTATCTGTTTTCAATTCTTTTGACTAGGTACTTTGGAGTGGCATCCTGGGTCATATGGTCATTTTACGATTAAGTTTTTTGAGGAACCTCCAAACTGCTTTCCACAGAGGCAGTGCCATTTCACATTCCCACTGGCAATGCGTGAGGGTTCTACTTTGTCCAAGTCTTCTCGAACATTTGCTCATTTTCTTTCTTGCTTCCTTTTTTCCTGTCTTCCTCCCTCCCTCCTTTCCTTCCTTCCCTCTGTCCTAGGGGCTGTGAAGTGGTGTCTGTGTTTTGACCTATGTCTCCCTGAGATAGTGATGTCTTTCCCTGGGTTTCTTGGCCCTTCACCTGTCTTCCCAGGAGCTGTTCTTTTTCCCTGTTTCTGCTTTTCTCTTCCTGTTTCCTTCCCTTCCTCCTGACCCACAGGCCATTCCTTGAGCCCTATTGCCCTCAAGCAGCCCCTCTGCCTGTGGGCTCAGCCTGGAACAACATAATGCACATTTCAGGAGGTGGCGTCTTTCTGCTCCATCCAGCCCTGGGTCAGATGTCCCCTCCCCTTCCCAGCTCCTCGCATCACGAGGCTGAAGGTGGGGCTCTGATAAGGTTCCCTGGAAGAAGACCCCGAGATATATGCAGGTAGTTTACCTGAGGGTGCCAAGCACACGGGTCAGGGCGAGAGGAGGAGAGGAAGGTAGCCCCTAAGGGGAATTATCAGGCCAGCTGCTGGGGCCACACCCACGTCTCAGGGTTATTCCACCAGAGGGGCGGGGGCTGGCTGGCTGACACTGACCCCCAGACTCTGAGTGCTACTCCCTGGGGATGTTCAGGCTGGCTGCCTGGGATCCACGGTGAGGAGGGTAAGGACAGCAGCTCTAAGGGCTCAAGAAAGCCCTCAGGCAAAGAAACATAGAGTTGTTTTTTTAGACGTTGGGTTCGTGTGTGCTGAAGCTGTGGAGTGAGGGGACGGGTGGGGCGTGGAGAAGATCTGCTATATCTAGACCCTCTCCACACCCCACCTGTGTCCAGGGACTTCCAGTCCAAGTCCTGCCCAGGACAGAGCCAATAAGAACCAAATGTGGCTTCCACTGGGGGCTACACTTCACCCACAGGTGGGGCCTCATGTTCCTTCTTTGCCCTCAGCTTCAGAGGGCGGGTGTTGTGGAGCTGACCGTGGGGAGCTGGCCACAGCTCTCCTGAGTCATCCACACACCTGGACGGTGGATGGTGACAGAGCTCCTGGCTTCTGAAGACGTCCCCTCCACCCTGTGCAGAGGACGCACCCCGGCCTCCTGGCATCCTCAGAATGGCTCTCCGGATGCCCCCGAGACAGAAGCAATTTCCAGGCACCCGAGGTGGCTGACCCAGCTGCCTCAACCCAAGCAAGGAACGTTTTTCACTCATGTCTGTTCTATTCCCAAGGGATGAGTACGGCTCTGTCGCTGGCCGGGAGAAGGGAGCTCGTGGGACTGGGCTGGCCTCCCCATACCCCTGGGTCCCCAGAGGATGCCTGCCTGCCCCACGGCAGGCTGCCTGCTCTCCCTCCCAGTGGGCTGAGAAGGCCATGAACACCATGGGGCAGCTGGGGCTGCAGTGGAGAGTCAGAGAGAAATACCTTCTCTTCTGTCCCCCGCTTCCTGCCAGGAGGACCTCCAGGCGCTGACAGCTTTAACTGCTGGGATAAATGAGCATCCAGGGCTCTGGTCTCTGGGACTTGCTCTTCTGCACAGGGGAAGGGATACAGAAGCACAAGTGGAAGATACTTCATAGAGAAGCATGAAGGCTGGGCATGGAATCCTGCCCCAAGGCCACAGACGCGGAGCCCAGAAACAAGGTCACCTCCAGAACTGACTGAGCCCCTTTGTGACTGTTGCCAAAAGCCCCTTGATCACCACCAGCAGGCTTCCTGACCCCATATTCAGCAACAATGCCCACTCCAGTGCTCACCCTAAAGCGCCTTAACCAATCACCTAAGGTCAACCCTCCACCTAAGGTCAACCCTCCAGCTGGAATTTTTCTTTGTCTTGAAAGTGAAAGTCACTCGGTTGTGTCTGACCCTCGGAACCCCATGGACTATACACTCCATGGAATTCTCTAGTCCAGAATACTGGGGTGGGTAGCCACTCCAGTCTTCTTTGTCTTGAGGCTATTGAAATTGGCCACTAACCCATGAAAAGCGTCGACTCTCCCTGGCCTGTCAGGAGGTCGGCCTGCTGTGCTCGCAGTGCCTTCATTATCTCTGCTCCTTGCTCTTAATAAACTCACTCCCTTCTGAAATGCTGGGTACCTGGGAATTCTTTTCCGGCCTGCGCCCAGATTGGCATGACACTGGGGATAGGGGCCTTGTTTCTCCTGCTACTGACTCAGTTCAGTTGGTGCAATGTAATGGAGGTATGTGTGTGCATGTCTGAGCTTCAGGAACCAAAGGGGTGCCTGCAGGCTAGGGTGTATGTGGGTCTTAGCCAGCTGGCTGGCACGAGCCTGGTCAAGCAGTGCTGGACACTTCTCTCCACCGCCTAGCTCTCTCTTTCAGTCCACAGGCCCGGCTTTCATCCCCATCACTATTGACTGTGCTTTGGGAGCCTCCC
>NW_011494943.1:10529791-10552040 GCF_000754665.1 Bison bison bison | reverse complement strand
CCAGGGATTTAAATTTACAGAGCTGGCTGGATACCTTACAAAGCAAGTGGCTGTCAGTGGTGAGCCCCAACTGTGACCTTCACCCTGGAAGGAGGCGTTTCATTTTGAGGCCATGTTGAGCTGAGAGTGGCCTTTTCTCCCCTCACGAAGAGACTGAGATCCCTAAATGCATCCTGGCAAAAGGGCCAAGCTGCCTCTCTTTTTCCTCAAAATGCAAGTCCGAGAGGGTCACACTCTGTAAGGGCACCAGGGTTGGGGGTGGGCATTGCCGCCACTGTCTTGGGGTTAGAGGATGGCCCCTGTCCCCCCATGCCCCGCTCTGATACCATCGATTTCCTCCAATCTGCATCTGAAGAGATCTGCACAGGGATCAATACACCTGCAGTCCTGTGAGGGAACTCGGGGTGGGGGGAGCGGGAGGCAGAGAACTTACAGCTCCGGGAGACCGGCTTGCAGGTTGGCCTTCTAGTCAGCAGGGAAACCCACCCTCTGGCCAAGGCTGCACCCCAAAGACAGGATATGATAGCAAAGGGCAGCCAGGCACAGGTCACTGGAGCCCTTTGGACTGAAGGTGGGTGTGGACAGTAATTTGCTTGAGTGGGGACATCACCCGCAGTCCCCAAGCTGGGCTCTAGGAAGGGGGTGTTTCTCCCACATGCTGGACACGCAGGTCCCCAGGGGAGGCTGGGGTGGGAGGAGGGTTTGAATTTACTCCTGAGGAGCCACCAGGCTAGCACATAGCTGCCATTGTCTCCTTCTCACGGCAGGGCTGTCCCCACCTCACCTCTTGTCCGGTGTCTCCAACAGTTGCCCCAGGGCTGTTTGCGGTTTGGCTTCGACTGTTAGTCTGCTCAGCCCTGGGCAGCCCATTAATGTTTGTGGAATGACTAAGTGAATTTCTGAGGGGCCATCCTGTCCCCCAAGACTGTCACAGACCCATTTGCATTTTGTCACCATCTAAATTTCTGCCTTGACCTTGGACCTTCTGTGGGGCATGTGCCTGGGGCATTTCCACCCTTTGAAATACTCCTGCACATCCTTCAGCACCCCACTGAAATGTCACCTCTTCCAGGAAACCTTTCATACATCTTCAGTTAGAAGTGGTCCTTCTATCCCTGAGCTCCTGAAACTTGCTCATAGCCTTCCAGCGGTGAGGGACTCCTACCTCGAGCCTAGACTCACCCATTAGTTAATGAATTCCCCACACTGTCTGGAGCCGGGCTTAGCCCCAGGTAGGCAGATCGTAAGCATTTATTTCAATGATTAGTTAAAGGAAACAATAAGGGGATGAGCTAGTGTTCCTGGAGAGTGCCCCAGGGTTAAGGCAGAGCCCAGTCCGTTTTCAGCCTCACCAGGGAGATACCTGAAGCCTTGGGTCCTGATGATGACTCTGCCATTTAGCTGGGCTGTGTGGAGTCTGCAGGTTTCCTTATTCCCTCGTAGGCTCCACCCACACTGGGACCCTTGGCCTGGGTCCATCCCTGCCCTGACAAGTCCTGTCAAGAATGAAGACCAGCTTTCCTGGGGCCCCCTCCAGCTGAAAAGTCACCGTCTCCAACTTGCACCTGCCTGGATGCCTGGCCCCGACTGAGCACAGGTAGGTCTGTCTGTTTCATTTGCACTTGTGAGCGTGGGGATGAGCTTTGTGGGTGCAGGGTCGGTGTGGGGGCTGGTGGGATGGGGGTGCAACCTCCAAATGGCCAGGTCAGCAGAAGAGTGAGCATTGGAGAAGGAGGTGAGAGGGGCATATCCCAAAGGATAGGGTGTATTTTCCGCTCAGCATGCAAGCTGCTACCCCCTGCTCAGGCCAGGGGCTTAGTGACCCCAGAGGAGTCTCCCTGCCACATTATGACTGTTTCTCTTTCTTTCTCCCTAAATAGGAGTGGTCGGCAATCACAGCTATGGCTGGCTGTCCCTGATCTCAACAGGGGTTTCTTTTTGAGAGGAAGATGGATTTTCAAAGTCTTAAATTTCTGTGCCTCAGGTGGCAATAATGCTGCCATGTCAACCTTTTGAAGCTAAGTCTCAAATCTGACCTAATCTCTGTTTTTCCTTCGGGCATCTGATGCTGGGTCTTTGCCTGCGTTCCATTTTGGTGCTTTGGTGCTTGTCTACTTTCCAATGATGCTTCCCATTTTGTCTGGACCCCCAAGGGGCTGGCAGAACAGTGGGGATCTCATGATGATCTCCCTGCCTCTGGCTTTGTCCCCATGGAGACACGCTCCCTGCTCCTGAGGCGCCCTTTCCTCCAGCACCAGGGACGCGGCTGAGCCCTTGTGGGCATGGTCACTGTGAACAGGCATGGAAACAGCCCATGGTGTGAGGGTGCTCTCCATCAGGGCAGAGGCCTGTCTCTGAAACTGACTCCTGAATCCCCGTTCCCTGGGCTGGAGGCTGCCCCAGGGTTGTACGGGGAGGTGTATCAGTCAGTCCTGCTGACTGCCATAACAAGTGGTCCCCAAGCCCCATTGACTTAACATACTGCATGCTTATTCTCATACTCCCCGGTGAAGAGACTGAATATGGCCAAGTCTCAGTGAGACAGTTCAAGTTTGTGTTGAATATTACCCATGTGCTTATTTTCCCATTTTCCATGGCAAAAACTGTTGGAAAATGATAAGTAAAATTGATAAAAGGGATATAACTCTCCAGTATCCTTGTCTATTTATATAGAGAGTAAAGCAGAGATATAAGGGGTAATACAGTCTTGTCTAAAGGAATCTTTCATCTGAAGACTCAAATAACTAAATTTGCCTCCTAGATCAGACAGTGGGAGTGTTCCCCACAAGAGCCAAAAGGGGGAAGCAACCCAGTGTCCATCAGCGGATGAGCAAACAAAAAATGGTCCGTCCACACGATGGAATATTATTCAGCCTTGAAAAAGAAGGAAATGCTGACACCTGCTACAACATAGATGAATTCTGAGGACATGCTGCTAAGGGAAATAAACCAGTCACAAAAGGACACACGCTGTCTGATTCTGCTCATATGAGGTACCTAGAGGAGTTAAATTCATAGAGATGGTGTGGTGGGGGGAAGGGGAGGTAGTGTTTAATGGGGACAGACTTTCTGTTTGGGAAGGTGAGAAAGTTCTGGAGATGGATGGTGGTGATGGCTGCACAATAATGAGAATGTACTTAATGTCACTGAACTGTACACTTCAAAGCAGTTAAAATGCTGAATTTTAGATTATGTATATTTTACCACAATTTCAACTGTGGTAAAACTGTGAGGATTTCCAATGGTTCCCAAGCTTCCTCATGCCTTTTTTTTTTTTTTTTTGGCTGGAGTGTTTCTGATAGCACCAGGAGCCCCCAAAGGCAAATGCTGGGGCTTCTCAAGTTGGCAAGTCTTGCTTGTCAGGACCTTCCTTCCTCCGTGCTGTGCTAGGTCGCTTTAGTCGTGTCTGATTCTTTGCAACCCCATGGTTGTAGCCCACCAGGCTCCTCTGTCCATGGGATTCTCCAGGCAAGAATACTGGAGTGGATTGCTATTTCCTTCTCCTGGGGATCTTTCCCGATCCAAGGATCGAACCCAAGTCTCTTGTCTCCTGCATTGGCAGGAGAGTTCTTTATCACCAGTGCCAGCTGGGAAGCCTTCCAAAGCCAGCATCTTTTCCCTGACCCTAAGCATTTCTGGATTTCAGGTTTCAGGCCTCTCTCCTCCCCTGAGCTTTGTGCTCAACACAGGGCTTTGAGGAAATCTTGTATTGTTCTGCGTAAATTCAAACTTACAAAAGATACACTGGGGATGATTAACCAGTATCATAGAATCATTTGTCTCCCCCCTAGATTTGCTGCATAGTTGACTTCTAATAGATTAACTTCAAACGCAATTTACTCCGAGCTGTGTCCATGTGCAGCAACTCAACCTTTCTTTTTGGCTGAGAGTCAGGGGAGGCTGCATGCATCCATTATTGGAAGCAAATTACACATGACTGGTATTCCATTTTCAGAATAAAACCAGAGCTGCCTCAACGTGGTGGGAGGTGTAGGTAAAAAGGAGAAGAATGAGGAGAGGGTGACACAGGGCACTGGGTACTTGTAAAATCTGCTCTGGGGAGACAGTCTCAGTACTCTTGCATCCCAGAAGTCCTTGGCAAGGACTGAGCCCCCCACAAAGGCCTTGGGAGGGGACAGCCTCAGCCCAGGATGACTTCATTGTGGAGACAGAAACTAATTCCTCTCTAAGTGGGAAAAGGCTCTTTAGCTGCATTAAGAGGCTGAGATCTGATGAAAAGGGGAATAGATTCAATCTTCCTTGCATCAGTCACCTGGGACTTCATCAGACTCAAACCGATTAGAAAAATTCACATTGAAAGCATCATTTATAATAGACCCAAATTATAGAAAACATTTGGCCTGGAGGGAGGGAGAAATAGCATTTTCACCTAAGCCATAATCTTTCATTATCTCCCCCGCCTCCTTTATGGGGTTTGACAGCCCTGTCTCCTCCCCCAAACTAATCATTAGACTAATTAGGGGCTAATCAATGTTTAATTAAAACCTAGCCATTAATTACAGGAAGTACTATGGCAACTTGGGAATAAAATGTGGCTGCAGGAGGGATCAGATTTCCTCAAGCATGGCCAGTGGCCCAAGCAGAAAGCTTTCCTTCTTCTGTTTGTTTCCTTCTGTGCACTTTGGCTTGAGGGGATCTGGAGGTCAACAGGGGGAGAAGGGAGGGAGTGGAGAGGAGGATGGATTGCTCTGAGTGTCTTGGCTTCTGGCCTGTTACCCAATTTTCCCACTCACTCCACAGGAGCTTTCCCCTTGGTTCTAGCATCATTCTTCCCATGTCCCAAATTTAATCTATTTTTCCTCTGAAAATCTTTTATGGGCACCTACTTACTTGCATTTAGACTACATCCAGACCTCTCATCATGAACTGCAAATTCCCAGGGGAATGGTTCTCAACCCTGGTTGCATGTTAACCATCACCAAGACAGCGTAAAAAAATTCGAATGGAAGGATAGACGAATAGAACAATGAAGAATAGAGAGCCCAGAAATAGACCCAGCATATGTGGGCATGTGATATACAACAGCACTGCTGAGGAGGGGGCATGAATGATCTTTGCCATAAATGGTGCTGGGCCAATTGGATAACCCCCGGGGGTGGGGGTGGTAAATAGGAAGCTTGGTCCCTACCTCACACCATACATGAAAATCAATTCCATTTTATAGAAGATAACATAGGAAAAAAATCTGGAATATCTTCATGGTAAAAAGAGAGAAAACTATTAAGGAAAAGATTGATAAATTGGGTTATATGAAAATTGAGAGCTTCTGTTTATCAAAGATACCATTAAGAGAGTGAAAAGATGGGGACTTCCCCTGGCAATCTAGTGGTTAAGACTCCACCTTCCAATGCAGGGGGCACAAGTTTGATCTCTGGTCAGGGAACTAAGATCCCACACGCTGCATGCTGCAGCCAATAAATAAATAAACAAAACAATTTTTAAAAGGGAGTGCAAAAGGACAATCACAAAGCTGGAGAGGACACTTGCAAAATACATAATCAAAAAAAAATTCATAGAAAACTGGGAAAGAGACACTAAGTACTTTACAAAGTGCTTCATTGGTCATCAGGGAAATGCAACCTGAGACGCTGCTATAAACCCATCAGGATGGCTAGAATGAATAGATTGGTGACCTCAAAGGTTGATAAAGACCTAGGACAATGGGAACATCGGTACATGTCTCATGAGAGTGAAAACCCGTGTACACCCATGGCAGATGCATGTTGATGTATGGCAAAACCAATACAATATTGTAAAGTAAAAAAAATAATAATAATAAAAAAAATTTTTTTAAAAAAGGAAAAAAGAATCTGCTAAAGCAAAACATGTGTCTGCCTAGATTCCACGAGCACAGAGTGGGGAGTCGGGGGCATGCAGGAGGGGCTTGGCGACTCTTGAGGTGGTAAGTGATGTAGCACCAGGAGGACTCTTAAGACAGGACTCCCTGTTCTCAGGGGAGGAAGTATATGAAGGAGAGAGCCTGGATCCTGGATCCCAGCTCTGCGTGAGCAACAGATTCACCTTTCTGAGCTGTGGTTTCTCCATCGGTACATGATGCTTACTGCGAGAGCTTGCAGGAAAGGACTACATGTGATGAAGCTTATGAAACACCTACCACATTGCATGGCCAATAGTTGGGATAAAATTTCTTTTATCACCCTAGGAGTCTACAACCAGAGAGGGGCAGATGTAGAGGGGCAGGAAACAGGCACAGGCAACCCAAGGCTGAGTCAGGTATAATCAGCCACGGTCTGCATTTAGTGGCTAGCTCTGCACTTTTATTCGGGGGTGGAGTCGTGGCTGGGTAGGATCTGAACGTGGTGTCAGGCTCTCTTGCAATCACACCAGGTGGCAGTGATGTGGCATTCCCTGTTCAGGGAGGCAAGCCAGCCTCAGACACACCTCAGACAAAAGGCAGCCTTTTTCACCCTAGGGTCCTCCGTCAGCCTCCCCTTTCTTTACCACTGAGCCACCTGGGAGGATCTAGCCCATATTATTTTGGCATAAAAAGGAATGAGCCCTGCGATATTCTATAACAGGGCTGGACTGGAAAATAAGCAGAGAAAGAAGCCAGACACAAGAGGACGAAGTTGCATGATTCCACTTACACAGAATGTCCAGATCCGGCAAATCCATGGAGACAGGGAGCAGATTGGTGGTTTCCAGGGGCCTGAGGGGCAGACAGGGGGATGCGGGTGACTGTTAAATGGCGTGAGGTTTCCTTCTGGGACTGGGATAAAATGTCCTGGGTCTAGATAGAGGTGGTGGTGGAACAACACTACGAATGCACTAAATTCCATTGAATTGTAGACTTGAAAATAGTTAATTTTATGTATGTGAATTTCACCTAAATTAAAAAAAAATTGTTAGTCCAGCCTTTCCCTTGGGCTGCTGGGAGATGTGACAAACACACTGAATTGTTGCTGTTAAAAACCCACCCATGGTTGCCTCCTCTGAAATGATGGGCAGCAGGCTGGGTTCATCTGCCCCCATCCTAATTGCCCCCATCTGGACCCAGGGCCCTACAGGTGTTGGGAGCAGTTATATCTACAAACAGATTTATCCTGAGGCCTAGAGCTATACTATGACCAATGCAAGGATGCCCATTCCCACTTCGCTGACCCTTGATGCCTCTCCAGGCACTGGTAGGGTTTCAGCTTGGCCTGTCTGCACCCCCCACCCCACCCCCATCTCCTTTTGCTTCTAGAACAGGAATACACATGCCTGTTGAGTGGATACTGTTGCCATGTGCGCACACTGGTTTAAAAGGATGTGTTGAGCAGCTGACACAGAGATAAATGGGGATGGAGTTACAGGAAGGGGAGGGGAGGCCTCAGAGCAGCAGGAACGGGTATCACTCCCCACCCCTGAGGTGGGAGGGTGCCAACCTCATGCCGCCGTCTTGGAGGGGTCACCTACTACCTGCCTGCTGTTACCTGTGTGAGTCCGGGTTCCCCACCTGTGCTGCCCTTACCAACCTCCAGGGGCGTCTGGAACCTGTAGAAGCTGAAGGTTAAGGGGTGCACGCAGGTGTTGGAAATGATCCAGGGGTACAAGTGTGATTCATCACATGTTGAGAGAGGGAGGGAGAGAGGAACTGTGTCTTTGTCCACGTGTAAATCAGGAGACAGATGACAGAGCCACTCCTGACTCCCTTCTAGGTCTTCCTCCATCTCCTTTCTTTTATGAGCACTGTGAGTCCTTCGCTTCTATAGCAGTGAATTTTCAACTCAAAGGGAAAAAAAATCCCATGAGTAAATTAAGTCCTTCTCCCATGCTGCCTGTATTGGGGCCACTGAGACCAAAGGGTCTCATTTATTATTTTTACAGATGATCAAATTGTTTTCACCCTTTGTCTCATCCTCTGAAGCATGGGCTTATGTGGACTTGAGGGGCTCTGTCCAGAAGATGCCATCTGTGACCCCAGGAGGGACCTGGTCCTGCTGACACGTGCCCCTCAGTGTGGCCTCAAAGCATCTACCTGAGGGAGATGAGGCCTCTTTTAAAGACCCTGGAAGCAGACCCTTGAGGGTGCTCATCTGGCCCTCCACTTTCTTTCCTTAGTGTTCCAAGACTGATTGTTTTAGTGACCTCAGAGTGTCCCATGGCAGAATGATGTGAATGTTGGTGTCCAGCCCTGTACTGTGTGGGCTTCTAGAATCCATCCAGGGTTGGTATGTGTATGTGTGGCTGGGATGTTGAGAACGTGCTAAGAGTACATGGGAGTGAGGTGGGGAACGTGGAGGCTTGAAGACCCTCTTCAGTCTCCCTCTGGGCTCCCGGAACAGGCCACTGAGAACCAGGTCAGAGGAGGTTTCCAATCGCTGGGTACATGCTTCCTCCTCCCCTCGTCTTCCTCTTCCTTTATGCCTCTCCTCCTTCTCTGTCTCCCAACTTGTCCCGCCCATCCCCTCTCAGCCCTTGCCACCAACAACGCACTGTGTCAGGAGCCTGTTTCCAGGTAGATCTGCTCTGTGCTCTGTGCCACCTTGAGCACGAATACATGTGTGTGTGTGTGCACGCGCATGCGTGCGCAGTGTGAGGGGACAGGGTACCTTGGCCCAAATGTGTCTGGACTGGGTGGAGCCCTCCAGGATGGCAAAGGACTTGGCCACAGTCAGCATAAAGATCCCAGCTAGGAAGTTAACCTCGGTCCAGGGGATGACCTGCTGCCTGCCCGGCACCCTCAGTGCCTGCCACCCCTTGCCCTGCCTGGCTATGCTGCTCTGAGGGGATGCCTTGTCAAGACCCCCCGGCACCTGGAAGGAGGAAGCGGTTATGGAGTCAGGACTGTGCTCTGATTCCTGCCTTCCCCTCACGTTCCCACTGAGGGTGGCTGCGGGAGGAAAGCATCCTGGAGGGTCTGGATGTGGTGGGAGTGGAGCTCCTGCCCCGTCCTCCTGACTCCCAGGACAGTGTGTCGAACCACACACGTCTTCCTGTCTCAACACATGGTCACCTGTATTTCATGTTGACTGCCTGCTCTCATGGACCAAGAAGCAGAGACATGGGGCGGCTGTCAGTGGCTCTGAGCCATGAATTTCTGGTCAGATTTAACTCCTTAAGAATGAAAGGGGAAACTTCCCTGGTGGTCCAGTGGATAAGACACTGAGCTCCCAGGGCAGGGGGCCTGAGTTCAATCCTTGGTCAGGGAACTAGATCCCACATGCCACAACTAAGACCCAGTATGGTCAAATAAATAAATTAAAAAAAAAAAAAAAGGGGGGGAAAGGAAGGGGCCCAGGTTCCCTTGGCCTCCCTGGTTCTTCGTCTTGGTGCCCATGACACACGCGGCGGGGCCTCTCCCATGTCTGCTGGAGCCAGGGCTTCGCCTGCAGGGCCACCTCACACTGCCCCTCTGTGCTCATTCTTCTCCACGCCCCTTGACCTGTTGCCTCACTTCCTGCATCCTAGTTTTCAGTCCTCCGTTATCTCCCACCTGGACCACTGCCGAGGCCTCCCTGTTCCCCCAGTCCCTGACATTCCCCGCCTACATATCCCATTGCTTTCAGAGTTGTTTACTAGGAACAGAGCTATTTCCATGGCATGGAACATTCTGCTCAAGAACATTCAACAGCTCCCCATTACCTGCAGAAGGAAACATGTCCCAGGGGAGCCAGTCTTCTTAGCAGGGCATTGAAACTCCTCCAATTTGACTCTGGCTTCACTTTATGGGCCTGCCCAGCCTCATTGCCCTTCAACTCCTCACCCCCACATACTCCTGCCTTGAATTAAACAAGATGGCCTGTGGCAGTTCTCATCTGTGTTCACTCAGCCTGAGCTCTGCGTTGGAAAGGTCTGTGTATGAGAGGAGTCCCAGTAATTTTCCAGCCCACGCTACCTTCTTTTTCCTCTGAACTCAGAGTGTTCATGGTCTGGGTCACGCTGCATGGAAATTCATTTATGCAACAGACACACTTTCCATTGACATGATTCTTTAGTACAGCTTCACAAATTCTTCAAGCTCTTTGAGGGGGAACTTTTCTAGGAAACATCCCTCAGCCTGCTCCTAATTACCTGGTATTTTCAACCCATCTTTGTATGGTGTCAAAATCACGTCAGTGTATCATTTTCAAATTTCCATCATACAGAACTTACGGTTTTCTTGTCCTTTCGCCCTTTTATTCTTTCATCTACTGTGTGTTCGTTGAGTTCCTGTTTTGTGACAGGCGCTGATGGTGTGATGGACACAAGGCAGGCCTGTGCCGTTGTTGTCAGGCGAGGCAACACTGGAGCCCCCAGCACGTGAGAAGCGCGATGATGATGAGGGTGAAGAAGGTACAGGGTGCTGGGAATGCAGGTGATGGGAGCGCATGTGGTCTCGGGGCATGTGAGGACCCCTCTCTGGAGAGGGGACGTTTCAGCTGACATCTGAAGGATGAGGAGATATTGGACACAGAATGGGGGGGGGGGGGGGGGGCTGGAGGGACTGAGAGGCAGGCAGACATGTGAAAGGCAGGAAAAATGTCCCAGGTGACCCAGAGTGGCTTGAAATCAAGGCCGAAAATCCAGGCAGAAAAGGCCATAGACCAAGTCAAAGGGTTTGTCTTGTAACAAGGGGTGATGGGAGCCATGGAAGTGCTTTGAGCTGGGGAGTGACACAATCAGACCTGCCTTTTGCAAAGAACAGCCTCTGCCTGCTATGTGGGGACACTGTTGGAAGAGGGCAGAGGGACTGAATGAACTGTAACAGGGGTCGTCAAGCTAGAGCTATGGGCCAAACCTGGCCCACGGCCTGTTTGTGTCTATAAAGCTTTATTGGCACACAGCTGTATCCAGTAGTTTATATATTGCTGCTCTCAAGAGGTGGAATAGTTGCCACAGAGGCCATATAGCCCTTGGTGCTTGATATATATATATATTTTTTTTTTTTTTCCTTGACTTTTTTTTTGGTGTTTTTTGTCCTATTACTTTTTATATTTATTATTTATTTTGGCTGTGCAGGGTCTTATTTGCAGCATGTAGGAACTTCGATCTTCATTGCAGCGTGAAGGATCTTTAGTTGCTACATGCAAACTTAGTTGAGGCATGTGGGATCTAGTTCCTTAACCAGGGCTTGAACCCAGGCCCCCTGCATTGGTAGCATGGAGTCTTAGCCACTAGACCACTGAGGAAGTCCTGATGCCTGAGATATTTACACTGACCTTTTACAGGAAAAGTTTGCTGACAGTTCTGTTAAAACACTGCCTTAATTTGGGTTGTTCTGGAATCAGAGCTGACAGGAGGATGTGAGCGCAGGTATACTCGTGGTGAGTGGGTGGAGGGCAAAGATTCAGAAAGTGGGGCCAACAGGATGCGGGGCTGGAGGGGGTCAGGCGGGTGAGAGAGCGGAAGTGAGGATGGAGATGGAGATTCTGCTTCAAGGGCAGACCTCCAGTTCAGATCTGGGCAGGTCTTGAGCAACCCGACTGTTCCAGAACTTTCACTTTGTTTCTCTACGAGATGACCTCCAGTCTCTGCAGCCGAATAATACTCCACGAATCTTCCTCACCATGATTCACTAATGAAGCTGAAAAGGCTCTTCACTTTCTTCCCAAACGTGACCCAGAATTCCTGCAAATTCCTCTCTGAGCAAAGCATGGGTACCACCATCCTGTCTTTCCCCCGTCAGCAAAGCGGCTGTCTGCCTAATTCCTAATTATGCCCTTCAAGGTTGCATTAAATCATTGCGCCAGGACACTGCATTGTGGGTAATCAGCTGCTGTTTTAATATGTTTAGCTGCTCTGCATTTCCACAGGCAGAGACTGTCTGAAGTGAAAATTGTGCCCCTGTCTGTCAGGATCTCTGCTGGAGATCACAGAGCAGAGGATAAGTCTGGGGTGGCAGGTTGGATCGTGTTTCTCCCGGCAGAATAAACCCTGCCGAAGGCATGGGCTGGAACTTCCCCTTCTCACCCTCAGACACATCTCAGAGACTTATGGTCATCCTGGCTGGAGGAAATCCAGCTGGAATCTGTTCTATGAATTCCCAGCGTCCCTTCACTTCTTTTTAAAAAAACAGCTTCATCGAGATGTAATTCCTGTGCATAGAATTTGCCCATGGACAGAGTTTTTGGTATCTTCACAGAGTTATGCAATGGTCACCACAGTCAATTTTAGAACATTTTCATCATCTCTGAAATTGATAATGATAACTATCATCTCCCAAGCCCCCCCCCTCCCCACTGCCCCATAACCCCTGGAAACCACTAATCTCTACTTTCTGCCTCTATGGATGTCCCTATTCTGGACATTTCATATAAATGGGATCATGCAATATATGGCCTTTTGTGTCAGACTTCTGTTACTTAGCATGTTTCCAAATCTCATCTTTGTTGTAGTGTGTGTCACTGCTTCATTCCTTTTTTATGGCTGAATGGTGCTTCTGGGACATTTACTTCCTGAGGCCCATCAGTCATCCCACCCTGGGGACTTCATCTTGTAGTCCTTACAGCACCCGACGCGGTAGGTCCCTGACCTTCACTTGATGTCTAGGGAAGCCGAGACTCAGAGTAAGTGCCTAATTCAAGGTCACATGGTTACTTTGAGGGAGGGGGGTCTAATCCTCGTGTTCAGAGCATCTTCCCAAATCTCCTGTAATTTTCCTAGAATCCAGAGCAGATTAGAGTGAATTAGGAGAGAGGGCCTCTGAATCTGATAGGGCCTGTGATGGGCTGAATAATGGCCCCCAAAGATGCCCAGGTTCCAACCCCTGGAACCAGTGACTGTGACCTTATTTGGAGAAAGGGCCAGTGCAGATGGGATTAAGGATCTAGAGGTGGGCGATTATCCTGGATTATCTGGGTGGGCCCTAAGCAGTCCCATGTATCAGTTTAAGAGAAAGGCAGAGGGAAATCTGACACTTTGACACACACAGAGGAGACACCCACATGAAGGTAGAGCAGAGAGAGACGTGAAGCTGCTGGCCTTAAAGACTGAGTGATGTGGCCACAAATCAAGGATGGCCAGCAGCCCCTGGGGGCTGAAATAGGCAGGAAAGGCTTTTGTCCTGGAGTATAGCCTCGCTGACAGCTTGATTTCAGACTAGTGATGCTGATTTTGGGTTTCTGGCCTCCAGAACTGGGAAAAGAATCAATTTCTGTAGTTTGAAGCCCTTTGTATGGCATCTGTTAGGGCATCCTCAGGACACTAACACAGGGCCTCATACCTGATTCCCAGGCCCTTTGTGCCTGAGACAGCTTTCTGCACGTTCCTAGCCCGAGCACGTTGGTACAGCCGGCTGTGATGTGGCCTGTATATGTTGAAAGCTGGGAATAGCATCTAATACCTCTTATCTAAGAACTTTGCATAAATGAACCCAATCCCCACAACAGCTCTGTGAGATAAGCTCCTATTGTTATTCCCATTCTACAGATGAGAAAATGAGGCTCAGAGTGGCAGGTTCACCAGCAAGGGGCAGAACCAGGCGGTCCTGTTGCCCAGTAGCTTTCTAATGCTCTGTGCTGCCTTCTTAAACTACGCTGCTTAAAGAAGCATGTAAGAGCACAGGCTTGGAAGGCATTCATTCATTCAACAAATACATATCAAAATATTTACGAGCCCTGGAGAATCAGCTGTTAAAATGTGTGCCTTCCCCGCTGGGCCCTCACATGTGGTAGTGAGGCAATCGCCGAAAGTATAATGTGTAACCCTGGAGAAACACTGGACGTGCCAGGACTCTTTCTGGGGTGCATGGGAGTGCATATGTGTGCACGTGTGTGTAAGCATGCTGTATTACACAGGGGATTGGGGAAGGGAGCTGAGCAGGTGGGAGTTCAGTGGAGGCCTGCAGGACCCAGGTGTGCTGGAGGAGCCCATGACTGGCTCAGCAGAAGGGGTGGAGTAGGACCAGAGGAGACTGGAGTGGGTGGAGGGGACTGACTGGGCAGAGCTGTGCCAGTCACTGGGCAGGGCCCTGAAGAGCACTGGGCCGAGGGAACGCTTGAGTTGTCCCACCTTCCCTGTGTGGCTGTGGGTCAGAGCCTCCAGCTCAGTATTGTTGCAAATTTTAAATGCAGGCACGATTGTGCCTGGCGCTTGGTCTGTGTGTCTCCACAATTGATAACAAGATGCCGCCCACTGCCCGTCAGTGCCCTGTGAGTCTTGATCATCTTGTGGGGGGAGGCCCCCTCAGGATTAGGATGCCCCATTTCAAGAACCTTCGTTGTACCCTTAGCATACATAGTCTCACCTTTCTTTGGAAACTACTTATTTTTGGAATTTTCATCTTTCCCTCAGTTTTAAGTGGTTCCTTATTCTGGAAGGTAACATAATATCCATCCACATTTCCTTCTCTAAAGCTCTAGAACTCCCCCAGAACTAGGTGGGTTTTGGCACTTAGGCTTGTTGGGATTTTAGAAAGATAACAGGATACATAGACTATGTCATGGAAGAGGTTCTGGGGTCTGGGGCTGCACTGCCTCATGGGAGGTCACCGAGAGGAGATGACAGCTGGGTGACCCGAGCTGGACCCGGGCCAGGAGAGGCTCCTTGCCCTCGCCCTCCTCACTTCCACTCTGTCCATCGTGCCAACTGCCACCTGCCACCTGCCAGTGCCGCTTTCAAAGGTGCAGCCGGGAGAAAGAGCAGTGTGCTGAGACCGCCCAAGGGGCCACGTGCCTGGCCCCCCAAGACCTTGCAGTAAACTCTCAGGATTTGGAGGCACAGCTGCTAGAGGAGAGTCTGAGCCCTTGGTCATCCATAATTGCTCATTTATAAGTAAAATGAGGGCTTCCCTGGTGGCTCAGCTGGTAAAGAATCTGCCCGCAATGCGGGAGACCTGGGTTCGATCCCTGGGTTGGAAAGATCCCCTGGAGAAGGGATAGGCTACCCACTCCAGTATTCTGGCCTGGAGAATTCCATGGACTGTATAGTTCAGGGGGTCTCAAAGAGTCAGACAGGACTGAGCGACTTTCACTTTTCACTCAACCAGGCTCGAGAGGCCGCTCCTGCAGACGGCCCCGCTGCCCCGCCTATGCGGCTGCCTTGCCCTCCGCCTCTGTCCCCGCTGGGGGTTCAGGCTTCACCCGGAAGCTCTGAGGGTGTAAAACCGTGCAGCTCCAGTCAGCGTGGTAAGTAATGGCCGCCGGTCACTCTTGGTCACTTTGCGTGTTGGCACCAAAATTAGAAAACGTGAGGTTTTCAGAGTTAATTGGATTTTTGAATTTAGGATAAGGAGTGTGGACACGTGGGCCCAGCCCACACTGACAGAACTTTCTAGGTACCAGTCACTGCGCCTTTTCTGTGCGGCTTCATCAGGCCATGTCAGCCACCCCCTAAGGTATCCAGGGAGCTGCCCAGGGAGGGGGCATGGGGCCCCTAGGCGTCCCCCAGGCTTTCTTCCCCTTCATACTGGTCGAGGTAGGGGCTCAGGCCGCAGCCTAGGGCACACAGCCTCCCGCAAAGCCAAGCACGCAGACGCACATGGGGCCAGGGCATTGGATTCCATCCGAATTCTGACGTTCACTCTATTTTTAAAACGTCTGTGGAGTCAAGTCTTAGTTCTTAGAGGGGAGGCCTGCAGACAGCCAACAGGCATTTGAATCACATGGCTTCAGGGAGAAGGGAGGGAGGGACACTGGCGTCCTTGTGGTGACTTTACATGGGCTCTGAAGGCCACCTCCGAAAGAGGTGTCCCCAAGGTGTTTTAAATAGGTAGCATAAAAAAAAAAAAAGGCCCTCTCCAAGGTGACAGAAATGTTCCAAAGGACAAAATTCTACTACATGTGAAAGTCCAGTTATTTTTGTTTGAAAACTCTCTCATTTTGTGATCATCAGAGCTCACGTAATAGGGTGGACTCCGTTACATCGAGGGCCTTGTGCCTGGGGCTGGATGCCATGCCCACCTTTGAGTTCCACGACCTAAGTACCTCCCAAAGACCCCACTGCCGAATGCTATCCCCTAATACTGTCACACTGGGAGTTAGGATTTCCACAGATGAATTTCCGTGAGGGGCACAAACATTCAGCCCATAATAGCTCTCTGTTTCCAAACATTACCTATGCACTGAAATTTCCTTACTCATCAGTTTTAGACTTCATTATTGATCTTTCTTTGATGGTATAATAAATCAGATTTTAACTTACTTAAATTTCTTCTTCTCTCTCCTCTGCCCAAGTAACTTCTCATTTTTTGGTTATATCTACATACAAGTTTTTCTTATCACAACTATCATAACCACAACAGTTTTCTTTCTTTCTTTGGTACAATTTTTCATTTATCCTGTGGTTAATAATTGCTTAGGTTTTCCCTGGCCCTCCAGCATACCTCCGCATGCAACCTTCCATGAGGTCAGTCCTGTCAGATAAGTTGGTCAGCCCTCTGAAGTTGCCCTGGAGACTTCTGACACCTGCCCCAGCCGGTATGGGCTGCTCCAGGCTTGCTGCATGGCCCTTGTTCAGGACTTTCCTTTGCTCACTCCTGTGATGGAGCCCATGCTTCTTAGACCTTGGGCTTCGTCCTTTTGTTTCCTACCTATTCTTGGTGGAGCTCATTCTCTTATAACACCTGAGATGTCTTATTCTTTTCCCATATTCAGTTTGAATGTAGACTCCTGGTTTTGAAATTATTTTTACCTGGAATTTTGAAGGCATTTTCCTGCTGAATTCTGGTTTCCATGCTGCTGTTGAGTAGTCTGATGCCATTCAAATTTTTGATCCTATTTTATGACCTGGTTTTCTTCTCTCTGGAAGCTTTTATCCTTGGTGTTCTAAAATGTCATAAAGATATGCCTTTGTTCTTTTATTGTTTGGATACTTTGTATGCTCTTCAATCTGAAGGCTCATGCCTTTCAGTTCTGGGAAGATTTCTGGTATTATTTCTTTGATAATTTTATTCTCTTGATTTTCTCTGAGCTTTCTTTCTGAAATTCTTATTTGTCAGATATTGGACCTCCTGGCTTCATCATCTAGTTCTTTAATTAGAAAAAAAAATCTCCTATTGTACATTTCTTTGCCTTTTTGTTCTACTTTCTGGAAACTTTAACTTCATTTTCCAAGGCTTCTATTGACTTTAATTTATAGTATTATATTTTTTACTTCGAGGCATTCTTGTTCTTTAATGGTTTCTTCTTGTTTCATGGACTGTAATAGCTTTTCTCATCTCTGTGAACATATTAATGGTACATTCTTTGAAGTTTTCTTCTCTTTGTGAAGTATGTACCTATACTACTTATCTGGTGCTGTGTAACAAATCACCCTAAACACGGTGGCATAAAAGGACAAACATGTCTTATCTCACAGTTTCTGTGGGCCGGGTATCTGGTAGGGCCTAGCTGGGTGGTTCTGGCTCAGGGTGAATTTGTAGCTAATGTGTCATCTAGGACTGAAGTCATTTAAGGCTTCAGTGGAGATGAAGGATCTGCTTTCAAGCTCAGTCATTTGGTTGATGGCCAGAGCCCTAAATTCCTCAGCACACGGGCTTCTCCATATGGCTGCTGGACATAGCAGTTGGCTTCTTCCAAAGTTAGTGAGAGGGAGAGAGAGAACCAAGATGGAGGCTATGCTGCTTTTTATAACCTAATCTCAGAAGTAACCACCGTCTCTTCTGTCATGATACAGTGTGGGAGAGAGGACTCAAGGATGTGAGTAACAGGAGACTGCCATCGAGGAGGCAGCTGACTACCCCGGCACTTGTTCCGAAGTTCCCCTAATTTCTTACTTGGGTCTCTGTTGTCCATGATGGAGGCTTGTCTTGAATATTTGGTGATCTCTCCCTCTGACTTCTTATATTTTCAGCACGCAAGTTGATTGGAGGCTGTGTGTATATGCCTATGTGGGGAGCTTGTAGACTGTCTCTGTAAGATTACTCCAGAAGTCAATCTTGTTATGAAGAGTTGAGGGTAAGCTGTTTATTTGGAAGGGGAAGGAAACCCCACTAGGGGAGTGGGGTTTTAGAACATGGAAAGGAAGGAGGCCAAGAGAGGGTATGATATTAAGTCATGCACTGAAGCATGTGTTTGGAACTTGGTCCTGCCGAGAACTCTGAGAAGTGGGTCAAAGCACATACCTCAGAAGGATCCTACCAGGATGATGTTGATGGAGCTTGGCTACTGGTGCCTGAGTCATTGCCTGAGGGCCGTGGGGGAGAGGGAGGGTGAGCATCAGGACCCGTCCGCCTGCTGCAAGAGGGCAGAGCAATCCTCTGAGGTTTTAGGGAAACTATCAGGCACACTATCCAGACGCCACTGTTGGAGTCTGAAGCACCTGGACGTGGCTAAGAGACATGTGACAGAGACAGTGACCACGGGCTTTGCTGTACGGCACGGTTCCCACCCTTTTTGGCACAATTTTTCCAGACTCAGAGAGGGGATAGTTTCAGGATGATTCAAGTGCATTATGTTTATTGTGCATTTATTTCTATTATTATTACATCAACTCCACCTAAGATCATCAGGCATTAGATCTTGGAGGTTTGGGACCCCTGCTGTAGGATGATTATATTTGTAGGTCTTTTCTCTGGGACAGCTTTTATTCTCTGCAGAGAGGGATCCTCTGATCGCTTGCTTTGGATGGGGTTGGGGTGTGGGGATAGGTCTGGCTTCTGGTGCTCTGGGACTGGTAGCAGAGGCCAGCTGGGTGGGGCTGTCACCCTCAGTGTGGAGACTTCTATTCCATATGCCTCTGTTCAGCACTGTGCTTGATCTCATCTTCTTTGAGCTGGCATCCCCAAGCCTGGGGTCTCTCTGATTCACTCCCTACAAGAATGAGCCTCAGGTCTCTGTGGGCTGGGCAAGGGTGCCTCGTTGTATGGAGGTGGGCAGGGTCCAATTTCACCCTGGCCTTCAAAGTATCCAGTTTCCATGATTTGGGGGAGGTCTTTGGGGGCACATCAGCTGGGTGCTGTCCCTTAGCTCCAGCTTGCAGTTCTCTAGCTCTGCCTTCTCCATCCCAGGGTCCCCCAGCCTTTCTCTCTCAGCCTCTTGACTTCATCATGACTGGGGATTCCATATCTCTCATTCATTGTGAGGTTGTCTTGCCCCCTCCCTCATCTTGCTAGTCCTGTTCTGGGAGGCCCACACCTGGAAAGTCGCTGGACGAGTGGAACTGGGCAAGAGCTGGGCCAGGGCAGGGCAGCCCAAGCTGTTGGTGAGCAGGGTAGAGGATTGAGGAGGAGACTGAGGTCAGGGTAGACAAACCTTGAGGTCACCAGGCCCTGGTCTGTGCCCGCGTCTGGAGGCCCAGTTCAGTTGGGGGAGGCAGGGCTGGTGGGCTGGGGTGGTCTGGTTGTCTGTGCTTGTTTGCTGCCCCCACGGGTTGTCTGCACGATCTCCTGAGGTTGAGGAGGTCGCTGGGGGCTGACTCTGGACCAGACCTGCTCGCATCTGATAGTGCCAGCGGGGGAGGTAGCTATGTTTAGAAGTAATTACTCTATCTGTGCAGAAGCATTGGAACATCCTCCCTGGCAGTGGCAGGAATTAGCTCGAGGCATCACTGCTGGAGCAGCAGCAACTTCTTTGCTGGACTGTCCTGCTTTCCTTCCTGGGAAATGGGGGACTGCGCTGAATCAGGGAGAGGGATGGGTCCTGGAAGTGGTGGGAGAGAGAAACCTGCCCACGCTCAGAGAACTGGGTTATTCCTGTGAGCCATTGCTATGGATATGTTAAACCATCTGCAGCAGACAGCCTGGGAGGGATGCTGACGGCAGTCATTTACTTAACAATTGCTTATTAAAGGTGTCTGATTGCTGAACATGGTTCTAGGTGCCTGGGATACGGCTTAGTTGTGAGCCAAGTCCTTGTCATTCTAGTGGACAGGGACAGGCAACACGTGCACACACACACACACACACACACACACACACAAAAGCAGGTGGAAGTAAAGTTGAGAGGTGTTGCTGCTCCACATTAGGCAGGCCCCTCTGCTAAGGGAACACTGTGCAAAGACCTGACTGAGGCCAGTGAGTGACCTGTGCTCTTCTGGGGAAGAGTGTTCCAGGAAGCTGGAGCAGCAAGTGCAAGGGCCCTGTGGCTGGAGGGTGGTTGCAGGATGGAGGGACAGTGAGGGGGCATGTACTCCTTGTTAACCCCTGCAAGGTGAATGCCCATCTGCTTTGAATGCTGGTGTGCCTGCTTCAGATTCATATGTTAGAACCTTAAGCCCAATGTGATGGCATTTGGAGGTGGGGCCTTTGGAAGGTGATTAAGTCATAAGTGTGGAAACTGGATCATTGCCTTTTAAGAGACCCAGAGAGCTCCCTCATCCCTTCCACTGTGTTTGGACACAGTGAGAAGATGGTTATCTATGAACCAGGAAGCAGAACTTCACCCAAAACTGAATCTAAAACAGAATCTACCAGCACCTTGCTTCTATAAATGTGAGAGAGATTCCTGCTGTTTATAAGGCCCCCAGGCTATGGTATTCTGCTAGAGCAGCCCCAATAGACTGACACACTACTGTTACCAAACAATTTCATGCTTCATGTCAGAGATGAAGACGGAAGGGGTCTACATTGCTCTTCAGACCCCTGCCTCCAGAGACTAAGTGGGGGCCCCTGGGCTTGAATGACAGAGGATGCTTTGGCCTGGCCAGGCCTCCCTGGGGTCTGGAGGGCAGACTGTGGGTGCTTGGCCTGGAGGTGGTTGCATTTCAGAGTAAGAAGGTGAGGACGGTGAGTACATGCAGCTCTGTCATGTGATGGACTTGCATCTCTGCAGCATCGAGAGCGGAGGAGGGGGCTCGAGGTGGACGCAGGTCCTGGCCCTGAAGCCACTCTGCTCCTGAGGGTGCTTTGTCACTGCTGGTGTCCATGTAGGAGGGCCTGGACGGGCAGCTGAGATGCTGAGCTCTGTGTTTTGTAGGGAAACCAGTCAGGGTTGGGGGCATCCCAGGGGCTCCTAGTATGAAAAGGGCTTCCTGGCGGCTGCTGGCACTCTCCCTTTGTCTGCAGTCTGTTTTGTCTCCCTCCACTGCTTCTCTCTCTGACTCAGTTTCCAGGTTTTCCTTTTTCTTTTCTTTTTTTGTATTGAAGTACAGTTAATTTTCAATGTTGTGTTAGTTTCTGGTGTATCGCAAAGTGATTCAGTTATACATATATATGCATATTCTTTTTCATATTATTTTCCATTATGATTTATTACAAGATATTGAATATAGTTCCCCATGCTATGCAGTAGGACCTTGTCGTTTATTTATTTATTTTTTAAAAATATGTATTTCTTTGGTTGGGCCAGGTCTTAGTTGTGTCATAAGGGATCTTTTGTTAAGTGCACAGACTCTAATTGTGGCACATGGGCTCCAGAGTACATGGGCTCAGTAGTTGCATCACACAAGCTTAGTTGCTCCACAGTGTATGGAACCTTAGTTCCCTGACCAGGGATTGAACCACGTCCTTTGCATTGCAAGGTGGGTTCTTAACCACTGGACCACCAGGGAAGTTCCTATCTATTTTAAATAGAGTAGTTTGTATCTGCTAATCCCAAGCTCCTAATTTATTTCTCCCCACTTTCTCTTTGGTAACCAGAAGTTTGTTTTCTATGTCTATGAGTCTATTCCTGTTTCATCAATAAGTTCATTTGAGTTGTAGTTTAGATTCCACATATAATTGATATCATATATATGATATATGATGTTATAAGATATCTTCTTTTTCTCACTTACTTCACTTAGTATAATAATGTCTATATTCATCCATATTGCTGCAAAGGGCATTATTTCATTCTTTTTTATGGCTGAGTAGTGTTCCATTGTGTATATAAACCAAATCTTCTTTAGCCATTTATCTATCCACGGACAGTTGGCTTCCATGTCCTGGCTGTTGTAAAGAGTGCTGCTATGAACACTGGGGTGCATGTATCTTTTCATATTAGTTTTCTTTGGAAATATGCCCAGGAATGGTATTGCTGGATCATATGGCAATTCTATTTTTAGTTTTTGAAGGAACTTCTATACTGCTTTCCATAGTGGCCATACCAATTTACATTCCCACCAACAGTGTAGGAGGGTTTTCTTTTCTCCACACCCTCCAACATTTGTAATTTGTAGAAGGCAGTGGCACCCCACTCCAGTACTGTTGCCTGGAAAATCCCATGGATGGAGGAGCCTGGTAGGCTGCAGTCCGTGTGGTCGCTAAGAGTCAGACACGACTGAGTGACTTCACTTTCACTTTTCACTTTCATGCATTGGAGAAGGAAATGGCAACCCACTCCAGTGTTCTTGCCTGGAGAATCCCAGGGATGGGGGAGCCTGGTGGGCTGCCATCAATGGGGTCGCACAGAGTTGGACACGACTGAAGCGACTTAGCAGCAGCAGC
>NW_011494943.1:10525152-10529691 GCF_000754665.1 Bison bison bison | reverse complement strand
ATATCTTCTTAGGAGAAATGTCTATTTAGATCTTCTGCGCATTTTTTGATTCTGTTGTTCATTTTTTTTTTTTTTTTCTGTTATTGAGTTGTATGAGCTATTTGTGTATTTTGGAAATTAAGCCCTTGTCAGTCACATTGTTTGCAAATATTTTCTCCCAGTCTGTAGGTTGTTTTTCATTTTGTTTATGGTTTCTTTTGTTATGCAAGCACTTAAAAGTTTGTTTAGGTCCCACTCGTTTATTTTTGTTTTATTTCTATCGCCTTGGGAGACTGACCTAAGAAAACATTGATACTATTTATGTCAGAGAATTTTTGCCTGTGTTCTCTTCTAGGAGTTTAATGGTGTTGTATCTTATATTTGTCTTTAAGCCATTTTGAGTCTATTTTTGTGTATGGTTTGAAGGTGCATTCTAACTTCATTGTTTAGCATGCAGCTGTCCAGGCTTTTCTTAAATCAGTTCCAGCTGGTGAGACAGCTTTTACACTCCCCAAGGTGTTAATGGGGCCTCTTCCTTGTTGAGTTTCCTGACAACACTCTCCAGTGAGCCATCAGTTTCTTCACGACCCTGGGGACATGCAGGCTCCGTTTTCAAGTACATCCTGGGGCTTGGCATGTGTGACAAAAGGCAGAGGGTGAGTTCCACAAGAAAAAAATCAGGTGTGCATTTTTTGGTACATAAAAGACAATCTGAAGCTTCTTTTCATGGAAAAGAGGTGGTGGGGGAGCAGGATGGAAAGATATAGAAACTCATCACCATGAATGAGCGGAGAGGGGAGAGACCAGAGGAGAAGGAATGTGCAAGAGAGTGAGAAAGAGAGAGTGGGGTGCACGTGGATGAGGCAGATGCAGAGATAAAATGCTTTCACAGGAGGTGCAGGAACATCAGTTTAAATCAAGGATGTCAAATGATTGCGGGTGCCTTTGAGTCTCTGACACACATGCCTCATGCCGGCTGCACGCACTCTTCATGTCTGTACACTCTTGACTGTTGGTTCTGGGCCTTCAGCGGGGGCATCTTGCCACTGCCTCTGCCTCCCCCCACTGCCTCTGCCTCCCCCCACTGCCTCTGCCTCCTGCATCCACTGTCAGAAGGACCCCTCCCCGTAGTCCTTAGTGGAAGCTTTGTTGCTACTGCCCTGCCTCCCTTCTCCCTGGCCCAGGTGGCTCTGTATCCTTAACAAAGGAGGCCATTGTGGTCCAGGTGGAAGGGTTTAAGTGAGAGACACACAAACTGGATGATGTCTGTAGGGGTGAGGAAAGCCAAGTGCTACGTGCCTGGACCCTAGGAGGTAAAGAAGAGAGGAGGCAGCACCAGGAAGATGAGCAAGATGAGGGAGCTACTTGCATCCTTCACCTGCCCCCCAGGGTCATCCTCGCCCTCAGAAAGCCCTCACCAGCCCCCCAGCTCCCTCGGCTTGGCTAGGCTGTTGGTGGATCCAGAGGCAGAAAGAGGGCTAGTGGTGGTGACTGAGTGATGGGGCAGCCAGAATGGGTGAGGCTGAATTGCAGAGAATCCTGACAGCTGCCAGGAAGGATCCAGGGTTTGAGGCTGTCCAGATTTGACCCTCAGCCTTGGGTGAGAAAGGGGAAGTCCTGGCTTTGAGGTCCTGGGGTGATGAGTTGGGTTGGGGGCTTCCCTTGAATCTGGATTTGATACCAGTTACAAAGAATTCCCAGGTCTTCATCCAGAGGCCATGCGATGGGGACATGCAGCTTGTGTTCATCAGGTTCTGTCCACTGTAGTTCTAGTTCCCCCTACACACATTGTGCAAACTGGGGAGCAAGGAGCAGTGGTCTTTTCTCTAACACACATTCCCTGTGAAATGATGCTTCCTGGGAGTTACTTGTCTGTAACTTCCCCAATTACTGCACCCCCTCTCAGCCCTGCCCAGTGCCATGGTGACCTATGAGGTTTCTATTTTCTTTTTTACTGACCTGAAACTCGGTCCTCCTGGACAGAAAAGTCAGGGGCCACAATGTCTCACAGAATTGACCCAGGACAGCAAGCCCTGGGATCTCACTCCTCAGCAGTTCCTTGCCCCAACTACTATGTGGACAATGATAGATGGATCTGGGAACATCACTCTGGAGTTTGATTCTTTATCTACTCCCACAAAATGCCAGAGACTATCTGGCTTACAAAGCTGGACTTCAGGGATACTGGCCATGTAGCAGAGGATTTAACCCTGTCCCAGGAGAAGTCAGTTTTTTGCCCTTGGCCCATTGAAAGTAATCTCTAAGCCCCTGGGATGTTCTGGTCATGGTTTGCCTGGCAGCTTTGGGCCATACCAACAAAGTGATATAAGGTGGAGCTCTGGGCCACAAAAACATGTGAGTGGAGTTTGGGTCATATGGTATAAGCTTGACTTCTAGAGGGACTAGACTGAGGTCAGCCTCGTGGGCACCAAAGTGCCTCCATGGTAGACTCCAGTAAAGAGTCTGGATCCCAAGGCTTGAGGGCTTTCCTGGTTGGCAATGTCACCACACATTGGTGCTATGGAAGCAGCACTGTCCTGACTCTAGGGAGAGGGGCAAGTGGAAGCCCCTACATTTTGTGTCTTCCTGGACTCCCTGGTTGACTTAAACCTCTATCTTTTCACTGAAATAAACCATAAACCGTAACCATGAGTCTAGCAGCTTTCTTGAGCCCCAAGTCCTTCCAGAAGATTATCAAACCCCAGCGTGGCCTTGAGGACCCCAGCTTGCACTTGGTGTCAGAAGTGAGGGAGGTTTTAAGACCTGCTGCCTGACTACAGGCCACCATTGTGGTGATTCCCGACTGCTCCCAGACTTTATTTTTTTTTATTTTTACAGTTTTATTTATTTATTTTTGGCTGTGCTCAGTCTTCGTTGTTGTGTGTGGGCTTTCTCTAGTTGCAGCGAGCGAGGGCTACTCTCTAACTGCAGTTCATGGGCTTCTCACTGCAATATCTTCTCTTGTTGCAGAGCATGGGCTCTAGGGTGCGCGGACTTCAGTAGTTTAGCTGCCCTGAGGAATGTGGAGTCTTCCTAGGCCAGGATCAAACCCATGTCCCCTGCATTGGCAGGTGAATTCTTAACCACTCACCCACCAGGGAAGTCCTACTTCTGGACTTTAATAGCTCTCCAACTGGTCTGTTTTTCTCACCCCAGTCAGTTCTAGTGCTGCAGCCAGAATGGGCATTTAAAACTGTCAGTCCTCGCACATTTTCCCCTGCTGAAACCCTCCACTGTGCTGTATCTGCATGGACTCTAAAGATTTGGGCATGAGCTAAAACCCTGGTATAATCTGGCTTTTGCTGACCCTCTCCAACCCCATCCCCTTGCCTACCACATTCTAGCTCCCCTCATTCCAATCCCCTTTGGTGTGTGGCACACACCTGAGCTCTTACCTGCTTTGGAGCTATCTCCCATGCTAATCTCTTTCTTGCTCTTTGAGCCTCGCCTAATGTTAGCCTTTTCGGGAAAGTTCAGGGCATCTCATCTGCCATCTCAGAATCTATTCACAGCTTGCCCAGCACCCCTCTCAGTGTGGACTCATATACTTATATTGTTACCTTTCCTGTTTATTTCTGCTCTTTCCATGCTGGACATCCCTCAAAGGCAGAGATTTTGTGTGTATTTTACTTGCAGTTGTAGATCTTGTATGTAGATCCTGAACCCAGCATCAGGTGGCTAATCAAACCCTGCTTGTTGGAGCAGTGAGTGACCTTCCACCATAGCTACCGCATGGCTAACCTTCACCAGCACTAGCTGGTGGTGCCCCAGCCTCCTTGACCAAACTCCCCACAGATGTGGTCCCAAGCCACATGCTCCTGTGGGTCCTGATAGATGTCCTGGCTCCTGGGGGGGGTGTGTGTGTGTGTGTGTGTGTATTGTCCCTTTCCTTCCACTTTCCTGGTTGGATTATGGTGTGACTTAAATGGCACCCCACTCCAATAGTCTTGCCTGGAAAATCCCATGGATGGAGGAGCTTGGTAGGCTGCAGTCCATGAGGTCGCTAAGAGTTGGACACGACTGAGAGACTTCACTTTGACTTTTCACTTTCATGCATTGGAGAAGGAAATGGCAACCTATTCCATTATTCTTGCCTGGAGAATCCCAGGGACGGGGGAGCCTGGTGGGCTGCCGTCTATGGGGTCACACAGAGTTGGACACGACTGAAGTGACTTAGCAGCAGCAGCAGCAGCAGCAGCAGCAGCAACCTAGTTATAGGCCTGATGGCAGGAGGGTAGGCAGGGGCAGACCCTGAGTTCAGCACATGTTGTCTTATGTGGGAGAGAGTTTCACATTGTCTTCAAGCAGGAGGAATGGTATGCTTTTCTATGCATCCGTCCTCGATTTTTGTGTCCCACAGAGTTTCTTCTGCCTCTTTGTTGTATTCTGGAGCTCCATCATTGCTGTTTTCATTGGTATCTAGTTGTTTATTCATTGTTTTTTGGAGGAAGATGAGCACTGAGATCTTCTAGTTCTCCATCTTGCTGTCATTACTGGAGAGTTTTTCCCCAGAGATTCAGCACATGATCTGTTTGGTGAATAGTCTGTGTACATTTGGAA
>NW_011494943.1:10524198-10525052 GCF_000754665.1 Bison bison bison | reverse complement strand
TTGGAAAGAATAAGTATCTGCAGTTGCTGGATTTAGTGTTCTGTAAATGTCAGTTAGGTCCACATGGTTCATGTCTGTGTCTTCTATTTCCTTACTGATTTTCGTTGACTTGTTCTATCAACAGTTGATGGAGGGGTGTTAGAATCTCCAACTATAATTGTGGAACTCTCTCTTTAATTCTTTCAATTTTTGCCTTATGTATTTTGAAATTTTGCAATTTGATCCTTCAGGCTTGTGAATTTTATACTTTTCCTAATAAATTAACTCTTTTTTTAAATTATGGAGCATTACTGTCTTCAAGCTTAGTTAATCTGTTATTAATATAACCCCTCTGGCCTTCTTTTTATTGTTTGCCTAGTATCATTTTATTTTTTTAATTAATTAATTAATTATTTTATTTTTGTTTTGGAGGCTAATTACTTTACAGTATTATATTGGTTTTGCCATACATTGACATGAATCTGTCACGGGTGTACATGTGTTCCCCATCCTGAACCCCCCTCCTTCCCCATCCCATCCCTCTGGGTAATCCCAGTGCGCCAGCCCCGAGCACCCTGTCCCATGCATCACACCTGGATTGGTGATCCATTTCACATATGATAATATACATGTTTCAATGCCATTCTACCAAACCATCCCACCCTTACCCTCTCCCACAGAGTCCAAAAGACTGTTCTATACATCTGTGTCTCTTTTGCTATCTCACATACAGGGTTGTTGTTACCATCTTTCTAAATTTCATATATATGTGTTCAGTTCAGTTCAGTTCAGTCACTCAGTCATGTCTGACTCTTTGCAACCCCATGAATCGCAGCACACCAGGCCTCCCTGTCCATCACAACTCCCGGAACTTA
>NW_011494943.1:10507224-10523942 GCF_000754665.1 Bison bison bison | reverse complement strand
GTTCAAAAGCATCAATTCTTCGGTGCTCAGCCTTCTTCACAGTTCAACTCTCACATCCATACATGACCACAGGAAAAACCATAGCCTTGACTAGACAGACCTTTGTTGGCAAAGTAATGTCTCTGCTTTTGAATATGCTGTCTAGGTTGGTCATAACTTTCCTTCCAAGGAGTAAGCTTCTTTTAATTTCATGGCTGCAGTCACCATCTGCAGTGATTTTGGAGCCCCAAAAAATGAAGTCTGACACTGTTTCCACTGTTTCCCCATCTATTTCCCATATATGTGTTAGTATACTGTATTGGTGTTTTTCTTTCTGGCTTACTTCACTGTGTATAATAGGCTCCAGTTTCATCCATCTCATTAGAACTGATTCAAATGTATTCTTTTTAATGGCTGAGTAATACTCGACTGTGTATATGTACCACAGCTTTCTTATCCATTCATCTGCTGATGGACATCTAGGTTGCTTCCATGTCCTGGCTATTATAAACAGTGCTGCGATGAACATTGGGGTACACGTGTCCCTTTCAATTCTGGTTTCCTCAGTGTGTATGCCCAGCAGTGGGATTGCTGGGTCATATGGCAGTTCTATTTCCAGTTTTTTAAGGAATCTCCACACTGTTCTCTATAGTGGCTGTACCCTAGTATCATTTTAAACTGTCTTCTACTTTCAGTCTTTTCCTGTTGCTGACCTCTGCTTTTTCACTGGGGTGTGTAGTACATTTATATTTAATCAGTGATATGGCCAGAATTAAGTCTATAATTTTGCTGTTTGTGTTCCTGGTTATTGTTCATTTATACCTCGTTTTCTTCCTTCATTTTGGTTAATTTATTCTCCACTTGATAGCTCAGTTGGTAAAGAATCTACCTGCAATGTAGGAGACCCAGGTTCAATTCCTGGGTTGGGAAGATCCACTGGAGAAGGGATAGACTACCCACTCCAGTATTTTTGGGCTTCCCTTGTGGTTCAGCTGGTAAAGAATCCACCTGCAATGCAGGAGACCTGGGTTCGATCCCTAGGTTGGGAAGATCCCCTGGAGAAGGGAAAGGCTACCCACTCCAGTATTCTGGCCTGGAGAATTCCATGGACTGTATAGTCCATGGAGCAGCAAAGAGTTGGACACGATTGAGCGACTTTCACTTAATCTGTTAATTTATATATTACCTTTGTAGACTTATCCACTGCACTTTTTTAGTGGCTTCTCTAGGGAGGACTATATATATATATATAGTTATATTATATATAATATATTACAAATATATATATGTATTTAAAGGACTGAATGGGAGAAGTGATATCTTTCATACACGGTGGGGGAGATGTCTTAGAATTTAGCTGTTGAGCACCTCAATGTCTAGAGTTTGGGAAGGTGAGGGGAAACTAGCCAAGGTGACTGAGAAGGCCTCGATTAAGGTAAGAAAGCCTACAAAAGAGAAAGGTTACGTTTTTCTGCTGAGGTCAAACAAAAAGAGACTTTCTAGGGAAGTGAGTTAATGACTGTGTTCACACTGCCAGAGGAGGGGTGAGTGTGATCGGGGGTGAGGATTGACCATCGTGTTTGGCCATGTTGGTTGGGGTTGGGATGGAGTCACTGGTAATCTTGGCAGAAGTTTTTCTTGGCAGAAGAGTGAAAAGAAAGTTGTTTAGAGTTACTTGAGGAGAGAATGAGAAGGGATGAAGTAGGAACAGCATGTAAAGACAACTCTTTTAAGAAATATTTCTTCAAAGGGGAGCAGAAAAGTAGTGCAGTTTTGAGGGAGATTTGCGTCAAGGGAGGGTTTTACTGTTGTTGTTGGGAGATACTAGTATTAATATTTAATGTTGTTGTTGGAAGATACTAGCATATTTATACTAATGGAATGACTCAGGGCAGGGTAAAAAAACACATAATCTAAAATATAAACCACACTTATGCATAGATGTGTACTTATTAACAGTAATTATATTTTGATTGTGGGATCATGAATGATTTTTGTATTTGTCTCTGGTTGAAAATCTGTACTTTATACTTTTTCCCTACAATAAGCTCATCTAACATTAAAAATAAAAAAGTGAAGTGGTGGAGATAATTAAATTCACCAAGAAAACCAGAGCTTTCTCATCTCTCTGAAAGCTTTTTTTTATTTTCGTATGAGCAACGTATGTTTGCTCACGGCAAAAACATTAAAACAGTATAGAAAAGTTAATAAGTAGAAACTAAAATCTCCCTGATTGACCCTCTCTTTTAATACCCAATTTCCACAGCTTAGTAAAGTTGGTGGTGTGTATTTCAGGAAAATTTCACACACACACACACACACACAGGCTTCCCTGGTGGCTCAGTGGTAAAGAATCTGCCTGCGATGCAGGAGACCTGGGTTTGATCCCTGGGTCAGGAAGATCCCCTGGAGGAAGGCATGGCAACCCACTCTATTACCCTAGAGAATTCCATGGACAGAGGAGCCTGACAAGTTGCAGTCCATAGGGTTGCACAGAGTCGGACAGAACTGAAGTGACTAAGCAGTATGTATACATATATTTATGAATATCCCTTTTCTCCCTACCTAAATAGGATTTTATATATATTGTTCTGGAACTTTCTTTGGAACCAGTGACCTATCGGCACATATGCATGCATGTGTACTCAGTTGCTCTGTTGTGTCCGACTCTTTGTGACCCCATGGACTGTAACCCATCAATCTCCTCTGTCTATGGCATTTTCCAGGTAAGAATACTGGAGCAAGTTATCATTTCCTCCTCCAGGGGATATTCCTGACCTAGGAATTGAACACATTTCTCCTGCATTGACAAGTGGATTCTTTACCATTGAGCTCCCTGGGAAGCCTCTTCAGCACATATAGGTCTTCCTTGTTTAAAACGAATGATTGTGGAATATGCCATCATGTGGGCATTTCAAAATTTATTTCCTAGTGGGTGGACCCTCTCCCTCCCAGTGTATTTCCTGCTACTACAATAATATTCACTTAATTTATTGTAAGTAAATGTTGGCTTACTTGTGAGAGTAAGTTAGTGGGATAGATCCCTGGAAATGGAATTGTTAAATCAAAAGGAATGTGCATTTAAAAACTAATGAGTATCACCAAATAGTCCTTCTGAAAGATTTTGCCAGTTTAGTCCATTTTCTGTGTATCATCTAGTATTGTGTATTGTTAACTATTTTGCCAATTTGAAACTTAATAATGGTCTCTTGATATTAGTTGAATTTCTTTATGAGGGAAGTTGAATATCTTTTCCTATGTTTAATGTTCATTTATATTTTTCTATGGACTAGTGGTTTCACTACTGGTTGTCCTATACTTATTAATTTGCCAGAACTAGTGTCTGTCTACAATGTGGGAGACCCAGGTTCGATCCCTGGGCAGGGAAGATCCCCTGGAGAAGGAAATGGCAATCCACTGCAGTACTATTGCCTGGAAAATCCCATGGACAGAGGAGCCTGGTAGGCTACAGTCCATGGGGTCGCAAAGAGTCAGACACGACTGAGCAACTTCACTTTCACTTTCTATTTATGAAGGTGATCAATCTTTTTATCAGTTCAGTTCAGTCGCTCAGTCGTGTCCGACTCTGCGACCCCATGAACTGAAGCACGCCAGGCCTCCCTGTCCATCACCAACTCCTGGAGACTATCAAACCCATGTTCATCAAGTCAGTGATGGCCAACCAACCATCTCATCCTCTGTCGTCCCCTTTTCCTCCTGCCCTCAATCTTTCCCAGTATCACGGTCTTTTCAAATGAGTCAGCTTTTGGCATCAGGTGGCCAAAGTATTGGAGTTTCAGCTTCAACATCAGTCCTTCCACCGAACAACCAGGACTGATCTCCTTAAGGATGGACTGGTTGCAATCCAAGGAACTCTCAAGAGTCTTCTCTAACACCACAGTTCAAAAGCATCAATTCTTCGGTGCTCAGCTTTCTTTATAGTCCAACTCTTAAATCCATACATGACCACTGGAAAAACCGTAGCCTTGACTAGACAGACCTTTGTTGGCAAAGTAATGTCTCTGCTTTTTAATATGCTGTCTAGGCTGGTCATAACTTTCCTTCCAAGGCGTAAGTGGCTTTTGATTTAATGGCTGCAATCACCATCTGCAGCAATCTTGGAGCCAGAAAAATAAAGTCTGCCACTGTTTCCACTGTTTCCCCATCTATTTGCCATGAAATGATGGGACCAGATGCCATGATCTTCATTTTCTGAATGTTGAACTTGAAGCCAACTTTTTCACTCTCCTCTTTCACTTTCATCAAGAGGCTTTTGAGTTCCTCTTCACTTTCTGCCATAAGGGTGGTGTCATCTGCATATCTGAGGTTATTGATATTTCTCCCGTCAATCTTGATTTCAGCTTGTGCTTCCTCCAGCCCAGCGTTTCTCATGATGTATTCTGCATGTAAGTTAAAAAAGCAGGGTGACAATATACAGCCTTCACATACTCCTTTTCCTATTTGGAACCAGTCTGTTGTTCCATGTCCAGTTCTAACTGTTGCTTCCTGACCTGCATACAGGTTTCTCAAGAGGCAGGTCAGGTGGTCTAGTATTCCCATCTCTTTCAGAATTTTCCACAGTTTATTGTGATCTACACGGTCAAAGGCTTTGGCATAGTCAATAAAGCAGAAGTAGATGCTTTTCTGGAACTCTTGTGCTTTTCCCATGATCCAGCGGATGTTGGCAATTTGATCTCTGGTTCCTCTGCCTTTTCTAAAACCAGCTTGAACATCAGGAAGTTCACGGTTCACGTATTGCTGAAGCCTGGCTTGGAGAATTTTAAGCATTACTTAACTAGCGTGTGAGATGAGTGAAATTGTGCGGTAGTTTGATCATTCT
This sequence comes from Bison bison bison, assembly GCF_000754665.1. NCBI lineage: Eukaryota > Metazoa > Chordata > Mammalia > Artiodactyla > Bovidae > Bison > Bison bison. The sequence goes on along the minus strand of NW_011494943.1, from coordinate 10,519,123 downwards.
TTCGCATTGCCTTTCTTTGGGACTAGAATGAAAACTGACCTTTTCCAGTCCTGTGGCCACTGCTGAGTTTTCCAAATTTGCTGGCATATTGAGTGCAGCAGTTTCACAGCATCATCTTCCAGGATTTGAAATAGCTCAACTGGAATTCTATCACCTCCACTAGCTTCATTCGTAGTGATGCTTCTAAGACCCACCTGACTTCACATTCCAGGATGTTTGGCTCTAGGTGAGTGATCACACCATCATGATTATCTGGGTCGTGAAGATCTTTTTTGTACAGTTCTTCTGTGTAGTCTTGCCACCTCTTCTTAATATCTCCTGCTTCTGTTAGGTCCCTACCATTCTGTCCTTTATTGAGCCCATCTTTCCATGAAGTGTTCCCTTGGTATCTCTAACTTTCTTGAAGAGATCTCTAGTCTTTCCCATTCTATTGTTTTCCTCTATTTCTTTGCACTGATCTCTGAGGAAGGCTTTCTTATCTCTCCTTGCTATTCTTTGGAACTCTGCATTCAAATGGGTATATCTTTCCTTTTCTCCTTTGCTTTTCACTTCTCTTCTTTTCACAGCTATTTGTAAGGCCTCCTCAGACAGCCATTTTGCTTTTTTGCATTTCTTTTTCTTGGGTATGGTCTTGATTCCTGTCTCCTGTACAATGTCATGAACCTCCGTCCATAGTTCATCAGGCACTCTATCTATCAGATCTAGTCCCTTCAATCTATTTCTCACTTCTACTGTATAGTCATAAAGGATTTGATTTAGATCATACCTGAATGGTCTAGTGGTTTTCTCCACTTTCTTCAATTTCAGTCTGAATTTGGCAATAAGTCATCTCCTGGTCTTGTTTTTGGTGACTATATAGAGCTTCTCCATCTTTGGCTGCAAAGAATATAATCAATCTGATTTTGGTGTCAACCATCTGATGAGGTCCATGTGTAGAGTCTTCTCTTGTGTTGTTGGAAGAGGGTGTTTGCTATGACCAGTGTGTTCTCTTGGCAGAACTCTGTTAGCCTTTGCCCTGCTTGCTATATGTGATATAAATCTCTTCTCATTGTATTAATTTTTCTTTTAACTTTGTTGATAGTATTTATTTTTCTGATGCAAAAGTTTATCTTTTTGTCAAAACTCTTTTCCTTTTTTGGCTTCTGTGTTTTATATAATATTAAGTATTCTCCACTGCAAGATTTTAAAATAATTCATTTTATTATTGTCATGAAAGTGACTTTCTCTCAGTCTCCCCAGCTTTAAGCTCTGCATCCAGGGAAATAGTTTGAACGGGGGCAGGGAGGGGATGTGGCTTCACATGGATGCATGTCACCTCACTTGGCCAGTGAAGCCATCAGGCCCCAGGCTTCCAGGACTCCTTTATAGCCATTCTTTCCAACCTCTCAAAGGGGTCGGAATGTTCAGGCTTCCAGTGTTCGGGTACCCATTTTTTGGGTACCTTTAAGAAGTGGCTCACGTGCCAAAGCCTGTGTGCAGGCTGAGTCTTAGGGATGCCAGGAAACCTCTGAATGCTCCAACCATTGACTGTAACCTTCCAAGCTTTGGGCCTGTCTCATCCATGCCTCAGAGCTTCTTCCTGAATTACAGAAGCAGAGAATTTTAGAACCAAGAGAAACCCTAGAGATCATCTAAGTCAGAGTCAATTTTATAGTCAGAGAAACAAGTGAAGTCAAGGATGTGTTGATAGTAAGTGACAGGCCAGGTCCCTTTGGACCAAGCGCTGACCCCTCGCCGCTCGCATCCTCTCTGAATCAGTTTCCTTGAAGGCTCCCCAAGGATGCTCCTGGGCATCCTGCAGCGTATCACCCACGCTCATTAGACGGAGATGAATGGTAGTGGGTGCTTTATGAACCCCTGGAGATGAGTCTTTGTAGGCTGGGAAAAGTGTCCACAGCTCAGTGTGCCCAGAAAGTCCACTTTGGACGTGGATTTGAGCCTGTCTTAGGGAAGAGCAATGGCAGACAGACTGCAGGTCCTCTGAAATGGAACACAGGGGCATACAAGATAGAAGTCGGGTTCACTCTGCTACTGGCTCTTGAGGACCTGCAGGGAGGGGTGGGACAGCACCCCCAGCCACTTGCCAGTGGTTTTGATGACAAAGTGGGCAGGGGCTGAGCCATGGTCAAGTACAGGGGAACCTGTGGTTCTTCACAGGCCAGTGTTCAGAAAGCACAGGAGAGGCATTTGTTCTGGACTCTGGGACTCCCGTGGTCAGTCTTCCCTGCCTCCAATGGATACCTGAAGCCAGGAAAGCTACGTAAGCTCCACATCGAAGAAGCTGAGCCACCAAAGACTATGGGAGATAGGTTAAGAGCATCAGTAAGCTGGGACTGGCCTTTGAGTTATTTTATGAAGGTTTAGGTGCTTGAATAGGGGTTCCAGACTGGTATGGGGACCTGTTTTAACAGGGAACTAAGTGGGAGAGACAATGAAAAAAAGAAAATTGCAGACTTAGGGTTCTTTTCTTCCAAGAGTAGCATGTCAGGGGACACCGGCTCTGGGAAACTTCCAGTCGGAAGGGTCAGAAGGATGAGAGGAGCCTCACGGTGTAAAATCCTACTGACCCTCCTGGCACTTGGTTTATTTTAATTACAATTATAAAGCATGTCCAAACTCTAGCCCCTGACATGTGAAGCAGATAGAATCACCGACAATTTTAAAAACAATCACTCTGAAGGCGGGTGCTACCATTTGCCTGGTCTGGAATTTGACCAGGTGCCTCCTCTGAGCTCCACGTTGCGGGTTTTGGCCTCCAAACTTCTTGGCTGGTGGCTCTGGTGCCACGCAGCCATGGGCTGCTCACTGGGCATGTAGGACCAGGCACCCTTGGGCTGGAGCTGCTGTGGTCTCTGCCTGCCTTGATCCACATGGCCTGCATGTCCCTTCACTCCACAGGTGCAGTGTGCCCCCCTCTCAGGGCGGCCATGGTGTTGGATGGGCCACACTGATTCGAGAAGATCCATATCCTTCACTGTGGCTTCCCTGAGCAGAGATGGGGGAAGATGTGCTCTGTGTCCTGGGGGACACAGATGGGGGCAGCCTCCCACTCAACTGGGAGGCTCTAAGCCCCCATGTGCAGCAGCCATGGGCTCTGTCCTCCAAGTGTAGTGTATGCAGGACACATATCCAACAGGGAGATTAGGTCAGCGGAAAGGCAAGACCAGGGGGGGTGTGTGTGTGTGTGTGTGTGTGTGTGTAATGTGTTGTCTTCAAGCCCAGCTCCTCTCCATTAGTGGGTGCCAATGAACTATGTTTTCAGATTAAGCTGGATGAGTTGAGTTTCTGTCACTTGCTCCCCAAATGTTTTGACTCTCTGCCTTGTATCTGAGGAGTGGGTGGGAATTCCTCATCTCCATGGCTAGCCCAAGCTCTTACCTGGAGTTTCTGCACCCCACTCCCCACCTCACTGGTTCCCATTGGGAAACTATTTTCTCCCCATCAGGGAATAAGTTGGGCTCACCCACCTCTTCCTCATCCCCTCCCCTTCTCAGGGCTTCAAGGGTCCTGCAGGCCTTGCCTTGGGTTGGCTGAGCTGGTCTCCTGGCCTGCAGTTGCCCCCATGGATGCAGCACAGCCTACGGGATGTGACCCTGAGCTTGTCTGCTGGGCAGTGACTGACTCCTAGCCTGGGCTCCCCAGCCCCAGCCAGAAAGGGGCCCCAGTGGTCAAGCCTCAGCTGCTGCTCAGTCTGGAGGCTGTGTCCTGGCACCTGGATGAGGGCGTGGGGTGCGGCTCCTCCAGGAGCAGCTCTCAGAGGAACCTGTGGGTGGTCCTGGGTGGCACTGTGGTGACAAGGCTGAGTGGCTCCTGAAATGTCCAGACATGTGTCTTGAGGACATAGCAGAAGTGTTTGTATCTCTTCTCACTTCCACCAAGAGACATAAGGGTGTTTAGATCATGTGTTCCAAGGGGTACAAGACTCTGAACCCTCTCACTCAGGTGGGTACCTTGGCCAACAAGGGCTCTGGGTTACAGAAAGGTGGGGCAAATGCAGGCAGATGTTAGGGACCCACAGATATGGGGCCACAGAAACTGTGAATATAGCAAGACTTCCAGCTTGCTATAGCAGTGCCCAGGGTCCCTGTGGAGGGTTGTTACAAGGACCTCACCCTCCGACCATGCCCAGCTTCTCTCCCTCTCCTCTGGCTTCCAGGGACAACATAGCCTCCAGCCACCTCCATCCCCTCCTCCTAGCTTGTGTGGATCCCATCAAATGTAAGCCCCATGGCAAAGAACCCGTCCACGACGAATCAAGGCCGTCCATGCTTTCAAATATTAAATCTGTTCAGAATATTAAATAATTTCCTCTTCAATGATCCCAGTAAATTTAATTAGTGCTTGTTCTCCCAATAGAGTTGTCTCCCGGTTTCAGAGATGTTGCAGTCACGAGTACGGGGGCTCAGATTCTGGCAGTGCGCACGGCTGGACAGTCTCCCCCGACAGCCCCCCTCAGAGGCGGGCATCCTAGTTCATCAGCTGCCACATCCCTGTGGCTGGGTGGAGACACAAGCATTGTCCTCTGCAGGCCGTCCATTCTCTAAGAAGGGGTCCAAGTGAAGTTTGGGTACCAAAAGCCCTTACTGGTTGTGAGGTTATAAAAAGACCGTGGCCCCCACCTTGGGGCTTTTTCTCTCTGGCTCCTTAGATCAGACGCTCTGGGAGAAGCCAGCTTCTGAGACCAAGGCCAGTTTTCTGAGTCTGGGTTATTGAGACTCATTTTCCTTATCTGTAATTTGGGGGCAGTAACACCGACCTCAAGTCATTATTTCAAAGGTTAAATGAGGAAATTGCATGTTGGGTGTGTAGCCCACAGTAGAAATTCAATAAAAATTAATTTTCTTTTATTGCGCTCATGAATCATGAGCTTCAAAAATATTTATTGTGTAATGATGAAACTTCCAGAACTTCAGTTCAAAATAATAAACCCAAGAGGGAGCTCCTCCTGAGAGGACCCAGAGAAAGGGCTAGACTGTATTGCCAAGATGGTCCGTGAGCTTCAAAGAGACATGGGGAACTCCTGACGGCTTGATACCAGCAAGTCAACTCAAAACTTAATTGAAAAGGAAAGTCAAGAGGTTGACCATGGTATTCCCTCAGCTTCTTGGTCAAAGGCACGGGGACCTTTCACCCCCGCAGGTAGAGCCTTGCCTTTATCAGGAACTGCCCTGATTCTTCCTCCTGCTTCGAGCTGGTGCACTGGCAGATAAACTGCCTCTGTAACATTTCTCATCAAAATGTAAAATTACTCCTTATATTTTTCCTGGTTACAAATATGATTGAGATCCAACATAGAAAACTTAGAATATACAATGAAGTTCAAAAAAGAACAATAAAAAATTACCCATTGTTCATCTGTATGGAGGGAATCACTTCCAGCCAAGAGAGTGTGTCCCTCCAGCCTGTTCCAGGGCCTGGAGAGTGTAAGTGGCATTGCACTGCACACTGTTTTAGAAATCTTTCCATTCAAAGCCTTATGAGCACTTTGCGATGGCACCGAATATTCTTCTACAGAAGGACTTTTAATGAGTGCACAAGTTATTTACCAAGCACCCAGGAGTTGCATGTGCAGTTTGTTTTCAGTCTTTTGATGTCATAAGCAATGCTGCAAATGTTCTGGTACATAAATCTTCCAAGATAAACCTTTGCGTTCGTTCCCGAGTTTCTCCTTAGGGTGAATTCCTACGAGTTGAATTGCTGAGTTAAAGGTTAAACACATTTTGGAAGCTTTTGATCCAAGTACCAATCTGCCCTCCAGACAGATGCCCCCTTCGACCCCACCAGCTAGTGCAGGAGAGGGTCACTTCCCAGCAGAAGCACGGAATGCAATCAGCAGTTTCAGAATCAGGCGGGTGGAGAAGCGGAAGTCTGTGTTTTGATTAGCGTTGCTTTGGTGGCTGGTGAGATTAGACACTTTCTGTGCTTTGGGGTCCTTTTTAAGTCTTCTTTGTGAGTTGCCTCTTCAAGCCCCCTCCTGTTGCAGTCTCATCCAGCATATGTGTCCCCATCTTTGGTGTTTAAAGATGGTGTTGGAGGTGAAGACAGCCATGTTAACATGTGGGAGTGTGGATGAAAATACTGATAGAGGATGGCAAGGCCACTCCGTGGGTGGAGTGTTTCTTCATGTTTTTCTCAAATCGCTTTACCATGTGACATTGTCATTGTGCTGTTTACCCTTCTGCCTCCCAAACTTAGCACCCAGTGCCTGGAGGGCCGCATCAGATCCTTTTCATGCCTGTGAGCCACTGACTGACCGAGAGCTGGGCCCTAGGAAGGTGCTCAAAGAATATATGTTGGATAAATGAATGCATGAGGAATTACTGTCTTTGGGTAAATGGCAAAGTTGTTCATGAAGGCAGCTTAAGACTGCCTGTCCCTTCATGTGACACTTTTGGAACATCCGTGAGTGTTAAGTGGGCAAGCCAAGAAGATGAGGACAGTATGACAGTCCTATTCAAAAAGCGCCAATGCTTTGGAGCAAGAATAGTAGGAAAAATTTGCATTTTATTCATTTAGCATCAAAAAGCACAGGGTTGGGGGAAAAAGAAGTGGCTGCTGGGTGGGCACAGGGTCTCCTTTTGGGGTGATGGAAATGTTTTGGAACTAGATAGGGGTTATTTTTGCACAATATTGTGAATGTGCTAAATAGCACTGAACTGCACTTTAAAATGGTTAATTCTAGGTTATGTGAATTTCATCTTAGTTTAAAAAAAGGCACAAGGTTTTCCTGGCTGTTCCCTGCTCCCGGCCACTTCAGCCTGATATGTGGTGTGTCACGACTGCCAAAGATTCTGCAGGAAATTGCATTGGTGCACTGGGCCGTTGGTTTGTTGTGTTAGCCCTGAAGTCACAGATCAGAATAAGTCTCACTGTCCAGGGGAGTTGGCGGAGAGATGAGTGGGGAGTGAGCTGGGTTTGCAGAAAGCTGAACAGAGGGCGCATCTGGGTCAAGGGTCAGTGTGGGGTCCAAAGTAATTGGCCAAGGTTGGTTGACCATCCGTAGGCCTGATCTTGTGTTGGGGCAGAGGAGGACCCTCCAGGTTGGGAGCGGCCACAGCCTGGCCAAGGAAAGGTCCACACTCCATTTGGAGTCGGGTTCCCCCAGCAGAGCAGGAAGAGGCAAGTGTGTATGGGCTTCTAAATGCTCAGATGATCCCTTTCCTCAGTACTGGGCACTGTGAGGACCCTGGAGCAGGGGACCTGGCCTGAGAACAAGGCTCCTTATATTAGTCTGCTCCTGAGGGGGTGGTTAATTGAGGGATGGAGGGGTCATTGTTTGATTTTGAAATTTTGCAGCTTGAGAGCCATACCCTCCCTCCCCTGATGCTCTTCCCCCTTGCCAGGTGGGACTTGGCCATGAAGCTCCCGGAAGCAGGGAGGAGACAGGAGGGAAGGAGGCACAAGAGCTATTTTGGAAAAGAATGAGCTTCCAGAGGGGGAGGTAGAAGGAGGGAGATCTCTTGAAACAATAGGCAGCTCACCTCTCTTCCTGCCCCCACGTCTCCTTTGAGCACTGGCACTGCTGAGTTGGTCTGGGGCAGCCAGGCTGCTTCAGAGAGAACTGTAGGCTCCCAGCCCTGGAGATGGACTGAGGGTCATGAGGTCTGTCCCTGTACATTAGCATAGAAGCAAACCAAGCCCTGAAGATGCCCACGGAAGGTCCCCATCACACGGGAGGCCAGGCTGAGCTGGGCACCCAGGCCCTCTGTCCTCTGGTCTTGGATTGTCCTCCCCACCAAACGAGATGGGAGCCCACCATCTCATTTCTCAAGAACCGGTCAAGGGGGTGAGGGGGCCTGTGGCCATAGGGCCAGGCTCAGTGAACAGTCCCCGGGGGAGTTAGTGTTTCATTTTCAATGTTCATCTTATTTTGGTAGAAATCTGTCCTAGACATCCCAGGGGGCTGACTGTCCTGAATATGCACACACTGGGGGCCCTGGTCCAAGGATTTGGGTACATTGGGCCATTTATTGCCACTGTTGGGAACAAAACAGGAGGCCCAGCCTGGCAGCGGGGGTGCTCCCCTGGATGGGCCAGGAGACCAGGTCTGCTGGGCAGCAGTGGAAGACCTGTGGCCCCAGGGTTGCCACGCCTCACAAAGGTGTCAAAAGTGACATCTGCCCAGTCCACCTCTCAACTTCACTTGGAGATTCAGTGCTGGATGGAGACAAAAATGCAGCTTTAGTTAGGATGTAGATGGGGCTGAGCAGGGAGGGGAAGGAGGAGTGAGAGGTATGGCTGAATTTCAGGACTGGGAACTCTGACTGTTAGGAGAGATAGGGACGTCAACAGGGTGTATGGGCTGAACTGTCCCCCAGATTCACATGTTGAAGTCCTAACCCCTAGCACCTCAGGACATGCCTGTATTTGGAGGTGGGATCTTTAGAGAGGCAGTTAGGTTAAACTGAGTTCATATGGATGGGCCCTAATCCAACATGACTGGTGTCCTTATCAGAAAAGGTTAGGGCACAGAAGAATGATCACGTGAGGAAACAGGGAGAAGGAACCAGCCCGTCAACACCTTGATCTCGGCCTGCGGCCTGCAGTGTCTGTGCTGCTTTATTTTGGAGAACCAGGGCCACTAACACAGGGAGGAGTGCAATGTGGGCAGCCCTCCCCAGGATGGGTGCCTTGTCCGGAGTCCCCTGGAGCTGGAGGGAGGTGGCTTGCATCCTGCTGTTGCTCTGGTCAGGCAGAAGGCCTCGGAACTGGGAATCTGGCTGGTGGTGGTGACCGGCATCGCCTTTGTTGTTGGGGATGCGATCAGGCGTGTTTGTACAGGACCATGTGTACGGGACACAGAGATAACACGGTGCCCTGAGGTCTCTGGGAGGAAGCATGGAAATTAAGCCACAGTGTAAAAATGTCAGGTTCTAAGCGGCCTACGATCCACCTGAAGTTTTCTTTCCTCTGTTATTTATTCTTCTGCCTCCTTCGGGGTGACTCCCAAGCCATGTCATTAACACATGCCCTGACCTGTAGGATGTATGTGCCATTACATATTTGCCAGAAGCCATGTGACAACAGCCAGCACCCCATGGGGACTGCAGCCTTTCCTGCCTATGTGAGCTTTCAGTGACTGGGGAGGGGGTGGGCTGCCTTTGGTTTCTAGAGGACATCGATCGGGTCATGTCCCAGTGAAACTGATGTCATTTCAGCCACCCCAACAACTGTCAACTCAGTTCACAGACTAAAAGAAAATTTAAAAATTTGAAGTGATGGACATGAACTAAATTATTTGGCAGTTACTACAATATATACATATATCAGATCATTATGTAGTACACATTAAACTAATATAATGTTATATCAATTTTGTCTTAACAGAACTGGAAGAAAAAAGTTTATGGAAATAGTAAAGGTCTGAATTTTCCATTAAGGCACTCAGTAGATTCCAAACTTTAATGATAAAAGCCATCCAAAGTGATTCAGTGAAGTGTTCTTTCTAACTATGTTAGTTACTTAGATTATTCAATAGCGGTACCCTGAAAATGTACATCCTTACGGCAAGCTACCCACTCAGGCGTGTGGGAGGGCACTGTATTCAGTTACTCACGGGTCTGGACCAGGCTTTCCTATCATGCTTTCAACCCAGGGATGATGCAGACTGAAGGTGAAAAGTTGGATTGAGGGCGCACTCGAATTCAGCGCAACTTCGTCTTAACCATTCAATAATGTGTCAAGATGGCAGAATCAACATAGATGACCATTTGGATTCAATTTAACAGAAATAAGTCGAAACCCCCACCCTCACCTGTTTGGGCATACGCACAGAAACCACGCAGAAGAAACAGACTGGGAACGAGGCAGCCTGTGCTGTAGCGATGGTTAGGACATCTCAGTGGAAACTCCATGTCTAAAGCGGGGAATTACGTGTCCTCTTTGCCACCCAGCTGTGGTGGGACTGATGCCGGGACTTGTGCAAAGTCCCGAGATTCAGCAGGACCATGACCGCAGCAGAGTCCGCGTCCTCTTGAGAGGAAGGTTTCCCTGCAGTGCAGGCTCTCCTCTAATGGGGAGGCCGTCATGCGAGGTGGGGAGCGCACCGCCATGGCAGTGCCCAGGCAGAGCTGGGGATGCTATATCTGGGTGCTGTAACGGAGAGAGAGAGACAGGCTGGGCCAGATGATGGCCAACACCTGTCTGCTCTGAAGCTCGTCTGATTTCATTATTAATTCCCCGGAGTGGGTTGAATAATGTCCCCCCAAATTCATGCCCACCCAGACCGCAGAATAGGTCCTTATTTGGAAACAGTGTCTTTGCAGATGCAATTATTGAATAGTTAAGATGAAGTTGTGCTGAGTTTGAGTGCGCCCTCAATCCAATGACTGAGATCCTTATAAGAAAGGGAAGAGGATGCAGAGACAAACCCACATGGAGACAGAGGCAGAGACTGGAGCAATGCTGCCACAAGCCAAGGATGCCAAGCACCATTGGCCGCAACCAGAAGCCAGAAGGGAGGCCTGGCATGATTTCTCCCTGGAGCCTTTGAGACAGCAGGCTGATACCTTTTCACCTTCAGTACTGTGAGAGAATACATCTCTGTTGTTTTGCAGCCGGTGGTTTTGTGTGATGGGAGCCCCGGGAAGCTGACACACCCTTTTGCTTTCACCCTGGGTTGTCTCTGTGGAGCCTCGGAAAAGGGAAGAAGCTCTCTTGACTTCATCATTGTTTTAAAGACCTTCAAGTCTAATGGAAAATTCTTGTTATTTTTCATGATGCCGCATCCCCCACCTTTTCCTTTTAAAAGTATTTTATGCTCACAACCAACGTTGTACCATCCACAAACATGTTATTGTGAGTGCGGTTTGGATGAAACTGTAAAGAGAGAGCATGTGCTTCCGTCTTGGCCTTGGGAACACAAAGCCAAGCACAGCAGTGCCTGGGTGCTGCCAGCTCTGCTTCCTCCCTGCTCCTCCACCAGCTCTGGCCATGCATCCCTCTTTCCTTTCTCCTCCTCCTGTCTCCAGCCTCTGAACCTGCTTAATTCACCTCTGACTGAAGGTGATGAAGACAGCGGAATGGGTAAGTCAGTTAAGATTCAAGCATGTTGCCTACACAATTCTAAGCACCTGGATTTGGGGAACATGGGAAACTAGATAGATTTTCCAGCATGCTCCCAGATGCCTCTTATCCTGCAGACACCCTCGGCCTCTTCTCTGTCCTCTGGAAAATCCATTTGTCCAAGCGGATGGGCACGTCTTCGGCTCAGGCAGCCTGTGCCTTCCCTCTGTCCGTGACCTTGCTCAGATTCAGCTGAGCACATCCACACAACAGGGACCAGAGTGCTACTTCTGTGGAACAAGCTTAGCACAGACCTTCCCACAGGGTCGCCCGGGGTTGCCTAGCAATCTGACAGCACTCTGCCTCAGCAGACACACGCCTCGGATGGATTTTTCCTATTTTTAATTTGTTTTCTGGGTGGGTATTATTGTGCAATCACAGGCAGAGCTCTAAGACGTGGCATGGGTCCCACTCAAAACAAGCAGATCTGAGAAGATCGGGAAGGACCCAGCTGCCCCCGAGCGGGCCACGGCATCTGTTCTGGGAGGCTCTTGGCTCTGACTACCGCCCCTGGTTATGAAAGTTGGATGGTGCCTGGGAACCCTCTGCTGGCTCCTCTCATGCAATTTCCCAGGCCTTCTCAGCTCTCCCAAAGCAGCCGGGTTACCAAGCAGCCCAAAGAGTGAAATGTGCTCGATGTGGGCCAGGGATCCTGAGCTGCCTGGATCTCCCTCTGACATTTCCCAGCCACGTGGGAGGAGAGATGGGACGATTTGCAAGTGGCTCACCCTCCTTTGGAGAAGATAAATGTCAGAACTGAAAGCAACTGGGTACTGATATAGAGCTGCCTGCTCTTAAATAAAATATCAAGTCTGGAATGTGTGTGGGACATTGC
>NW_011494943.1:10506248-10507124 GCF_000754665.1 Bison bison bison | reverse complement strand
GGCATTGGGAGGCCCCCGCAGGGCACCTGGACACGCTGACCTCAGTTGTCTCATCTTTCTGGAGTTGCCTCCAGCTCTGAAATGCCGGGATGATGCCCGCGACAGTGACACCAAGGGAGGGGATGAGATCATCAAGGAAAATAACGTGAAGGGACTGACAGTGGAGTCTCAGGGGAAGTGGGCATTTAAGGAGGAGCAAGGGAACCAAAGGGAGATGCAGAGGGAGCTGCCTCGGGAGGGAAGAACAGAGAGAAAGTTCTAGAAAGGGAGTGGAGAACATGCCACCTGCCTTGTTCCCTGCTGAGAAGGCTGAGGAGCCAGCAGAGGGTTCCCAGGCACCATCCAACTTTCATAACAAGGGGTGACAGAGCCAAGAGCCTCCCAGAACAGATGCTGTGGTCCGCTTGGGGGCAACCCCTTGAATGATTCACTGTGTGGAGGAAGGGGCACAGGCCAGTTGGTCTCTAGGGATGCCAGCAGAGCCATTTCCAGGGGGATGTTGGAGAGGAGGTGGGGACCACTTGTGATAAAAGGGAAGGCAATGGCAGGAGAGCATCACTAGGGTTTGTTCTCAAAGGATGGGTGTGGATTGACCACGCTTTTAGGCTAGAGCTCCTCAGAGCAGGGAAAGTGGAAGAGGAGGAAGCCCAAGGGGGCTAGACCAGTATGGGGAGAGGATTTGAAAGGAAAGAGAGCAGCAGGAGGAGTTGAGCATGGATGGAAGATGAGAGGAAAGAAAGCTGCTTAAATCTGAGCCCTCCCTTCTTGGAGAAAAAGAGAACCCTGTCTGTCTGTCTGCCAGGAATCAGGGTCCAGAGCACCGGGAGTGGGCAAAGTTTGGGACCGTTGTTCAGGTGTGAGGGAAGACTGGGAGGC
>NW_011494943.1:10500194-10505881 GCF_000754665.1 Bison bison bison | reverse complement strand
GAGGCTGGGCGCGTGTTGGGTGCCTCCCCACTGGCTGTGAGCAGAGGCGTGGGCCTGAGCCAGTCAACCTCCACGTTGTCTCTTGTTAAGTTCTTGGATTGGTGTCTCTGACCTCCAAGGTTTCATTGTGACCTATATTTCACAGGATCCAGAGAGATACAAGCCCCGGAGCCCTACAGACTAGAAGCTCTTGCACGGCTGCCCTGCATTTTGTGTGTGAGAATCTTTTCTTAAATTTATTTTTAATTGGAGGATAATTGCTTTACATTGTGTTGGTTTCTGCCATACATCAACACGAATCAGCCATAGACACACACATGTCCCCTTCCTCTTAAACCTCCCTCCCAGCTCCTATGCTGTCCCACCCCTCTAGGTTGTCACAGATCCCCAGGCTGAGCTCTCTGCACTCTACAACTTCCTGTCAGCTCTCTGCTTTACACATGGTCATGTATCTGAGCCACCAGGGAAGCCCAATGTCTGTATCTCAATGCAACTCTCTCCATTCATCCCACCCTCTCCTTCCCCTGCTGTGTCTGGAAGTCTGTTCTCTCTGTCTGAGTCTCTCTTCCTGTCCTGCAAATAGGTTCATCAGTACCTTTTTCTAGGCTCCGTATATATGTGTTCATATTTGTTTTTCTCTTTCTGACTTACTTCACTCTGTATAACGCTCTAGGTTCATCCACTTCATATAGTAGGACCTGCGGAACTTTCCCTACCGGGAGATCACTAAGATAAAGAGCACTTCTTCAGAGTATCCTACCACGTCCTGGACTGTGGCCAAAGGGGAAAACCCAGATATCCAGCAATGGTGGTGGGGAAATGAAAATATTTACATATTTATATGTAACACAAATATTGGAGTGTGTTTGTGTGTGTGTGCCTATGTGTAGAGAGAGACAGAGACAGAGAGTGAAATATTTATTCTTAGCAAGGAGGTTATGACTGCATTAAGTAACCTTCTCTGTTGGATTAAATGACCAGACAAGGCAGCCTGGTAATAGATGTAAAGTACACTCTCCGATAGCCCACCAGCTGGTCATAAAAGACCGACAGGGACAAAGAAGTCCCTTGGACTGTGTTTTCTTCAAACATATTACTGTTTTAGCGTCGTCTTATGTGCAAGCTGATTAACATAGAGAGCTAGCCATGACATCCTTTCTGTTTGGGGCCACTTTGGGCTGCTACTCACAGAAGCCTGGGAGAAGAGAAGAGAAGAGTCTTGGGGATCACAGACTGGCCTCAGCTGCCTGGGAGTTTACTCGAGCCCTTTTTAGGTAGTCAGTGTACTCACTGGCCCTGAATGGACCATGGCATCTGTTCTAGAAAGCTCTTGGCAAGGTGATGGGGCTGCCTGGGAAACAGGTCCATCCCCAGCTGGGATGTCTGGTAGATTGGTGGGGATGGAGAAATAGACGGATCTGAATTTTATGTTTCTTAGCTAACCATGGCCATCCTTCTATTTCTAAGAAAACAAAATAGCACACTTCTGATGGGGGAAATGAATGTCTTCAGCTTATACTGGTGCCATGCTTGCAGAGGAGAGCTGAAACTCTATCGGGACCTGGACCTGTACAGGCCAAGTACGGATAAGAACCTGGCAGGTGCAACTGGCATTAAAAGGGTGGTATGATGTCAGAAGGCATTTGAGTGATGATAGCTCTCAGCAGGTCTATGTATCGGACAGTTGAATGTGTCACCACATGCTCTCATCTAGACAGAGATCTCCCTTCTCTCTGATTCTGTGGAATTCCCTTCCTCTCTCCCTCTCTTACTGGATCCATTGTTTCATCTACCCACTGTCATCCTCTTTCATGCTTTACTCCCTTGTTTTATTGTAGCACATCCTCTAATAGCTTCCTGAGAAATGGCACATGGTGGGTAAATTTGTCTGAGACCTTGCACATGCAAACATATTTATTTTAATTTCACATTAGATTATTCATTTGGCTACATAATGGATTCTAGGCCAGAAAATATTTTCCTTCAACACTTTGAAGGCACTGCTCCATTATCTATTAGCTTCTGCTGTTGTTGAGACCTCTGAAGAAAAGACCTCTGCTCTTTTCTATGAAGCCCAGAAACTTGTGGAGGCCTTTTTCTCTCTTGGGATTCCCTGGTGGGTCCTTGGAATGCGGGAGACCTGGGTTTGATCCCTGGTTCGGGAAGTTCCTCTGGGGAAGGAAATGGCAACCCACTCCAGCATTCTTGTCTGGAAAATCCCATGGATGGAGGAGCCTGGCAGGCTATAGTCCATGGGGCCGCAAAGAGTCGGACACAACTGAGCGATTTCACTTTATTTTTTTTTTCTTCAGTGCTTTGCTTTGTGTGATAATATGCCTTGATATGGGTCAATTTCCATCTGCTCTACTGAGAACTTGGAAACTCATTTCTGGGAAATTTATAGAATTAAATAACTCTTTCAGGCAGGATGGAATGGAAAGAAGGGTTGCTTTTGTATGGGTCCTAGGCCGCCTGAACTGGTCATCTAATTCTTTCATCCTGTCTTATTTTTCTCCTCTTTGTCTTTTTGCTTTGCATTCTGGGATAGCTCCTCCCTTCCATCTTCCAACCTGTCTGTTGAGGGTTTTGTTTCTGTTCTCACACGTTTAATTTTCCAGTCCTTTTTTGTTCTCTAAATGTTCTCCTTAAAATAGCATTCTGCTCTTGGTTCGTAAATGCAATATCTTATCTGCTGTCTTTGAGGATATTAAATGTCTATTTCTCCTCCCTGCCTAATGTCTATTTCTTTGAAGTTGTGCACCACACCCCTAGGTCCCCACCTGGGTGGCTCTTTCTCTCAAAAGCTTTCCCCCAATGTCTGGTAATCCTGGGTTGTCTACTCACATTTAGGGGAAGGGATTGCAGAGCTACCCAAAGGTCTGAGGATTGAGTGGGCTTATCCACTGGGGATTCTCTCTAGGGAGATTGGCTCAGGGCTCTGCTTGGAAACAATAAAATTATATCCATAGGTTTCTCCTAAAATCTGCAGGAGGGGGAAGAGACTTTTCTAGCTTCTTGCCTGGAGGATGTTGGTGCTATGGGGGCTGGGTGGGGCTTTTAGCCTTCAGAGTGAAAGACACCCCTCTGTCACCATGCATGGAGTCCCCCAGGCCACAGAGCCCCTGCTTCACGCTCCTCGAAGAATACCCTTCCGTGGTGACCAGCCATCCAGTGATCTGGAGTGGGCAACCATCCAGGATCTGAGGCTCTTTAAACAGATCATCACCACTCCTAGCTGCCTTTTTTTTTTTTTTTTGCCCACAGTTACCTGCCCCATGGCTCTAAGCCTTTGGAGGTTCTGTTTCTTAGCCCTCCCCATGATGGGGTCAGGACTCAGCTCTGCAAGGCCAAGCACCTCTTGTCCATTTGCCTTCCTGCCTCCCACACTTTGCTGGTGGTTGTCTTTTCTCTGTTCACCAGCTCCTTGGGAGGTTTTCATCTTCAGGAAATCTCTTTTGGTAGTTTTAGTGGGGTTTTCAGAGAGAGTAAAATTAGCTATGTGTGTTCAGTTGTCATTTTAGGCTCTGAGCTAAATCTCCTTTTGCTTCTTTCTTAGTGTTGCAAAGGGCTGTTCCTGGTTCCTCCTTTATGGTCTCATTTTTTTTTTTTTTTATGAAGCTTCCAAGTCAGAGGTTTGTAAAATTCTGTTCAGTCATATCCCAAGACAGGAATCCCCCCTGGCTGATACTAATATGAGGACATACAGTTTGGCCCTGAGCCCCTTTCCTGGGCAGATCCTCATTCCACAGCAACTGGTGCTGAGAGGCCAAAGTCTCTGAGGCTTGTCATGAGGCTCTAGCCTTGCCAGGGCCTCTCCCTGATGGTGATCCCAATGTGCATATCCTGGGGCTGATCCTGCCACCGACACGAACTTCAATCCATGCGCTCAGGTGTCTGCATGGACCTACAGCATGCTGAGCCCTGGCTGGGTCTGGTGGAGCTTGGGAACAAGATTTGGTGCTGTCTTCCGAGAGCTTCTCTGGAATGATCCAGAGGAGCGACTAGTAAAGATCTTGCCTGGGAAGCAAAAGGCCTGCCTATAAGAAGACAGGCGGGTGATGAGGAGTGAGTGGGCCCAGCCACAAGTTGGAGGCCTGGACCATCTGACAGCAGAGGGCAGAGAAAGCCAATTAGGTCTTTTGAGCAGGGACGTTCTATTTCAAATATGGGGGCTGGGGAGAGTTCAATCAACCAAGCAGCTGCCTTGCTGGTGGACAAGGCATATATCCAGTGTTTAGCTATAGGGCCAAGAAGCTAACTCGAAATTGTGTAGCATGACTCCCACTGACCAAGACAGATCAGTGACCCAGACAGGGAAAAGGGCCAGAAATTAAAAACATCAAGCTCGTGAGTGGACAGTAGCCACCTGTCGTGGACACTATCTGTCCTTGCTCTGCTGGGAAGGCAGCTGGCAGTGCAGAGCCCTGGGCACAGAGGAGCTGAGTTTATATCCCTCCCTTCACTGTCTCTGAGTCCTACAAGCTCCTAACAAACTCCAGACTCCATGACATGGTCTTTTGCCTCACACAGAAAAGCAGAACAGTCAGGTACAAGAAGAAATCTGTTCTAGAAGCAGCATCCAGAAGTAAAAGCAACCTGACACAGGTTTTTCATTTGCTTTTAGCTTGAGAGGGCTTCCCTTGTGGCTCAGCTGGTAAAGAATCTGCCTGCAATACGGGAGACCTGAGTTCGATCCCTGGGTTGGGAAGATCCCCTGGAGAAGGAAAAGGCTACCCACTCCAGTATTCTGACCTAGAGAATTCCATGGACTGTATAGTTCTTGGAGTCGCAAAGAGTTGGACACAACTGAGCGACTTTCACTTCACTTAACTTAGGTTGAGAATGTCTTTGATGGTTCAGCTCACTTCCATCCCTGCTCTCACCCTTCTGGATGATGCTCCAGGCCTGCATCCGATTGTCTTTGCGTAGAATCAGGAGCAAGACTTTGCCTAATTCCGTGGTTCTGTTTGGGACAGTCAAGGCCTCCTGCCTGCCTTTGGTGTGACCTCACTGCTCTCCATGGGTCTCATCCTGCCAGCCCAGATGATCCCGACTCCTCTGGCCCTTAGCTTCTGCTTTCCTTCTGCTCCCCCTCCGGAGGATAGAGACCGTCTCAGAACCTACATCAGGGTCCCTTCCCCTAGGGTGGGGGAGCTGGGAGTGGGGACAGGGAATACTTGCTTTTCTGACTTTAGGCAAATTCTTAGCTGACCTCCTACAAGTGACAGCCCCTCTTCCAAGGCCAAGGTGGAAATGTTTGAATCCGTGTGGTTGGTCAGTGTGGACCTACACCCCAGTGGTGACTCTGTGTGGCTGATTATTCACTCTTGGATTCCCAGGAACGCAAGGCAGGGAATTTCAAGCCCCAGTAAGGAGTAGGTGTGTGGGCAGATTGGAAGAGGAGGCCAGGGGGTGCAGACCGGTGGCAGAGGTTGGGGAGCATTCGCCCTCGATGCCCGAGTCCCATTCTTGGGGCCCGAGTCCCATTCCTAGGGATCCCCAGTGTTGTTCTTTCTTGGCCAGGGCCAGGGTGGCAGGAGGGTAAGGGTCTTGGTAGGGGCTGCCCGGCCTCAGGATCGCTGCAGGGAGTGAGGGAGGGAGGAAGCGAGGGGAAGCGGGTCCGGGACCGGAGGGCGGCGCTCGAGGGAAACTGGGCAGCCCCGGGCTTTGGGGTCCTCCGCGCCTCG
>NW_011494943.1:10477094-10499512 GCF_000754665.1 Bison bison bison | reverse complement strand
CTTCTCAGCCCTCCCGCCCTCGGGGTCAGGGGTCTCCCCGCGGGGTCGGGGCTCTCTGGGTTCCCTCCTGGGCTCGGGTCGCGCGGCACGTGGTCCAGCCCGCGGCCGGAGGGGCGACGGGGTCGGGCTCCATGGAGAAGCCAGGGAGTCCCGCTCGTGGCGTTGATCGTGGCGGCGGTGGTGGTGGCGGCACAGTGCCCGGCGTGGGGAACTCCCTGGCGGGGGGAGGCTGAGCGGGAGGAGATCCCGTCTCCGCGGGGCGCGTCCGGGGTACGGAGCTGGAACCTGCGCGGGTGGGAGCGACCCCTGGGCACCCAGTCCCCGGGAACCCTGCCTAAGTCCTCGAGGAGAAGGGTTCACCGGAGGAGTTGATAACCCAAAAGAGTTGTGGGGAGGAAGGGTCTCCCACGGTTCCCTAGAGAGGCCCCGGGCCCGCAGCGTCGCGCTGTGCGCCGGTGTGAAGCGGCAGGGGGAGCCGCTAGCAGGGCCCTCCAGGCGGCGGGCTGGGGGCGCTCCCCGCAGAGTCTCGGGAGTCAGAGAGGCTCTGGCGTGAACCCAGGCTGCTTCTCCGAGCTTCGGCCGCCCCCAGGGGCTGGCGCAGCCCGGCGCTGAGGGAAGCTGGCGCGAAGGCGGTCAGGCATACCCAGTCCAAACTTTCTATCCCGGTGGTCTCAGAGGTGGTGAGACTCGCCGGGGAGGGGGGAGGGGTCCAGGGCTCGCCCCCTCGGGAGGGCTGTCTCTGGCGGCACCTCGGGGTGACGCAGCCTCCCCCGGCGCGGAGCCTCTCCGGGTTTGCATCCCCGCAGTGCCCGCGCTGCCGGGGGCCCTCACCGGGTACACGCGGGGACGAGGACGCGGCGCGGGGCGTGGAGGAACATTGGGACCCCATCCCGTCCCAGAGCGGCCCCAGGATCCGAGGTCTGACATAGGGTAGGAGGGATTTACTGGGAGTCCAGGATTTCAGCTCCTCCAGCGGCCGCGGGGTCCGGCGAGGGTGAGGAAAAACTCCTTCCTGACGGAGCTCTCCAGCTTTGGGTAGGGACTGGATTTATTCTTTAATGGTCACTTTAAAAAGGACGCCCGCGGTACAGCTCACGCTGATGCACGAGACATTCCGCGGTGGAGGAAAAGGACGGGTACGGAGGGACTCAGCCCTACACCTCAGCTGGGGGTGAAGTCGCTTCTCCCTCGCGCCCGGCCGCTAATTTCCAGCTGAAACACCCGCTCGGCTCGGGGGACGCCCTGGGCGCGCGCCCGGGAGCCCGGGGCACTTAGTACAGAGCAGGTAGGAGGCTAATGGAGTGGGGTCGCCGGTATGAGGTCTATCAGCCGGAAGCCGGCTTTGGTTTTAGTGGTCTGCAAATAATCATAATAAAAGTATAAACATTGTAGCAGAACTTGCTCATTAAGTGTGCATCTCGGAATTGGGCGGATGTCTTAATTAGGCTGCGTTGTTAACGGGTATATTGCACTAATTAAAACCAAACCCTCCAGGTGAGGGAAGATTGTGAAGGGAGAGAGGGAGAAAAGTTGCAATGGAAGCGCAGCCTGATGGAAGCGGGAGGCAGGCAAGTGGGGGGCCTCTCTGAGGACCGAAGAGCACTGGGACGGGGGGTTTGGGGAGGGCGTGGCAAAGGAGCTCCTTCTGAGCATTAGGCGGGCTTGTCCCACAGTCCCCGTCTCCACCTTGGGGCTCAGAGCTCCATTATGCCCTGAGGTTGGAGGTTGCCACCCCCGTCCCTCCTCAGAGACTGGAGGCCTCTCTGGGTGGGCACTGGGCTCACAGGCACACTCTCCTGGAAGCAGTGCTTAACTGATTTCCCAACCGGGAGCTTCTGAGAGGGTAGAGCAGAGCCCTGGAGAATGAGGTGAGAAGGTCTGGGGGTTAGGAAGCAGAAGCTAGAGTGGAGTTTCTGGTGCTTGGGGCCTGGTGAGGCAGCTGGAAACCAAGGAAGGGGTTTGCCAGAGTCACGTGGGCTGTCTGTGCTGGAGCTGCTGGGCTTTTTTGGCACCACTTGCCCATTTCCAACAGCAATCCCCTCCTCCATTAAAAGAGGACTCGAATGATTGCTCAGATTCCCCCCTCTAGGGGCCTGAGCTTAGAGAGAACTGAGTCCATCCTTGGGCCTTGGGTAGCCTCAGGTCACCTGGGGAAGCTGGAGTCCAGGAAAGTCCCCATAGGCCAGGATCTGGCTATGCTGGGCCTTCATTGAAAATGTCTCCTGTCCAGTGCCCTGGGAAAGGAGTCGAAGCTGGTCCGGGTGTATTCATGGCC
The DNA here is from genome assembly GCF_000754665.1 of Bison bison bison. NCBI lineage: Eukaryota > Metazoa > Chordata > Mammalia > Artiodactyla > Bovidae > Bison > Bison bison. The sequence goes on along the minus strand of NW_011494943.1, from coordinate 10,497,237 downwards.
TTTCCGCAGGGTCCCAGAGGCCAGGCGGGACGGAAGGCTGAGTCCTGGACGGCCCCTGCCACAGGGGGCGCAGCTGGCGGCAGCACCAAGGACAGGGCCAGGGCCCGCAGCCTGCTCTGGTGCCATCCTCCCTGAGGAGGTTGTCCTGGGGCCGCTGGGGGCGCTGCCTCGGCGGTGGCTCTCTTCACCCTGCTGGGGGGGAAGGGTTAACCCAATGCCAGCCAAGAGGCAGATTTAGGAAGGAGGCAGATGGGAGGACTCTTGGGTACCACTCTAGAGTGGGCCTCTGTTATGTTCCTGCTACTTGCTAAGCTTTGAGCTCTACCAACGGCTTAAAGAAATGGCTTCCAAGAATTGGAGAGAAATTATGGAGCTCTTTGGTATTTGGGGTGGACTGGGCATGGTATTGGCCAGAGAAAATGCCAGCCCCAAGTCTGGATTGCTCCTTGGCCAGCCTGGTCCAGCTTGGGTACAGCACCTTACTCCTAAGGGCAGAGATACTGGTTGATTTATCCCCACTTCCTCCTGGGCACGTGGCATTATTTGATGCCTGCTTGTAGAATTAGGAGTAAAGGAATGTAAAGGTGAAGGAAGCACCTCTCCCCCCGTACATGTCAGAGTGGTGGTGTGTGGGGTGGGGGGCAATGTAAGGAGCCTGGGGAGCCATGCAGGGAGAAGCCTCTGATTGAGCCTGGAGTGACAGTGAACAGGGAATTGAAACACTCTTTTGCAGTGGTTGTGGTGTGGGGTTACCTCATCTAGCCCATCCATGTGCCTGCAATTTTGGTCTTTTTGGTCCTAGCTGTCTCTCTGTGTTTATTTATTTCCACACTCCTGCTTGATACTTTGTTATAAAGACAAATGGAACCTGACTCACAGCTGACATTTGGTGAGGAATTTTTTGTTTTTAAACAAGTGAAGGGGAAAAACCATCCTGAAACTTCCTGCCTTGAACAGAGATGCTATGCTCCTCTGTGGGCACCTGCCTTTCCCTAAATCCCCGCCTGCTGCAGGCTTTTTCTTCTGCAAGCGATGCCGGCTTTATAAACACATCCCATTTGCACCTACATCTTTTTGATTAGCTGCAATGTCTCCCCACGTTCTTTCATAAAGCAGCACGTTATTTTCACAGGTTCATGAAACATTCAGACAGCCTAAACATCTTATTTTTTGCTGCCTCTCTGAAGTAGGTTTCTCTCTGAGCCATCACTGTCTCCTTTTTATTTATAACGTTCTGGTTCCATCTCTCTCTCTCTCTCTCTGTCCGTCTGTGTCTCTTTCTCCTCCCCTTTTATGTCTTCTTTTCTCCCTTTTCATTCTGAGTGGTGCAGGCACTTGGTATATGACTTTCTCTTTGAATTACGTATGAGAATTGAGGACAGCTTGCATCTACAGGTGGGATGGGGAGTAACTGAGTACATGGTGAGGTCTTTTCTTTGTGGAGGACTGCAGACAGAAAAATGAGTAGAAATACCTCACTTAAAGAAATACCTTGTGATGTGGACTGGTTTATTAATATAAAATGTACATTTTTAAAGCGCAGCGCACTTAGTAAATGAGTTTGCTGTCGCAGTTTCTCCAACACGTGAGCTGACACCAAAACATGCCTTAGAAGGTGACTTGAGATAATAAAGAGCATAAAATCTGCTACTTCATTTGAAAGCATTTCCTCTAGTAGCCTGGGGAAAGCTCCCAGTATATACATTGCATTTTGGAAAGTGTTGCCAGGGAGCAGGTGAAGCAAAACTGAATGCTATGGCCCAGGAGCCAGGGGAGCCCCACAAGGGACGGCCGCCAGCAGGGCCCGCAAAAGACTGCTAATTTTATTTAGGCTCCAGGGACCTAAAGATGTGCTCACCGTGCGACAGGGGCCCCTCCTTTGGATCTAGTCTTCACCCTTTCTGTGTAGCTCGGGGCTGGGTACTGCTGATTCCACCTGGGGAGTGGGCTATAACTTGCTGGCATCAATTTGTGTGGGATGGGGTGGGGTCTTCAGAGTTATAGTTTCCTCTGAGGACCAAGAACAAAGCAGTTTGGTTGCAAGTTTTTGAAAGGTCTAATTGTTTAAAGCCAGAGAGAATTCCTAGCAGAAAAAAAGGAGGGGGGAGAATATACATATTTTGAGCAGAATTTTATAAAATATTTCTTTGGTTCATGGCTGTCCAAAGAGCTTCTTCCTAAGCTTCTAGAAGAACAGAGGCATGAGTGAAGAACTGCCCGCCCTATGCCTTACCACAATGGTTCCCTCCCAGATCTCCTCCTGATCATCAACCCCGTGTGTCAGGTCTCAGCTGTTGCTCAGGGAAGCCACCCCTTCTGGTCTCTTATCGCTTCGGACTATGCCTGGAAACCAGGAGGAGAGGGCAGGTGGTCAGGTTTGTCTTTTTTTGGCCTTTCAAGAAAATAGTCCTGCTTGCAGGGGAGGAACTGCCTGGGGCACACTCGCTCCCAGCTGGCCCCTGCACAGCTTCATCACATTCCTTTTGGAGGGCCAAGTGGAAATGTAACAGAAGTCTTCTGTATGGAAGAGAAGAGAATTCTGTGTGCCTCTATTTCTCCGAGGCGTCTTGTCTGACACCAAAATTCTTCCACCAAATCAAACAAGCCAGAAGTCAGCCAGGCCCCCCGCTCCCGCACAGGGCTGCCTGTCCATTACAACTACGATGTACCAGTAGTGCCCTGCACAAACCTAGGGACCGTTCAGAGCTCTGTGTGCGAATAGGTGGAGAGCTGCCGCCCTGCTTATTACTGTCTCCTTGTCTGTGACACCAAATGAAACAGAGGGATGGTGGTGACAAGAAGTGTGGTCCTCCAGAGTCTAGGTACTTCCCCTGCACCCCTGAAATTTGCGCCCTGTCTCAGGATAGTTTCCTTTTAGGTAGGGATAATGAGAACACAGAGAGGCACATTGTTCTCGGCAATGAAGGCTCTTTTTATGTAAAAATGTGAAACTCTGTTGAAGCCAAAGAACATAAAGTTTACTTGTATTAAAAAACTGGATACAACTTGGAGAAAGATTTAAAGAGGTATGAATACCTAGGTACATTTAGGAGTAATTTCTCACTAAACTTTAATAGCTCAAGATCCTTCCTGAATCCAAATGAGATGCTTCACTATAGGATCCAAAAGAAAATAACTCCTAATTTTCCTGGAACTTCTCTTTTAAGGGCTGGGTGCAGGGCAATGCTCCAGGGTGTGTACATAAAAGCTTCTGGGCCACTTGAAATCAAAGCTTCTGCTGATGATTTCTCCCCCACCCCTATCCCTCTTTCTTTTGGCAATAGCAAGAAGGGCTTTTTAACCTTCTGTTTTCAGCAAGAGGTGTTAAGATGAATTTTTAATACTTCAGTGAGATCGCCGCACATACCACGGTTTCCCTACTTTTCTCGTCACCTTGAGATGCAAGAAGCAAAAGGAAAATCAGAATGATGCTTCAAGCTGGGTCTGCACACAGGTTCCTGTTGGGTTCCACCCTCTCCTGACTCACTCTCCCATCCTTTCTTTTCCCTGGAGATCTACTCTGAATCTTCATTCAGTTCGTCTCCTTATTAACCGGCACTGGCTTCCCTGAGATTGTGCGTTGTGGCCGTTCCTTCTTGTAAGAACCACCCTTCACCCCTGGGACACACACATTTAGATGCACATTTAAATGGAATGTAACTTCTGGACAGAGCTGTGAGTTAATTACCTTACTTGAGACCTCAAGCCCATTAAGGGTGCAAGGAGCCGATCTGGCACTCGCCTGAGATGTAGCGGGAGGCTGTGTGCAGGGGATGTAAGGTGTGAGGCCAGGTTCTGACTTCCAGGGCGGTGGGACTGACTGCAATATGCCGGAGGGGAGAGCATGTAGACTTCCCAGCCCTGTGTCCTGGGTCAAGCTTGTGAAGCCTAGCTTGCTCAGCTGAGAAGAGGGGCGAAGTGATACACGTAAAGGAACTGGTGCACAGTAGGCCTGCAACAGCTGGTGGTGAGCACAGACCTTCCCTGGTGCCATCCACATGTTGGAGGAATGAGCAAATGTCAGAGTTAAGGAAGTGGATTCTGCACTGTGTCCTTTTGCCACAAGGAGATGATGCTGTTTTAAAATGGTTCCAGATAAAGTCGCAGGTGCTAGGACAGAAACAAGTCTTAGCATTCCTGTATAGGTGAGGATATCCTTACGTGCTCAGGGGGCTGATGAGGGTCCCCAGGAGGAACCTGGCAGCTCATGTTCTCAGGAACACTTATGGCCAGGCAGAAAGACATGAGTGAGGGTCTGTCTGTGGGGCTGTGGTCCCAGCGGTCACCCTGTTCATGGCCTCCAGAGGGTGAAGGGGCTTCTGGCCTCTCGAGGTGTGCCCCACTGATGCGCCATCACCCCCTCCTCATGCCTCCACTCCCGGTTGAATGTCAAGGGACACAGAAGGAGGGGGAAGTGCTGGGTGCTTTACTTTCGCAGGAGTGGCTTTGGATTCTAAGAGATGGGGGCCCTAGCTCAATGTCAGCTGGATTCTCCACGAGGAGGAAGAAAAGAAGAATCGTGACCTCCTCCCCTTCCCGGACGTCTCTGAATCTGAAGATCGCCACTATGGCACTTAACGCTCAGACTGAAGGATTCTATCCCACCTCTGCATTCAGCAAGGAGATGTTTTTGATTCCCAGGACCCAAAGTGTGACAAACCGAAACTCAGTTTTGCAAAACCCATTAGAAATAAACATAAACTGTACATGCCTTTCTGGAATATTGACTCTCCCTCATTGAAGGGACCACTGTGATGCCATCAGGCACAGCTGGGGCCCCCACTGCAGGGACTGGTGAGGTGGAACCAGGGCCTAAGGGCCTTCTTACCCAGGCTCCTCGTCGATGGGGGTGGGGGCTGTGATTCACCAACTTCCCTCATGTGTCCCCCAAGCTACTCATCGTGGGACTGATAGTGCCTGCAGCATACCTCTTAGGAGTGCTATCCACGGGTACATTAGTCAAGTATTTTGAAATGTTCACAGAAAAGAGAGGTGCTGGAGGAATTTAAGGTGAGAATTATTGTTTTGGGTTGGTGTAATATTATAATCAACACTCCCAAACAGCCAGCGCCTATCAAGTATCATCATTCCAGAAGTCTGTTCGCTACGTTGCCAGCTGTGAACCTTTAACTGCTGACCAAAGGGAAGGAGATAGAGAAGCCGGAGGATGGCCTTTGTTTGGTGAGGGGCTCCATTTCCTTGTCCTAACCTCGGAAGCCCTGAGGTTGGTGTCTGGGACAACAGGATGAAAGGCAGCTTACCAGCATGTCTTTTTTTTGTTTTTGTTTTTTCCCCCTCACAGACTGATCTCTCCTAGAACAGTTGAGAAGAATGCACACAGAATCTACATTCTTTTGACCCTTCCAACATCCGCTGGCCAAGACTGGGATCGCTCCCTAAGGTTGCCTTTGTTTTCGAAAATACGTGTCCAGCTGTATCGGTTCACTGACAATATTGCAGTGATTAGCGCTGGCTGTCCTGACTTGTCTGTGCTTAAGCTTGTAAAACGAATGGTGCATGGGTGCTTTCCCCCACGTAGATGGAAATCCCATTTCAGAAGTAGAACTGTCTGGACAGAACAGATGGGCAAAACCAAAACCAGGTCATCGGTATCAGTGCTGACATGTTAAAAGTGCAGCGCGCAGTCCTGCCCTCCCCACACCATTCTTTCCTCGTCAGAAGTCACCACAGAGACTGAGGGAGCGCTAAACCACCTGCCCCCTGCCCATCATGGACACAATCGTATGTTTTGCTCAGATCCTAAGAAGGAAAACCCACAAGACCAGACTTGGAAAATTTCGGACCCCAAGGATAATTTTTCAGAAAGTAATGAACGCTAGAAAATGAGGGCTATAAAGGAAGTCTTTAGGTAATAATCATAACTATAATGTTCACCACTTTGAAATGCATTAATATAGACTAAAATTACAGAAAATATGAAGTCTGCTGGAGGGGGAAGGAGGCCTGCTTTGGAGCCTGAGGCCAACCTCCTGTGTGCCCGTGGCTTACCCCCCTCCCCCATCTCTTACAGAGAGGTCCCTGTGCTCTCAGCTGGGACCAGTCACACACACAATGAAGGTTGGATGGAGGATAGTATTTCCTCTCCAGTGGGTTCCTTTCAGGGCTGTGCTGTTTTTCAGAAGGCAGGGGAATGCCAAGACTCCCCCGGGGTCTGGCCCACTTCATAGGAGTCAGGCTGCTTGAGAGCTGGGCTCTGTGAGGCCAGTGTGTAGACGCTGGCTCAGGAGGGCGTAGCCCAGGGTACCCCATGCACACTGTGCCTACTGCCGCCTCGCCTCCAAGCTGCAGTGAAGACTCCTCTTCAGTACCCTGGGGTTAGGAGCAGACACAGGGCACATGGCCGTGCTCCACCCCTCTGTCTCCCTCCCCGACCCCACCAGCCTCTTTCTCCTGCTCCTCCTCCCCCAGTCCCCGCCTTCACCTTCAAAGCCAGCAGACTGCTCCTGCGGGATGCAGGCGAGGGGCTGGCAATGGCAGGTCAAGCAGCGCTGAGCTCAGAGCAGCCGGGAGGAAAGATTTACGGTTCCTCCCTGCCCTGCTGGATGGACAATTAAAGCCTTGCACGGCTGGAGGAGAGCGGGTCGTTAAGAGTCAGGACGGTCAGAATAAATCAGTCACCTCCACTTAGACGGCTGAGCTAGGCTGCTTCCTGGGGCCTATAGGGCAGGAGTCCCTTGGGTGTGGGTTTGAAGGCTCTGCAATGGACGATTAAAGGATCTGACATGCTCTGGGCTCCATCCGAGACCGGACCCGAAGACCCCAGTGTCTCCTCACAGATGGGGGATGTGCTGCAGGGTCTTCCGCGCAAGTTCTGAGTAACGCATTTGTGTTTTGTCTCCTGAGCAGCTGGTGGGCGAAAGAGCCACAAACTGGAATGTTTGTGGGTCAGAATAGTGGACCCCAACCTGGCAGTAGAGTGTGCGTGTCCATGGATATGTGTGCGTGTGTGTGCACAGGTGTGAGTGTTGGCATGTGTGTGCACGGTGTGTGTGTGTGTGCACACATAGATGTTGTGTGTTCTCACCTCCTGGACACCTGCAGGCTGCACTTGTGTCTCTAAACCCACACAGCCCGCTGCCAGACTGCCTGGGGCGGGTGTCTGAGCAACGGCCAAGCCCAGCCATCGTCCCTCTTCATTTGTTCTGTGTCTGACTTCAGTGCCTTGGAGACTCTGGCAGTTTCCTCAAGGAAACTTTGTCTTTGTGGAAATAAGATGCCAAGCATTCCTCGGCCCTCCTACCGGCTAATTGATGATGTGATCCCGCGTGGGAGCCTTGTCATTCCTGGAAACGCTCTTTATTTCCTGCGTTTCCCCACCTCCTTCCCCGCCCCTCCTGCCTCCCCACTGGGGTCGGCTTTCCACGATGGTGGTGGAGCCACTCCACATGAGTCGCGGGCTGCGGCGTTAGCGGTATTCAGCCAGCCAGCACGCCAGGCCTTTCATTAACTCGGATACTACAATTATGTGCGCCGAAAGGCTGAAAGGGCCATTTAGGATTTTTCTGCTTAAAAAAAAATATATTCCTTTTTTCACAGCCATCTGCCCAGCCCTCTGGGGCCACAGCTGTGACACGGAACGGTGCATGGCCTTCAAGCACTCCTCGGTGCTCCTGACCCCGACCCTAATCCATCCATTGGCACAGTGGGCAGCAGGGTGGGCGGGGCCCCACCATTGTTCTGCCCGGAGGTGCTTTGCAGACTATTGGTACTGCAGGCCTGGAGGAGTGTGCTTCCTGCTGCGGTGACTTAACTTTTGGCACAGCCAGGGCCACTGAACCGATGGCCGTGTGCATGGCGGTTGTGCCCTGTTGACACGTGAGCATGTCCCTCAGCATGGAGAGGCTGCTCCTGCTGCCTTCGTGGAGAAAGGTCAGTGTCAGGGCTGTGGCTCCCATTTGCTCCCACAGAGGCCACTCGGGCATTTTTGTGGGAGAACGTAGTTTACATGGCTTGTGCTGGCCCCTTGTGTATGCACGTGTGTGAGTGTGTGTGCAACTCTGCCTGTGATTTGCCTCTGATTTTGGAGGAGATTGCCTGACTCTCCCCAGATTGGGTGAGTGGTGTTGTGGGACCTGGTTGGGATCCCCAGGGGTCTGGTTTGACAATCTCTGGACTCCTAGGGAGGAGGAGGCATGGAGATGTGTGGGAGGTGCACTGGCTCCAGGTTACCCCACAGAGAACAGCCACCCAGAGCAGAAACTGGACTTGTGACGGTGGTGCTTGGACAAGACGTGCCTCCCCCTTGGAAGGTAATTGCAAGTCTGGAGACAGCCGCTGCCTTGGATGCAGTACCCAAAAAACTCATAAAAGTGTTATTCAGGGACCTTGTTATCTTAAAAAAGAAGGAAAGAACCCAAGCACCAAATAACAACCAGCAACTCACAAACTTATTTTTTTAAACTTCCCTGAAGTTGCCATGGTTACCCGCATGCGTGGTTCCTGGCTCTCTTGCTCTAAGTGGAGCGGCTCAGAGCAGGCATTAAACCCTTGGTGCGGGGCTTCCACGGTGTGTCCGCCCATCTGAGGAGCCCGTTTGTGCTCTGGCATGGAGGGAAAGAGTGAGGCTACAGTAGAGATTTTGCAGGACCATAGTGCATGATATTCTAATGTAGCGCTACTGAGACTCTGGAGACAGAATTTGTCTCCCACGCTAAAATAATTATAGCCGGGAGAACAGAGAAGACATCATTCCAGGCCCTTAACGGTGAGGAGTGTGTGTGTGTGTGTGTGTGTGTGTATGTGTGTGTGCATGCGTGCACGCGCATGCCTTATTCCCTGGTTCTTCAAGGAGCACTTGTATGTATCCGGCTATACATGTAAGGGCAGCCACGACCTGCCACGTCCCTACACCTGTCGGCTGTATAGCGTGTATCCAGACCATGCTATGGGATATAAATTTCTGCAGGAGGCTTTGGGGGAGGAGGATGCCAGACCAAGATTCCTTCCAGCCAGACTTCTCTCTACTCAGAGAGCAGAGCCCACAGAATGAGTCGAGGCACAGTCAGCTGTCTATGGGCTCTCAAGGGGCCCCCTGGGTACCCACGGTCCAAGCTCAGCCTTTGTAGCTGGAACATTAGCTAAAAAAAGAGGAGACCAGGTGGTTGGCCAACTGCCTTGTCACCACCTGCCCTAGAGTCTGACTGCTTTTCTCCCGTGGGCATCTGGCCTCAGGGCTCCAGTGACCTGTAGGGTGTCTCCTCCATGCTGATTGCAAGGTGAAGCTGTTCTCTTTTGACAGACAGTGGGGTGCTGAGGCCAGGGGTGGCCTGGATTTCTCCTATAGGATCTTAGGAATGGTTGGCCAGTGGGTAGATGGTGAAGACAAATGGGGACATTCTAGATTCTTTCACAAGCATGGGACAGGGCATATCTAAGGCTGGTGGGCAACTGGAACTTAACTTGTGCTCCTCACACAAAGGACAGGAGAAGCCATCTTCAGAGGCCCCTTCTCGTGGCTCCCTCTGGGCCTGACAGCACCCTCTATTTCGCAGCACTTTCTGGGAGCGGTAATTAGCACTCATAAGGAAGAATGAAAAGTGATAGATCCTGGTAGGTGTTTGCACATCTGTCTGCTGTGTCAGATTGGAAAGGCTTTGATGGCAGGGACCCTGTTTTCCCCCAGAGCTTGTGGATGCCTCTCTACTCGCAGTATGTTCTTAGTCACTGTTTGTGGGGGTTTTGACAGCTAGCTGGTGGAGGTGTGGAAGCGGGCCTGGTATCCTGTTGCCCTCCATCCACTGGGTCAGCTGGGCCAGCAGCTGAGGGGCCTGAGGGGTTTCTGTGCCTTGGTTCTGTCACTGGAAGGCCTGCCGAGTCCTGGTGGTGGGAGGGTTTGCAGGAGGCCTGGTCCTCCTCCTGGGTGTGTTGTGGGTCTACTCTGTGTCCAGGGGCCTGGAGCTGGGCTGCTGCCAGAGGGGCCATGGGCCCACTGGTCTGTAGGAAAGCCTTGTGGTTTCTGGCTTGGAGAAGAAGTGGTCTCAGCTTCAGCCCTAGGGGTGGCAGAAGTGAGGCGATGCCCCATGGGCTTGGTTGGGCTGTGCATCCAGCCACACCAGCTTCCTCCCCTTCAGCCTGGAAGTGAAGGGACTTGCACTGTGTGCCGCTGTTTTCCCAGAACCAAGGTCAACTGCCAAAGAGAGCAGAATGCCTCCAAAAGTGGGTGGGGAGACCTCAGATGTGTCTCTCAGTCCCATTCTTTGCTGGGCTTGGAGTGAGGAGTAGATGAAAGGGAAAGAACATTTCTAGGAAGATGCTGGAGTCTTCTAGAAGATGCCAGACTATTCTGGAAGAGAGCCTGAGACTCCTTAGGTGCATGACCCTGGGTTGGCTGCATCCTGTAGAGTGCAATGTAGCCCATCTACTGGGGAGTCATCTCGCGATTATTGATGCTAATGGAAAACAGAAGTGAAATGGATAATTCAAGATGGCAGATGAATCAATATTATTTATATTTAGCTTGTGAGTGTGCTGCATATTTCTCCACTGGCAGATTGGCCTTCACAATCATATTTTGCAGAATCCAAGAATCTGCTGTCGTCGGGCCAAGGGCTGCCACCTTGCTCTCCTTCCAGGAGAGTTGTTGGAACACACGCACTCGATCCCCTCGTGACTTGGCCACCAGCACAGAGGGAAGCGCCAGACCATCCTTACTAACACCTGCCCTTTCCCCATCTCTCAAAGGTCTCCTACTGCTGACAAACCTCCTGTAGCGGGGACTGTGTAAAAAACGATTAGAAAGAATGGTTTATTCAAACAGTGAGTTTTATGCAGCTGTTTTAGATGATGTGGAAAGAAAGCCACAGTGCAGTGTAACTGGAAACGGAAGTCGGCAGAACAATCTGTGTCCTTTAATATGGAAACAAATACATATACTGTCTTGTATTCTCAAGACACAGTAGGTGCTCAGCGTGCACTTGCTGGAGGCTCAGTTAGGGGCATGGGCCCCAGTGCGGGTGGATGGGCCTGCTCGAGGGGCCCACATCTCCCATCTTCAGTGGAAGATGCCAGTCTCTTCTCTCCCCTGCCATCAGCATCTCAATCTATGCACCAGTGCTCTTTGGCACCAAAGTTTAAAAAAATGACCTTTGATTTCTAAGGTGCCTTACTTTAGACCTTGTATCGATTGACAATTTTATATTGAACAATTGGCTGAGCTCACACTGTCCTCCCAGAAGAACACCGTGAAGTCACACAGACTCAGGGTCGGACCAGGGACTTGGGGCAGGGAGGCTTGCTGGCTGTGCAGGGTGCATGCTCAGGGGCTAGGTGGCTGCAGGCCTGGGGGCCTCTGTGTGTGCCTCTGCTTGTCCAGGGTCCTGCGGTGCCTGCTTTAAATACCCAACCAGAATCAAGGCTCTCGAGTTGACTTGTAGGGGGAGAAGAAAAACAGGATATGGAGAGGGGCTGATTGATGGTGAGGAAAAGATGCTTCCAGAGAATGTCTCAAGATCTGGAGGCAACGATCTAGTTCCTCCTGTCTTTCGCGTGGTCTGAGAGCTTCTGGAGGGTGCTGTCCCATAGCTTTTTTGGCAGAACCGTCTAGAATGAAGGCTTGTTCCTGACTCACATCCTCAATCCCAGAAAGCTCCTGCAGGTTTTAAGGAGCATCTCGCACCAACTCAGCCCTTAGCTCTTGGATTCTTCTACTTCCAGCAACAAGAGTAGAGGAAAGGGCCACAGCCTCTCACCTCCCTGGCACATAGCAGATGTTTAATAAACACTTAAAGTACGTGTGGGGGAGGACTGTCCTTCTGCCCTGAGAATGCAGACTGACAGCTTCCTTTTCCTCAGTAACATCTCTCCCTCTATATCCCCATAAACCTTAAAACAACTAACTCAGGAAGAGGGAAGAAGCAGGGAGGGAGAGGGTAGGACTGATGGATTCCCCAGGTATCCAGATCCAGTGAGCCTCTTCCGCAAGCGGTTTTTGGTTTCTGTCCTAGAGCCCGCTGGTCCCCTTCTTCTATTTCCTCTGCTGGCCCTCAGGACTGGAGTAGGCTGGCAGGAGAACACGTGCTGGGCCGGAGCTGGTGACCTTCTGTCCAGAGCTGGGACCTGAGCTTGTGCCTGGCGTAGCCATCAGGTTCTGTTGCTCCCGCTTCTCTCTCTAGTCATTTTAAAAACCAAGACAGTAAAAGAAAACTAACATTGGAAGGAGACACGATCATATCACAGAGTTATCTAACGCTATCAGGCCACTCTGGTGCCCAGAAATTAGATTATTTTAGAATTCCATCAAATTAAGGGAGGATTCTTCTCTCTGGTTCCCGTCTCCCTGCCCCTTCCTCTCGGTGTCCCTCTCTCCTCTTGCCCATCCCTCCCTGCCGATGAAAGATTTTCTGGCGGTGTCAAGGCAATGTGACCTGGTTCTGTAATAAAGAGGAGGCTTATTAGAATTAAGGCCTAACAGCGTTAAAAAAGCAATCTTTGCAAGATTGAGGCCACGGGGGAATTGTAAATTCTCAGCAAAGACCTCATTTAAGGATTGGAATAAAAACTTGACACGCATGTGCGGGTGTGCACACATGAAGGGGTCCTCGCTAAACAAAAGAGGCTTAGTTAAAAGAAAAAAGGGCAAAGGGGAGCGGGAAGGCTTGGGGCAGAGGGGTAGGAGGGTGGTGTCCCTGCACCTGGCCCCAGGCAGGGGCCTCCTGGGTCGTTTTGCCGGCCAGGGGAGGGCTGTCCTTCTGTGGAAGTCTCTGCACCCAGACCTCTCCTGGAGCAGCTGCCCCCCTGCCTCTGTCACCTGAGGACGGCGTCAGGCAAACGGAGCTGTGTGCCACCCTAGCCCCGGGTGTCAGGGGCTGTCATTCTAGATTGAGTGGCTGGGGTCCCTCCTCTCGCTGCCAGTCATGTTTCTTATCTGGCTGTTGCTGTGGTTTAGGGTCTGCCAGGGCAGGGCTGTGGATGGTGGCAGCCTGTGTCTGGCCCCCTCTGGGCAGGGAAGAGGTGAGTGGCAGAGATTTAAGCCTAAGGTGATGCTGTCAGTGGAGGAGACAGTCTGGATACACTGAGTTTGCAGGTTCACTTACCTATCATCTTAGTCCTGTTCAGGGCTGCTCTAACAGAACAGCACAGATCAGGTGACCTATGAACCACACTCACGTGTTTCAGTTCTGGAGACTGGAGTCCGAGATCAAGGCACTGGCAGATCCAGTGTCTGGTGGGGACCCGCTTCCTGGTTCATCGCTGGCGCCTTCTGGCTCAGTCCACACAGGTGGGAAGGGGTGAGGGAGCTCCCTGGGATTTCTTCTGTAAGGACACTAATTCCCTCATCACTAATCACCTCCAGAGGCCCCACCTCCTAATACCAACACGTTGGGGGTTAGGATTTAACATATGAATCTGGAGGAGACACAAAATACCTGTCAGAGGTCACTTCTTGCAGTAATCAGTCTCATGAAGTTTTACTTGAAAAGCTGGCCTTCAAGAGACAGGCTGGGGGGGCGTGGAGGTGGGGACACATGCTCCCGCGAAACAGACTATTGCCTTCCTTCTGCTTGGGACTGCTGCGGGAGAGTGCATCCCTCGGAGGCCTCTGGGCTCACCCCCATTGGGCAGCTGTGGCCATAGCCTGCATGTTGGCAGCTCCTGCTCTGGGCATCTGCACTTCTCTGCCCTGCTCTTTCAGGAGGATGGGGTGGGACATGGGGCTTCTGTGGGGACTGTGCTGCTTTATTGCTTTGGGCTGTGCATGGCACACAGGAGGTGTGCAGTGAGGATTTGTGCGCTGATGAGTCTGGACCTGGTGCCCTTGCCTTTCTAGGCAGTGGACCATGGCTGGGGGGCCCTTGCTTTTGGTGCCAGGATTGGTCATAGGAAGGTGTCCCCCCACTCCCAGGAATTCCATAAGTGCAAAGTGGTTGTGCCCAATATTCTGAGTTACAAATAAAAGGCAGCCCCTGGGGAAGGTGAGCTCAGTCCAGCCTTGACTCATGAAACATTAGCCAGAGGCTACCTGGCCCGGGATGGACACATTGCAATGGATGCCAGCCCCTGGGATCCCGGGGGCAGGTGCTCAGGGGTCTCTCTTGATGCACCTCTCCTGGAGGGACTCCTCAGTCCGGGATCTGTGTCCCAGGACAGCAAGATGCGGAAGAGGGTACAGCCAGGTCTGTGCTGAAAAACACATCAGAAGTTTGAGGACAGGGGACAGCTCCCTCCTTTCAGGGCCCAGCCTTGCCCTCAGAAGTCATTACAGGCTTATTCTGTGCTTTGGGAAGTGGGACCGCTGGGATCTCTGGCAAGTCAGCCTCAGTCTCGAGCCTCTCTCTGCATAAGAGTTTCATTGAAGATTTCTCTGAGGTTTGGGCGGGGTCCACTCTAGTCTTTCTTGACATGGGTGACGGTGAGAAAGCTTCTCCCAGGGCTGCTCCCAGGAATTGAGGCAGAATCTCAAGAGGACAGATCTCTTTACCTGCTTCACTGACAGGGAGACATGGCCAAGATGACCTTTATTAGTATCCCTGACCTTCAACTTTCTTTCCAGGGCGGGGGAGCCATCTCTTTTCCCATGGTCCAGTTGAGATGGACTTCTTTAGACCACGTTTCTAGCCCCAAAGGGCCACCAAGGAAGACAGTTTGTGTTTCAGGGCATTAAAAAATATCCGAGGGGGTTGGGAAGGAAATAATCGTCCTAAACTTGGCAACAAATAGACTGCAATTTTTGGAAGCTTATCTGTGTGAAGAATGAGTTTTCAGCTCTGCAGGAATATTCATTTGCCTCTTAAACAAAGGGCAATTATATGCAATCCTTCTCTGCTTTTGTTGGCTTCCCAAGAAGGATCTGGAGTTGGTCCCTCCACCCCAGTTTCCACCCTCTTAGAACGATAGGTTGAGAAAGTTTCAAAATGACTGCTCATAGTTTACTGTCGTGATGTGTGTCTATCAACCACCCGGGCCTGGTCATCCGGGGTCCTTATCCTGGACAATGACAGATCAGGACAGTAAATGAGGAGTTGGGAGACAGTTCAGAGTGGAGGAGAATTAGAAAGGAGGGGGCAGGTTGGGGCCAGTTCAGTTCAGTCACTCAGTCGTGTCTGATTCTTTGCGACCTCATGGACTGCAGCACGCCAGGCCTCCCTGTCCATCACCAACTCCTGGATCTTGCTAAAACTCATGTCCATCGAGTCGGTGATGCCATCCAACCATCTCATCCTCTGTTGTGCCTTTCTCCTTCGAGAAGTGTTGGCGCAAAGGTGAGACAAATTGAGGTGAAGAGGAAGCAGCCCCAAATGCACGGATTTTCTCTCTGGGGGTCCCACAGCCTTAGGAGCTGCTGTACCCCCACCCTTCCAGGAAAGGCGTGAGGAGGGGAGGCGAGGGGAGGGGAAGGGAGGGAGCCCAAGGCTTCTCTTTGTCCTCCTCCTCCTCTTTTCTTTTCTTTTTTAATCCCAGGGCTTCTTTCTCCAGAAGCTGTCATTTTGTATAAACCTCTGACCGAGGCACATGCATTCTCACTGCCGAAATCTCCATATCAAACACAGGCATCCACTGTGGAACTGACAGCCCGCCCCCCACCCTGGCGGTGGGGCTTAGAGAGGCTGGAAGGACAAACACCAGCCCCCACCCCCACTCTGTCCTCCACGCCTGTGCTTGGGTGATGCAGGATGGATTGAGCGAGGTGACCCAGTCTGTCCTGAGCACCTTCCTCAGGCCTCTTGGGTGAGATGAGGGGGCAATTCTTGTTCCTTCCCGCCATCTCTGATAGGTGTGCGAAGCCCACCTGCCCTCCCAGGGGGCACACAGGAGCCTGAGGGAAAGAGGGGAGAATTGTGTCCCCCCAAAAAGATATGCTGAAGTCATAAACACCAGTACCTGGTGCAGCCTAAAGAAGCACCAAGCTGCCCTTGGAAAGGCTTCAGTCCTAGCGGCATGATGAAGCCCAGGAGGTCTTGCAGTGAGGGTGGGACCTGGGTCACGTTAAAGCAAAAAGCATTTGTTTATGAACATTATAGTGGGCTCAAGCGCCAGATCTGGATTCACCCCTGCCATCCCCAACACTGGAAACTCCTACTCATGCTTTAAGACCCAATTCAAATGTCCCGTTCTCCCATGAAGTGGGGCTTCCCTGGTGGCTCAAATGGTACGACCCAGGTTCTATCCATAGTCAGGAAGATCCCCCAGAGAAGGGAATGGCAACCCACTCCAGTATTCTTACCTGGAGAATTTCATGGACAGAGGAGCCTAACAGGCTACAGTCCATGTGATTGCAAAGAGTCAGACATGACTGAGTGACTAACACACACACACACACACCCATGAAGTGGTCCTGCCCTGATTGCTGCAGTGGCTTCTTCATCTGTTCTCCTGCAGCCCCTCCCCTGCCTCCAAGTGGGACCTGGACTGGGGCGGCTCGTATAATTTTCTGGAGACGTACCCTATTCCTCTGGGTGCCCAGCCCCTTCCTATGGCTGCATTTCCCAAGGTGTGGCTCCTGGATCACACTGTGTTTCTTGAAAAAGGCAGGTTCCCAAGCCAGATTCCACCCTCGGCCAGCATAGTCAGTAGAAACCAGCTCCCTGCAAGGTCCTGAAGGATGCCATGTATTGAGACTGGAGGGTGGGGTTAGGTGGCATCCAGGTGGGCTTCTGAGGTGCTTGTGGGAGAGGCTTTCAAGCTGGGCCTCTGTTTGGCTGGGTGGCTTCTGCAGTCCTGGGCTGCAGGATCTTACTGGACAGCCCCACAGGTTGGTAAGTGAGGCTGGTGTTCTGGTGGTCATGACTTCATGGTTACTTTGCTCCCCTTCTCCACTCCCTACTCCTGAGCAGAAGGGTTGCCCCATTATTGTGGTCAGAGGGCTCTACGTTATGATTAAAATAGTAGAACCCCTGCAGGTCCATCTTACAGAGAACTACAAGGTGGAGGTTTGGGGACCGGTCTGGTCCTGCACCCCTCACGAGAATGATATGAGGGTCACACATGACAGAGCGTGTGGAGGGGCACTGGCTGTACAGTGACCCACCATGTCCCCGTGTTCCCCTCTCCCCACATTGTCTCTTTGTTTTGTTGACTGGAGGGGTCTTGCAGAGCTGGTGCACCAAAGGGTGGGTGTTCAGGGCCTCTATTGTTCATCTCTCTGCCTTGAACACACCTGCCACATAATTTTTGGGGCTGGCCAGTTGTTTAGTTAATTTCAAATGGCCTTGCCAGGACCAGTTTTCTCCATCTGCAGCAGCAAAAGGAAAAAAAAAATATTTTAAACCTCCAGCATGGAATTTTCCCAGTTATTTTAAATAAGTTTCATTTATTTGTGCTTGGCATTCAGATAAGAATTACCAGCCTCGCACAGATGCAAATTCAGAGTCATAAAAGGAATATTGACAGCAATTGCAACCACGTCACCATCTCTCTTGCGATCAAATAAATGCCCTGGCTGCCGTCAGAGGAAAATGTAGCATTTGAAAAGCTGCAAGAGAACACACTCTCCAACAAACAAAACAAGTCTCTCTGGAGAAACGCAGGAAAGGATGCTTCTGAGAACTCTGCAGGGACATTCCAAACAGCTCCTTACACTTCTGATTGAAAATATATTAAAAGAAAAATTTAAACCAAAGACTCACCAAGTAAATCAATTATAAACCCTGCTAGACTGAATTTAGCTGTGTGTCTCTGTTGGATTCTATCTAATACTGAAAAGCAGAATGAAATTGTGGAGCATCTTCCTTCCTTTAGGGGAAGAGTATCAGTTAGCTTCAGCTGTGTAACAAATGAGCCCCCTAACTCAGAAACTTGAAACAACAGTTATTTCTTCTTGCTCATGAGTCTGTAGATCAGCTGGTTACCTATGTTAATCTGGTCCGTGCCTGACTGTTCTTGGCTGGGCTCTCTAGTGGATTTGTGGCCATTTGGTGGAAGGGCTGGAGATTTACAGCACTTGAGGACTGGTTCCTGCTTCACACAGCTTTCCATTCTCCAGAGAGGTAGCTCAGGCTGGGTTCCAAGGCAGGAAATGGAAGTGAGCAAGGCCTGTTGAGAACCAGGCATGGAGCTGGCCCACCACCATTTGCATGGCCTCTTTTGTCCTATGTGTCTGGAGGCTAGCCCTGATTCCAGGGGCGAAGACATAGACTCCACTTGTTTGTGGGAGGAGCCTTAATGTCCCGTTGCAAAGGGAGTGTCTACATGAGGCAGGAATGATCGGGGGTTTTTGAAATCAGTTTTCCCAGAGTGGAAGCGTTGTCACTGGGAGATACTCCAGTCTTGAAGGGATGGCCTGGGCAATGGACAGGCTGGTCAGTGGGCACTTGAGTTTGGTTGGGAGTGGGTCAGTACTGCCAAGATGCATGGAGACTTAGTCAGTGGGGGGTCATGTCCAAGTTCAACCGCCCGTCCAGTCCAAGCTCCCTTCTCAGCCCTCCCCCAAGCCTGTACTAACATCAGCTCTCCTTTCTCGGAGCTTGTTGTGCTTACTTGTTCATAACGTGTTCACCTCCTGGGCTTATTCTCTCTGCTGGCCCTTTGCTGGTGGTTCCTGGTGCCTTGATCCTCTCTTTCTGCTCTCCCTGGGCTGGGGATCTCCCTGAGCTGGGCCTTCAGCTGCCACCCAAGTCCTGATTCTCCTGCCTGAACTCCCATCCTCCCGGGGCCTGTTCAGGCATCCTCTTCAGGCTTCACATGTCCAAATGTATAAGCCTTTCTCTGAGTCTGGCCCTCTCCATTTCAGCAGATGGCACCTCTGTCCCCCTCCACCACAAACCAGAAGCCTAGAATTCCTCCCAGCATCTTCACCTTTCTCTCCAGTCCTGCTCATTTCTCTCCTTTGCCACAGAAGCCATCTTCTCTAGTCTTGACTGTGTCCGTCACCTCCCATCTGCTGGTCAGGCCGAGGCTGCAGAGTAGGGGAAGTAGATTGGGGAGTAGGGTGGCTAGAAAATCTTTGAAAAATGCAAATCAGATCATACTGATCCACTTCTTAGAGTGCTTTAATGGCTTTAATGTTCTCAGGATAAACACAAAAATCCTGAGGGGCTTCTAGCTGACTTCAGCAGCCACTGCTGGGACCATCCTACCTCCTGGCCTTTTAGTTCCTCACACAATCTGTGCTCCTTGGAGCCTCGGGACCTTTGCACAGGCTTTCCTTCTGCTCGGAGAGCTCAGTCTTCCTCTCCCCATTTACTTTGTCATTAATCTCAACCTTGTCATTAATCTCAATTAATCCCAACTCCCTTTACCTTGTCATTCATCCTATTAGCCTTCAGATGTCAGTCTGTTAGTCATTTCTGTAAGGAAGCCTTCCTTGACTGCTCCCCACATGAGGCTGCAGCTAGCTTTTCCTATTCCCCCAGCAGGTCTCCCTGACCACAGCTGCTGTGCAATCACTGCGGTGTGCTGACAGCCCTCTGCCTTTTGCAGGACCAGGAGCCATTTGGTCTGAGTCATCACAGTGTCTTCAGAATGGGCCATGGTGCCTGCTTCCGAAAAACCCAATAAATGGTTGAGATCAATGGATAAACATGTCAAAGATGACTACACACATCAGCCACTGGGTCCCAAAAACAATCCTGTGAAATGGGCATCTTTGGCTCTGCTTTACTGAGAAGAAACCAAGGCATAGGAGGCTATGGTCATAGGGAGAGGAAAAGGGGTCAGAGCCATGCTGCGTCAGGACAGAAGGTGTCCCCTCCCTGGAGCACCCAGTGCTTAGATGCTGTAGTTTTATTATTTGGTTTTTATGTTTTGGACCTTAATCCCTGACAGGATCCCTTAGGAATGGAGTCTTGACTGTCCCCTGCCTTGCCCATGACAGCTTATCCCTGAGAAGCTCTGCCTGGGGGTAGGGTACAGCAGGCCATTCTGGGTACCAGTGGTCCACAGCTCTGGTTGAGGCAAAACTAAAGAATGACCACACCTCAGAAACCACATTTAGCCACATCCCAGGTGGCAGCATGCACTGGGGGCTGCTGATAACTCAGGTCCCTCCAGGAAATGCATGTGGAGCTGCATTTTACTGAGAAGAAAAAGATCTTGTTTGGTATTCCCAAGTCATTAGTGAAGGACAAAGGGAGGCATGGGGAGGTGGGAGGGAAGCACCCATGGGGAGGTGGGGGGAATGCCCACTTTTCCAAGGCCAGATACGCACACACACACCTGTGCATACCCTCTCACAATGCATGCACACATG
>NW_011494943.1:10461633-10476994 GCF_000754665.1 Bison bison bison | reverse complement strand
CACACACAGTGCACGCACACATACCCGTGCATGCACGTGCACTCACACATGCACATGTGTGTGTGCAGGGCACTAGCAGAGAGGTTACCTTGCCTCAGGGTTAGCATAATACATTAAAAGGTTCTCCAAAGTGGCCCGAGTTCCAAGGCAGCATCCGTGGAAACCAAGCCAAGTCCCTTCTGGGTCCAGCTTCCCAGCTCCTTGGAACAGCAAGCAGTCTCCCTTGCCAGGTCCGGAGCAGGTGGCACCTGCTCCCCCAGGCTGTGTGGGCACAGGAACAGCCCTTCTACCCTCCCTGTTGGGAAACCAGATGGAAATCCTATCCTATAGCTCATGCGGTGGGGAAAGCTTCTGTGACCTGGGGCTAGGGCAGGCCAGAGAGCATCTCTAAGATCCGTGTCCTTCTGTAAAGGAGGCATTTTCTTACCTTGGTGCACATACAGAAATCGAACAGGTAAGCCCCTTAGTGACTCTCTAGTAGTCTCTCCTGCTTAATTCCACTTATTTTCTTTGTCCTGAGACTCATTAGTGTGTCTCATTAGCAGCTGGCCTTCCCTCCCCTTTATTGGGGTCAGCAAAACTGTGGATGAAGCAGGGACAGGGTGACCACGGGAAGAATGGTCAGATAAATCCAAGGTTGGGTGTAAGTCTTCCTCCTTGACTCTGGAAGCCCAGCAGCATCTAAGATGTCCTACTGCACTAACAGTTTACACTGGCCTTGGGTCAGTGCTGTTGAGACAGACTCGTTTTTGTTCACAAATATCTGGACTGGTGATAGAAATGATCAAGAATGGTCTTTGCTGTTAAAAGTGATGGTGACCCTGTGGCCTTTGTTATGTCAGCAGAACCTCCCCTCCCTGGGCTGACACAAGGCCCCTCCCCAAATCTCCCAGTCCAGTCGGGGTGCCAGCACCTCAGCCTTGCAGTTGAATTCAATGGGCACATACTGAGCCATCGTTATCTGTGCCCAGAGTGGGTGGGCTATTAGAATGGTGTTAGGTTTGGTCTTTGGTCTATAGGAGTTGACTGGTTGGGGAATGAGCTTTTACATCTATGAAACAGGATGTGGTTCAGGGTGGACAGAGGGAGCCCTTGGCTGATGGATAGAGTTTGGGTCATCAAGGAATGGAGGAGAAGGTAGAGGAAGAGGAGGAGAGGGTGGGGCTGGGGCTGGGAATGAGCGGTAGAGGGAGCACCTGGCAAATTCCAGGACGAATAAGCAAAGATGTGGAGAGAGGACTGGATATGCAGGCCTGGAGGATCTCAGGAGATGAGGGCACAGTGTTGGCATGTTCTGAGAGCTAAGATCCAGAGGCTGCCCTTGAGACCCACAGTCCTGTGATCCCCGTCCCCCTTTTAGGATGAGCAGTGGCAGCGAATGGCCACCCAGTGCAATGCGTTCTGGAGGACTGCAGACCCCCATGCCACAGCTTGTGTACTTGGAGCAACCAAGTTCCACCATGTTTCCCAATGGCCATTCAGCTTCAAGGGCCTGCCCTCTGTAGCCGAGGCAGTCTGCTCCCTGGGGCCCCATTCTGCTGTTACTCAGAGAAGAACACCAGCCTGGAGCTCAGCCCTCCTCTTCACCTTCGTGTCCTTCACCCCCACGTGGTGGATCTTCCCCTTGGGTCAGCATCTGGGGCCCCTCCTGTTTTCCCAGCCCCTATACTGCCACTGGCCAGAGTGGATCCGAAGGTCAGGTGTTGTGGAAACAGTGTCCTCTTGCGGAAATCCAGGGAAAATGACATGTGGATGTCAAGTCCAGAAAAGGGGCAATATTCTTGCTTCTGGGGAGCTTGAAGCAAATGGACTGATTCAATGCCCCCTCCCCTGCAGGCCTTCCCCAGAGGAGCGGTGGGCCGTCTGCCTGGGAGCTGGGCGTGCACCTCTGTGTGACGCTGCACGAGGGCAGGTGCCTGGGGCTGGGGGCAGGCAGCCCTGACACGTCTGTGCTTTCACCACGTGGTAGGACCAGATGAGGTCCCAAAGGGCCCTGGAAACAATTAGGCAAGGCAGGATGGGATGCAGAGCAGGGCAAGAGGGAAGCGGAAGGATGAAGGCCTGTGCCATTAAGAAAGGGAGAGGAGACGTGACGGAGGTGCGTGGGAACAGCGTCCTGCATCAGACTCATGGGATTTCAAAGAGGACGGGGACATTTGGAGGCTGAAGGTCTGAAATGTGACCACCTCTCTCCTAGGCCACTGTTTTTTGGAGGAGGTAATAAACTGGGGAGTTTGCAGCTGGTGTAGCCGCAGCTGCATAGTCAGAGGTATTTGGTGATGGTGTGAGTCCCACTATCAGTGGCTGGCAAAGGTTCTGAGCCAGGAGAATGGTGAAATTCTAGAATGATCACCGTTCGCTCAAAACCTCAAAATGCCAAGCAAACCCTACAGTAGCTACTTGTACCTCTGGGTTTCTAGAAGAAGCTGTGTATTGGTTTAAAATTTTATGCTGTTTTATTATTTTATTTTTAAAAGCCAGGCCAGGGAGTTCTTTTCCCATAGACGTTGTGAATTCAAATGACATCTCGCCAAACATCTCTGTTGAAGACTTAGAAAAGGTGCATCAACATGCAGTTTTCATGGTCCAGAGGGGGTTGCAGGAGGATGGCCAGCAAGCCCTAGCCTCCCCCCTATACTGCCAGGAAGGGGACAGTTCCGTGCGCTGTGCTTCCTACGCACGCGTGCTCACTCGCTCAGTCGTGACTCTTTTGTGACCCCACGGAGTGTAGCCCACCAGGCTCTTCTGTCCATAGTATTTCCCAGGCAAGAATATTCGAGTGGGTTCCCATTTCCTCCTCCAGGGGATCCTCCCGATCCAGAGATCAAACCCATGTCTCCTGCATCCCCTGCATTGGCAGATGGATTCTTTGCTACTGAGTCACCTGGGAGCCCAGCCCCCTCCACAGCCCCACCCTAACTGTGGCTGTACAGTTGAGGAAATGCAACTACCTGTCGCCCAAAGGTCCTTCAGCTATGGAAGCCAGCATCACCCTCAGCCTCTACCTTGGTTCATGCTTTGCTCTGCACCTGCCATCTGCCTGCTTTGCATTCCTGATGAACCAGGAGTTATTTAAGGATAGGACTTGTGCCATGGTGCTCCCAGAGCTGTATGGTTACCAAGCTTCTGATTTCCCTAGACTTTGTGGTTGCCCCTGGCATCCTGAAAACCCCCCAGTAGGTGAGGGAGATAAGAAGGAAGCATACAAGTGGCCCTTTTGGTTGAAAAAGTTTCGGCCAGCCCCCTTACCCCTCCAACTGTCCACCTCCTGCCCATTGGCCAGCCAGCTCTTCGTCCTGGAAGGCAGAACATGCTGGGGCCAGGTGGAGGGGCAGCAGGATCCTGAGCTGAGCGGATGCTTATTTTTAGGAGCTTGCGGGCACTGCTGCCCATGCTGGGCCTCCGCAGCATTCTCTGCAGATCCATCCCTTGTGGCAGTGGTCCAGAGCCACCCTTTTGCCAGAGAACCTGGGCTGGCCACTGGTCAGAGCTTTGGCATGAAGGGTTCTTCAACCGGGTGCTGCTTTGATCTAGAGAGTATTGGATCCCCAGTCTCCCTGGTGCTGGTCTCCCCCTGTCCATCCCCGGCTCCTGCCTCCCCTTGTCTGGGTTTTCCAGGGAGGAAGTAGGTGGACCAGCTGCTCCAGGAGCCAGAGCCAATTCTGAAACTAGCAGAAATGAGAAGATGGGGATCTTAATTGGCAAGGCGTGTGCCCATTGCTTTTAACACTGGACTTCTGGAAACTGCCGTGTTTTATCAAGGGATCTCAGCACTAGAAACATAAGATTTTTTTTTAATGTAATATCATTAAAACAGTTTTAAATTGAGTTCGATATGTTTTTAACTCATCAGACTCACAGACATTTTTGGATGATGCTCCTTTTCCCTGTAGGGCACTTTCTTGTCCAGCTGAGTCCACTCGGGTATGTGCAGACCTGCTATCTTTCTTCTTCTTCGTGGTCATGCAGCTTCCACGCTGAAGGTGTCAACGTGCTCCATTTGTAGCACTATGATCCTTTGGTGACCCTACACCCCAAAAAGATCCCATATGCATCTCACTCCCCTCCTTTCTGTTCTAGCCAGAATTATTGGAAAATCTAATTTTCAGGGAATATAAATCTCGGGAAATGGAAGACAGAAATTCTCTGCAGTAGCTCTCTCTGTCCTCCTCAAAGCCAATCTGATTTTTCCAGTTTTGAGTGAGAAGCTGTGATGGGGGTCTGATGTGGGACCTTTCCCATCAAACTGAACAGTGCGAGTGATGCTTCCCACTAACACGCTACTGGCATGCTGGGTTCTACAGGTTTGAGTTACCCGTGCCATCCTGATAAGGCCCGTGGGGCCTGGGTCGGAGCTTTCATGAACCCTGTTTTAATGACAGGGAGGTAGATGCTTAGATAGATCTCACCAGGAGCAGGTGAGAGGCGATTAGAAGTATCTGGGGCCAGAATGGTATGTATCTGTGTTGGTCAGTGTTCTCCTGAGAAACGGGACGGATTTGATAATTCTGTATATCTCCATCTCCACCCCATCTCTGACCCCATCCACATCTGCCTCCATATCTTCCCCATGCCTGTCTGTCTCTATATCACTATCTATGTCAACAAGTTTACATTAAGGAATTTGCTCACTTGATTATGGGGCCTGGCAAGTCCAAAATTCCTAAGCAGCCTGGCAGGCTGGAAACTCAGGCAGGATTTATGCTGCCGTGTTGAGGAAGAACTTCTTCTTCTCCTGAAAACCCCAGTGAGTGCTCTGAAGGCCTTCAGCAGGTTGGATGAGGCCCACCCACCCTCGTTATTGAAGATCTCCTGTTCATAAAGTCAATTGGTCATGGATGGGAGCTGTAACTGCACAATACCATCACAGCCTCACCTCGATCACTGCTGGGCTGAGTCACTAGAAACTACAGCCTGGCCAAGTGGATACATAAAATGGACCATCACAGTGTCCTTCCAGGTGCCCAGCAGGTCTGGGTGAGGTTCCCTCAGGAGCGAGACTCTGACTGGTGGTTTCAGCCTGATCTGAGGTCTGCTGTGATCATAGGAAAACCAGGAAATAATTTACAGGCCACTGGGGAGGGGCCAGACCAAAAGCAGCATGTGCTGAGCTCTTGGCTAAATCTGCTCTTCCAGGCCTGTCCAGGGCAGAACCTTATCTCTTTCTCAGAAGCTGGAAGTGACCCGATCTCATCTTGGTATTAAGGCAGAGGTGCCCCACTTCTCACGTTTTTAGCCTCATTTTGACTTGCTTTTTCAAAGATGAGTGATGGAGATTCAAACTACTCTTTTCTTTTTCTGGTGCTCCTCTCACCTATTTTTCTAAGCCAAAGTTGGTCATATTTTTAAAAAGGAAATATGATCTTGTCACTCTTACATTTGAAACCCCTCAAAGGGCTGCCTGTGGCCTTTGGAAATTGGTCTGGGCTCCACAAGGCCCGCCTGCCTGGCCCTGCTTGCCTCCCTGCTCCCTCCACCCTCTTAGCTGCATCTCTTACATCCCAGCTCCATTGGCCTCTCCTTGTCCTCAGGGCTTCTGTCCGCACGACTGTTTGTCTCCATGCCTCTCCTTGATTGCTATCACCCCAACATCTGCTCACGAGAACCCCCTAATCTGGAGCCCCCTGCTTCCCTAGCACATATCCTTGCAGTAGTGAGGCAGTCCACTCTTGTTCTTTGCAGAATTTCCACAAGCATAACTCAGTAACTAGAAGTTTGGAGAACTGTTCAGTGAGCTATCTTTCCCTTTAGACCAGTGGTTCTTGACCTGGGTGCCTTCAAAATTCCAAGTGTGCAGACTGCAGTCCAAGCCATCAGGTCAGAACCTCTGTGGGTGGGACCTGGGCAGCAGCAGATTTCAAAACCTCTCAGGAGACACCAAGTATGCACTCAAAATTGGGAACCAATGCTGGCCTAGAGCAGGCTTCACTCCCAGCATCCTCCAACATGGGAGCCGTAGAAATACAAAATCCAGACCTTCTGGCTTATAATCTATCCCTTAACAAGACCCCGTGTGGTTTGGGGGACACATTGTGATTTGAGGAGGACTCAGCTGACCCCTGTATGAGGCTGGATCCCTGCCATCCTGCTCGCTACTGGTTCTCCCGCCCCAGCCTAGTAGCTGTTCAGTAAACTCTTAAGTGAACACATGAATAATTTTTTAAACAACCCCCAAATTTCTCCTCCTAACCTGCTCACTCCACTCCCTAGAACCATTTTTGTTTTCTCATGGGCAGCAGGCTCAGGGGCGGGGAGGTGGGGGGTGGGCATACCCTTTCTTCATAGGATGCTGAGGCTAGAGTTTGTGGTCCTCTTTCCCCTGCCCAGATTCCCACCTCTACAGTCTTGTTTGTTCCTAGAGAATGTCATCCTTGGCCTGGGTAGAGAAGGAGACACTGCCTTTCCCTGGCTAGTGCATGACCTGACCCCCCTCCCCTTCCCACCTCCATCCTGGTTTGGTTTCCCTTGCTGGCAGATTCATAGAGAAACCCCAAACCGCTAAGGGGATGAGAGTCAGGTGATGCAGGAGGTAGGGGAGGGAGAAGGAACATTCCAGAGGAGGATGGGAAGGCGGAAATAAGCATTTAGACTCGACAGTGAGGTTTTGGAACACATTCGACTTGAATCATTGCCTTGGAAAATCCCAGATGTGGTTCTCCCAGCAGCGTCTTTCACTCAAAGTGGCCACAGCTGTGGGATGGCGAGGGCCTGGCCCCTTAAAGGAACAGTGCCTGTTTGCTCTCTGTTGGGGAATGAGCCAGTACAGAGCATCGAAGGGCCTCTCATCTCCCAGCCCCTCCCTGCAGGCTCCACGGTGCCCAGAGCCTCAGCCCCTTGGGACCGCATCACCCAGAGGCAAGTCTGTGGACAGGACACTGGCAGTCCACGGGGTCTCACCTTCCCAGCCCTACTCTGTCTTTCTTTATTGGTGGTCTTTGTCTTTCTCTCTTTTTCGTCTGTCTCAGGCCCCGAGGAAGTATTTCTGGTGCCTCTGCTTCATTTTCTAGACTTCTTTATCAAGCTCTGGGAAGAAGGGTGACTTCTAGGGTGGTCCTTGCTTTCGGTGGAGAGGGGTCATAGAGGAGGTGGCAGTGACTGAGGTACAGGGGAGAAAGAGGTCAAGTGTACAAGGTGCAGGGCTGCCGCTCAGATTTCAGATAAATTGATTATTTAGAACGAGTCTCTCTCCGATATGGGGCTTCCCTGGTGGCTCAGATGGTAAAGAATCTGCCTGCAGTGTCGGAGACCCGATAGTGCATGGGACATACTAAAGGTTTTTGCTGTCTATCTAGAATGCAAATCTAACTGTGAAACATCAAAGTGTTAGTTGCTTAGTCGTGTCCCACTCTGCAACCCCATGGACTCTGTCCGTGGAATTCTCCAGGCACTAGGCATGCTGTATTTTCACTTGCTGTATTTGGCACCCCTGTGTGGAGTGGAGGTGGCATGGGGGAAGGATGTTGTGATGGTGCCCTGGGGAGGGAGGGTGCTACCGGCAAGCTTTCTACTGTCCTGCCTTTTGGTCCTTTTTCCAGGCCTTAGCACCCTGCTGCTGGGTTTACCTTGGCCTTTGCCGTTTGCCTGCTGAGATGGGCACCGGAAATGAGCACGTCTGGAAACCGCTATAGGCAATAGGGTAAAAGGACAGGCTGCTCCTTTACCTGCTGTTGATACTTTAGAGACGAGCCCACGAGGGCGGTGGGCTCCTGCTGCCAACTACCAAGGAGACAGTCAGCAGCTCCCGGGTCCCTTGGGCTTGACTTGGCTCCACCCCGTCAGACCCCACTTCTCCCTAATTCTCACCCCCTCTGATGTGGCCAAATGCCTTCAGGGCCCCTCCAGAAGGGTACCGGGCATGCCACGAGTTGAAGGCCCCACCCTTCTGGGGGGCATGAGGGGTGAAATCTGACGCCATACCCCAGGAAGTATTTACAGATTTGATTGCTTAATTAAACTAAGGACTGAAGCAAGGGGCTGATGTGATGATGGAATTTGCTTTTTCAAGTAAGCACTCTTTGGAGAGGGGGAAATGGGCTGGAGAGCTGAAGGTGGACACAGATGTCATTGTCAACATGGGATCCTTTGTCCCAGCTCATAGTAGGTGCTTAGTAAATATTTATTGGAGGAATGGACCCTAGGCATTGGAATGCTAGCTGCTCCCTCCAGTGGGGCTCTGCCCTGGTGATGCAGGCCCTGGGGCCTCTTCTGTTTACTGGGATGTAAGGGTGTGGGTTTACTACTCTCCCTGGGCCTCTGTGAATTTTGGTTCCTCTTGGGGAAGAATGGGGCCAGGCAGCCTCTGGTGGAGGGCAGGTCCTTGTGTCAGACACTCCAAGGGGCAGGAGGAGGAAGCCTAGCTCTGCAAGGCAAGTTCATGAATATCCAACCTTGGCCACATTCCCTGTACCCTGATTAACCAATAGCCTTCACTTGGCATGAGGCAGAGAGATAAAATGAGATACTGCATTGGAGACTTAAAACTTAATTGAAACTATGTATCACAAATTTAACTCCAGGCTTAATACAATCTGATACAATTATTCTAATATACTTCAGCTTCAATCAGAGTTTCTATGATGGAAAGGAGAGTGGGGAAGCCCAAAATAGGATGAAAAACATCTGCTGTGTGATATGTAGGAAGGCATCCAGCCTGTGAGGAAGACCCTACAATCTCGGGGACAGGAAGATTAGGGAAGGAGGCAGGGTTGTGCGTGTCCTTACCTGGGCTTGATGGGACAGAGTCAGGACTTCACTTTGGCCAGTTTCACAGCCTGGACCATGATTTACCTTTTGTTCTCAGACAAGGTCACGGTCTATTGTTTTCCTGTTGGGTATTTGGAAACCACAGTGCTGACTTCTTTAGAGAACTCAAGGGATGCAGGAGACTCTGGGATTCCTTAAGAATCTTGGACCTGATCCCAGGAGATCATCAGTCCAATCCTTTTCAGTGAGTTAATGACAGCTAGGACAGGGCGGGGGATGTGAAGCCGGTACTACAGTAATTACCTAACAGATTAACTTCCTCACAGTCCTTCTGGCTCCTGACTCTCCTCCCTGCCTCTCTGTTTCATAAAAAGTTCCTTCCCCCAAGGCCCCTCCTCATCCTGCAGCCAGTCTCTTATCTGTGATTTACAGGTTTCTCCATCCTTCCTAAGACATGACATTTCTTAAAAGCTGCCCATGCTGCTACAGCTGTGCAGAGCAGCAGGGCCCCCAGGCCCACTCCTGGAGAGCTAGGCCTGCACCAGGGATTCCTGGCTCTGGCTGATCCTCTGAGCCTTGGGAGAGCCTGGAATAAATACTGACTGCAGGGCTCCATTCTTGCTTGTCAGAGTCTTATGGGTGGGTTTTGTAAAGTGTCACTTTGAAAGTGCTGTCCAGGTTATTCTGATGGGTAGGATGACTTGGGAGCCAGTGGCAGTCTTTGCTCTTAGTGTGAAATATCATTTACTTACAGCTTTTGAGATGCAGGAAGCCTTGTCCACTCAGAAATTCTTAAACTGCTATTGTGCTAGTAAGTAGGGGAAAGAGAGGGTAGAAGAGTGGGGTAGTGGGTGTCTTACTCATCTGTCCATCCATTACCATCCATCCACCCATATACCTGTCCATCCATCTATCCATCAGTCCAGGCATCCATCTATCCATCCACCCATCCATGTTTCATCCATCCTCCAAACATACTCAGACGTTTCCCTTGGCCACCAGAATATCCTGCATCTGGTGCCAATGTTTAGAGCAGGCACTCCTAGGCAACAGCAAATGGAATAAATGCAAGTTGGTGGATTAAAGACATAAACCTAATAGCATATACCCAAAAGAACTGAAAACAGGATCTCAAAGAGATATTTGTGTTTTTTTTTCAAAGAGATATTTGTACACCTGTATCCATAGGTGTTATTCACAATAGGCAAAGGTAGAAACAACCCAAGTATCCGTCAACTGATGAATGGATCAACAAAATGCAGTATATTCACACGATGAAATAGTATTCAGTCAGTAAAAGGAGTGAAATGGTGACACATGCTGTAATGTGGATGAACCTTGAAAACATGATGCTCAGTGAAAGAAGCAGATACAAAAGGACGAATATTGTATGCTTTAATTTATATGGAACTCCAGAGTAGGTAAATCGGTAGAGATAGGGCTTCCCTGGTGGCTCAGACGGTAAAGGATCTGCCTGCAGTGCAGGAGACCCTTGTTCAATCCCTGGGTTGGGAAAATCCCTTGGAGAAGGGAGTGGCAACCCACTCCAGTATTCTTGCCTGGAGAATTCCATGTACAGAGGAGCCCGAATCCTATGACTGGACTTCCCTGGTGGCTCAGATGGTAAAGAATCTGCCTGCAATGGGGGAGACCTGGGTTCGATCCCTGGGTTGGGAAGATCTCCTGGAGAAGGGAAAGGCTACCCACTCCAGTATTCTTGTCTGGAGAATTCTATGGACAGAGGAGCCTGGCAGGCTACAGTTTCATGGGGTTGCAAAAAGTCAGACACAACTGAGTGATTAAGCATAGCACATAGAGATAGAAAGTAGATTAGTCGTTGCCAGAGCCTTTAGGGAGGGGGGAGAGTTATCGCCTAATGGCTACAGAGTTTCTGTTGGAATTGACAAAAAGTTTGGGAAAATTATGTTGGTGATGGTTGTACAACTGTGGACCCAATGGACTTAATGTCACTGTTCATGTAGAAATGGTTAAATGGCAAATTTTTGGTTACTTATGTTTTGCCACAATAAAGCTGTTTTTTAAAAAGGAGGAAAGAAGAAACCTGTTTGGGAGGCTAGTGAAGGTTTTCCTTGCTCTCTTCAGTGTGTAGCTAGAGGGAGGACTGTGAAATCCCATCACCCCCTTGGCAAGTCCCCACCACCCCGCACCCCTCGTGTAAGAGAATCTAGAATGTGGGGACATTCCATACTAGCTCGGCTGCTCCCACAGAGCAGGATTTGGGAGGGCTTGGTTGGTCTGTTCTCAGTGGTAGTTTGTGGGTGGGATGCAGGATCCTGTGTTACAGGCAGTCACTTTCAGAGGGAGCGTTTTTTGATGGGGCAAAGGTGGGAAATGAGCCTGCTTGTCCCCTGAAGTGAGTAGACGGGGTTCTTGCATCTTCCTAAGCTTTAATGGGGGGTGGGTCATTGCCTGTTCTGAATATGGGGACTGTGGTAGGGTCAGGCCACTGTGGGCATGGGGAGAAATGTTGAAATAAATAGGCCTTAACCCCAGATTGTGCTGTAGTGGGAGCTGGGGGGAAGACCTGCAGAAGCTTGGTTGTTAGAGACTGCTATGAAGGAATAGGGTGTTTGTACTCTGAGTACATACTTATTTGAGATATTAGAATTGGGGGTCACAGGGCTGCTTCATGACACTAAGACCAGATGGGGCCCCTGTGTGCCCCTGTGTGTGCTGCCCTGTGTTGGGCCCTGGCCCCAAGAGGTGCAGGGGGTCCTGGGAGCATCCAAGCAGCCTTCTGGGGGCTTTTGTGCTATTGGTTTGGTCTGCAAACCATCACTTAATAGAGAATATGGAGGGGAACGTCAGGCATGTTCTTATATATCAATTTCAAATGGATTTTCTAATTCTGAATTTCTTGGATTGGAAGAAAACAGGGTTTTCTCAGTTGGCATGACTCGGCCAACCCTGCCTTGGAGTGAGTCCAGAGCCCAGAGATGAAGTCCTAGAGAGGACACTGTTGTCATTAAAAAAGGCAATGGCTTCCTCTGCCAGGGACTTGGGAATCCTTAATACAGTGGCCTCGTTTTATAAAGAAGGAAATAGAGCTACTGACAAGCCAGGTAATACGCCTAAGAAGAAGCTAAGCACACTGTAGGTAGCTCTATCACTGCAGGGCAGAAACTTGAACCTGTTTGATAAGCTTCAAGGCACAAGCCATTAACCCCATGGCAATCTGCCAGGGTGTCCCATCTGGAGCAACTCTCCTGATGGTGCTCAGAGATCCACGGAACAGAAGAACTATGGACACTGCGTCTAAAGGATGGCAAGCAAGGCTTCTGCCGCTGGAATCTAGGGCAGCCCAAGGTCAGCATCTTGGCTGGGGTGGCCTGGAAGCCCCGTGCAGCTCACCCTATGTTGGTGGATTGGGTCTGTCATAGGGAGAGATGCCCCCTTGATGTGGTGATTTGGGAGCAGCATTATGTATGAAATGGAAGGTCTGGGGTTTCAGGGTTTTGCTTTAGGATCTGTTGTAAATCTCAGCCTTTCTCCCATTTGAGGGTCCAAGATGCATGGAACGTGATGGATGGGGAACTAGGGCTCACACTGGTCCTTCCTGGTTCCCCTGTACACACCTGAGACCCGAGAGCCCCATTGGAGAGCAGGGCAATGTCGGGGAGGAAGGAGTTACTGGGAAAGACTCTTTGACTCTGGCCACTTCTTTTAGTGGACAAGTGGATGATCCCAGACGAGCATGCAAGGCTCAAATAGGGACTCAGCCTCTTCAAATATCTTTGTCCAAAATGTTTGTAACTGGTTGAACTGCAAATGGGAGCTGATTATCAAATGGCTAAAACATGGAGGGAGGTTTCCAGAGGCGTGTGATAAGCCTCTAGAGATGGGCTCGATCGCCATGCTCCTCCTGCTCCTTATGGTAGTGGAATACTCAGCTGGGGACAGAGGCAGACTTATTAAATTTGAGGATGACACAAAGCTGGGAGCAATGGTGAGGGCATTTTGTAGACAGACTCAGGATTTAATTATATCACAGCAGTTGGATAGGTTGAATTTAGCAAGATACAGTTTAATAGGAATAAACTGAAAGTCCTTTATTTGGGTCCAAATAGCCAAACTTTCCAAGCCTGAGATGGGTGAGACAGGGCCAGTAAGCCACAGTGTGAGACAACAGTGTGGTAGGGTGGCATCAAAAATCCAGAGGTTGTCTTAGGTTGCATTAATTGAAGTCTTATTTCCAGAAGGAAGGAGGAGATGCCGCTCTGTTCTTTCTCAGAGCACTGCTGGGGTCCTGTCTTCAGCTCTGCATGCCCCACTTTAAAAGGGACTTTGAAGAGCTGAGTAAGCTTCCAAAATGAATTCTACAGACCAAAAAAAATAAAAAATGAGCTAAATTTATTCTTTGCTACTTAAAAATATTTATTATTATAGTAAATATTTTCTCTGTGAAAAATAGACAAAGCACAGCAAAGTGTAATGATGGGGAAAAATAACTAGCCATACCTAAGTCTTCCCACCCAGAGGTAACTATTACTTTAACATTTTGGTTTATTTCCTACTAGTCCTTCAAAATATGCATTTAAAAATGAGATTAGGATGCCATTTATATACAGTCTGTCTTGTTTTCATCCAGAATTGTGTCGTGAGCGTCATTTCATGTTTTAGAGCATCCACCAAAACCATGATCTTCAGTGATTGCTGTCTAGTCTGTTGCATGGATGTCCCCAAAATTTGTAATTCGTTTCTTCCTTCCTGGCTTGTTGGCGGGTTGGGTTGTTTCCAGTTTTTTCCCATGTTATAAATAATCCTGTGATTAACTTCCTTGTACATAAATCTTGGTCTGTGCCTGTGATTATTTCTGTGAGATCAATTCCTAGAAGCAGAATTCTGGGTTCAAACAACACGAACATTCATAAGGCTCCTGAAACACTTTGCTGAGGGGTCCTCAGGAAGTTTGTTCCCTGTTAACATGTGTCCATCAGCTGTTGTGGGTGCCAGCATGCAAGCTGGCCAGCACAGCTGTTATCCTCGGAAGCGATCTTCCCCAGTTTGATAGGGGGAAATGTCACACGCACGGCTTTCATTTGCATTTCCTTGATTGTTGTGAGAGGCTGACCCACTGTTTGGTCATCTGCCCTCCTGTTTGGCGGGCTGACAGCTCCTGCTACACCAGCGCACACCTTCTGCCCCGCATGGTGAACACGTCTTGGGGTTTCCTAATAGTGGGCACTGTGTCTCCTTCATTTGGCCCTAAGCGCACGGGGAAGGATGGCTGGATGAAAGAGAGATTCAGGTTGGGGCCACCCGGCCAGGAGCTAGGAGGGTTTGGACCGAATATATGCAGGTGTGGGTCAGATTGAGGGCAGGAACCAGCCTGCCTGGGCTACATGCTGGTCACCCCTTACCTGGGTGACCTTGGGCAGTTACACACCCCAAAGAAGTCCTGGGTCCCCCCTCTGCAGTGGGGCCAGGCATCATGCTGGGGGTGCACAGAGACATGTGGAGCATTGAGAGGGCGTTGGGCACAGGGTTAGTTCTGTTAATCTTAGATGCTTTTCTTCTGAGTATTGTTATTCCAATTTCCTTCCTCTCTATAAAGAATGCATCTGTGAACCATGATGGGACTCACTTTCTCAACTCCATCCTCTGTTTTGCCCAACAAATATTTATTAAGTGTTCTCCGTCACTCTGTGATGGAGAGCAAGCACCGGACAAGCAGATAGAGAAAAGACACTCTCTGTGACCTAAATTCCAGGCCAGCGGGGGATTCAGACAGGCAGTCGAAGAACATATTGGTTTAATTCCAAAGAAGAAAAATGCCAAAGCAGAGCAGACTTTGCAAAAGAGGACATATTCTATTCCCCTTCTATGTGGAAAGAAAATTAATCACACTAGTAATCAAATCCATGCCAGCGTAAACAGTGTGACACCCCCTTTCCCATATCATATTAGCCAAGGCTTAAAAAAAGCTAACATGCAGTGTTGGCAAGGTTGTGGTGAAACAGATACTTTAAATCGTGCCATGAAATCAAGCGTCCTCTCTAGGTCAAATACATAAATATGCCGAGAAGTGGCTGTCTTCATTCTCAAAGGGACGAGCGAGCTGATGGCAGCGGGCTTGTAGGAATCCTGCCTTTTCCTCACTGACAGAAGTGTGGCCTTTGGTTTTCCTGCCTCATTGGCCACAGTTTCTGACGAGGATGGTCTCAGCACAACAGATGAGTCAGCCTTTGGCCTATTCATCCTCTTCTTTCTTAGTGAACAGTTCTCTGAGATTCTGATGTTTTCCCAAAGACCCATTGACTACATCCCCACATTCTAGAGCATTTTTTTCTATTGTGGTGATTTTTGTGGGCTCTTGATCCCATTGGCTTGTTTCCTGAGATCTGCTTCATTTCATCTGTTCCTGGAGGGAACTTGAGGACAAGTGAGCGCCTCCTCGCTCCCCTCCGTCACCACCCTGTGCTGCTGTGTTTGGGCCCCCGCGGAGGCAGTGGGCGTGTGCCGGTTGGCACAGGGCCTCATCTTCAGGTTCTAATCCAAGCTGTGATTTCCCCAGACAGGTGGGGAGGCTGCCATCCGGCAGAGCCATGCTCTGTAAAGGGGAAAATGTGTCGCTCCTCTGAGTGTTTCCTGCTGGAATGCCTGGGCAGGGACCGGCCCCTCACCTGGGCTGTTCACC
>NW_011494943.1:10450775-10461533 GCF_000754665.1 Bison bison bison | reverse complement strand
ACCGATCACGTCACCTGGTCCCTGATCCTTTCATCCTGAGGTTGGGAGGAGAGTTGTGGAGAGAAGGCTATGGGGTTCTGGGCCTACCCCGACTCCCCTCTCTCCAGCCGCCTTGCAGACACCAAAGCGGCTGCAGCAGCCAGGGCAGTGCTTCGAGCTGGATGTGTATTTTCAGAAGCTGCGGGGGACGTCATGTGTATAAAATTAGCATTGCCTTGTTGGCCCCTTACAGACTAATTCAGAGTGAAATGTTTTAGCAATGGTGGGCTGATTCTATCAGGAGAACAAGAACTAATTAAATTCCCTCTGACCATCAAGCAGTAAATTATTTATATCCAGACAGATGCAATCTAATCTCCAGCATCCAGCTCAACCCAACATGCATCCTACTTGATTTTTCAAGGGGAGAGGAAGAAAAAAGAAAACACTCAAATACTCAAGAGAGGAGACAGACATTAGGGAGACCCGTGGAACCCTGGCCTGAGAGGCACTCAGCCTCTTCCACCAGTGGGGAAACTGAGGAGGCAGGCGAGGGCTCAGGGCTTCTCATCTCAGTTCCCAGGAGCCGTGGCCTCCCTACCATTTCTTACACATAGAAAGAAAAAGGAATCAACAAACTATTCTTTAACATGATCTCAACCTTGGGGGAGAATTTATTTCATTAATGAATTTGCTAATGCGTATCACAAAGACTTATTGATCTGCCCCTTGGTGGCCTTTGGTGGCTGATGAATACCTGCCAACTTGCATTTGGGGCTGTGCTGCCCACTGCCCATCTCCTGTGTCCTTATCCATTATAGAGCATGTCTAGGAGACAACTTGAATTTTGTGAGACCAGTGCACGTGGGAGACCCAGTGCCCCCACATCCCTATACCAGGGGGCAATACCAGTGCCACTGGGCACATGTGGGGATGGCAGACTGGGTCCACCCTGGGCCTGAGTCCCACGAGTGTGTGCCCCCTCCCTAGTGAGGGCTGAGGACTGCCCCTAGGGTGCTGGTCGCTGGTCTGTGATGTGAGCCAGGATGAGGAGAGGACTCCTTCTGCAGTGCCTGAGTTGGTCAAGTTCAAGGACGTCTGCCTCATGGACCAGGCTCTCCTCCCGATAGCTCCTTGGGAAACCCCATACTGCAACCCTGACACTTTGGGGCCCTTGATTTCTGTGGTGAACCCCAAACCCAAGGAAGTACATGGGAAATGACCAAAAGGCGCTTTTCAGAGTAGTCACCTTAGGGTGCTCTAAACCGAGGCCCCAGACCCCGAAAGCACTTTGAGATACCTCTTTGGGAATAATAGTCATGGTCCAAGGTGTATTTAATTCATGGGAGCATGATCCTTTGAGGGTGGAGCTGATTTGGGGAACAGCCAAGAGCTGCCTAGGTCTAGCTGATGGGGACCCTGATGTGTAAAAGTAGGCCTCAGTCTAAGTCTCAGCTTCACCTTCAGTCAGATATGTGGTTGTGGGCCAGTTACTTGATCCCTGTTAGCCTCAGTTTTCCCATCTGTGAAATGGGATCAACCACCCTCCATTGTAGGGCAGTTGGGTGGAGAAAAAGAGCTGGTGTGGTTAAGCCCTCAGCATAGATCTAAGCTCAGCAAAGACCCCACTGTAGTCAGTAAGCTGGCAATGCTGTTGTGAATGGGAAGGTGGGGGGCGGGGGTTACAATTTAAGACGAGTGAGCAGCTTGTGTGTCAGGACTGGCTGGCCCTGGTGGGGCTGATGCTGCCGTGAGCAGAACTGCCTGGCATCTTAGATTTGGTGTTAAAGCACCAAATCGAGCCACCATGTGTTATGGCCCCTTGATGTCCCTGGACACAGCTGGGGCCAGGTGGTCAGTAGTCGCTCATTAGCTGCCTACTGTCCCTTGCAAACACAATGATGTACTCACAGTATTCTGGCCACACCCTAGGGATGCAGTCAGAAGGCAGTGGCTGCCTTCTCCAAGTGTTCCACCAGAGGAGAGGGAAGGTGCTTCAGTCTTTGAGGGATGGAGAATAAAGCATAAATACTTCACATGTGTACACTGCTCTGTAGTTTACAAAGTACCTCCATGTATATTATTTCATCTGATCCTCGCAAGAGCTGGGCAAGGCTTTCTCAGCCTCTTGCGTCTTCTTTAGCATCTTCTAGGCCCCCTGGGTGGCTCAGTGGGTAAGGGATCTGCCTTCAATGCAAGAAACCCTGGGGATATAGGTTCGATCCCTGAGTCGGGAAGATCCCCTGGAGGAGGGCATGGCAACCCACTCAAGTATTCTTGCCTAGAGAATCCCATCGACAGGGGAGCCTGGCAGGCTACATACAGTCCATACAGTTGCAAAGAGCTGGACATGACTGAAGCGACTGGGCACACACGCACACACGCTTTGCTTAGTCTCAGAGGCTCTCCATGACCCTTTCAGCCCCAGTCTCTTAATTCTCCTGGGGCTGGGAGGGGGAGTGACGGTGCAGGCACAGTCACCGGGAGCCTGATGTTCAAGGAATTACTGAACATGCAGCAGAGGGCCGCTGCATCCATTCACCCATCACCTGTGTGTTTTTTTTATCATTAAGTCGTGTCCAACTCTTTTGCAACCCCATGGACTATAGCCCTCCAGGCTCCTCTTTTAATGGGATTTCCCAGGTAAGGATGCTGGGGTGGTTTGCTATTTATTCCTCCAGGGCATCTTCCCAACCCAGGGATCGAACCAAGGGACATCTCTTACACTGGTAGGTGGATTCTTTACCCACTGAGCCACCAGGGGAGCCCTCATATATCACCTATCCATCCATTTATCTACCCTCCATCTATCCATCATGTATCAGCCAGCTAGCCATCCACTGTCTACCCACCCAACCATCATCTGTCTATCTATCCACTGTCTACTCACCCACTCATCCTTCATCCATTCACATTCATCTGCTGTCCATACTCCATCCATCCATCCATTCACCATACATCTTTCATCCATCCATTCATCCACCATTCACCATCTACCCACCCATCCACCCATTCCTTCGTTCATCCATTGCTACAAGTAATTACCAGGCATTAATATATGCTGGGTGGTATTTAGGTGTCAGAGTATCAGCAGTGAAAACTCCCTGTCCTCAAGGAGGTCACTTCCAGTAAGCACAGAAGCAATACGCTGGACAGTAGAGGTCGTCCGAGTGCCCCTGCCCGTCTGATACTTGGGTCAAACTGTTGGCTCTCAGGCCTGAGGTCAGCCCCATGGGTTCTCTTTGGGTCTCATGGTAAGAGGCTCCTGAGCTGTCCAGGTGCTCTGCACAGACTCCTGACCCCCAGAAATGTCCATCAAGTCGGGGCCAGTTGAATTTAGAGTTAATGCCTATGGAGAGCCTGACTCAGCCTCTCAGCCTCAGGGGTCTTGCTCCATGGAAGCTGCCCCCACCACGCCCCTTCCCCTCATATCCCCCAGCTCACCTTGCTCTCTGTCAGTCCTTTGCCACTGCCTTTGTTGCGTGGGGCTCAGCCCCAGCCTGCGCACCCCCTCTTGTACTGCCCTCTCCCCCATGCTCCCAGCAGGCCCACGCAGCCTCCGCACACGGCGGGCCCTGGGAGTATGTGGTTAACTGGATGACTAACCCAGTCCCCACAAGGCAGTGCGAAATGGCTGCTTCAGTAAATTTCCAAATGTGTCCGGAGCTGACGACTTCGTTTTCCTCCCAAGCACCAAACAGGCTGAGCAGGGAGGCCTGGCGCTGTTCAGGCAGCCGAATCAACCTTCTAGACACGTCCCCATTGCGGCGTCTCAGCTCAGGTGCAGGCGGGCAGAGGGTTGGGGGGCCAGGCCTGTGAGATTCCTCTTAGGAAGAGTCTACCCACCCCGGTAGCTCCAGCTCGCCCCCACATCCCAGCCCTCCAGCTGCCCTGGTCTGTGTCCAGCCTTCCGACCTTCCAGACTGTTCCCTCCTCTGGGTCAGTCCCGGGAAGCTAGGTGACGGATGTTTAATGGGTTCTTGCCCACAGGCTGGTTGTCCTGTCCCCTGAATCTGATCATCTGCTTGCTTCTGTTACTAAGGCAGCTGGGGCTGAGTGTGGCCTCAGGGGACGTCCCTGAGCAGCTTGCTCTCCACCTTCTCTGAGGGACTGTTTTTCCTCCCCCTGAACAGCTGAAAACACGAGTCATGCCCACTTATTGCATTCAAGCTCGTCTAGTACGGACTCCCCAGTCATCTCATGGGGCGCTGTCCCTCCTTCCCGAGTTTCTTCCTCTCAGCAAATATCTGTTTCAAGCCAGGTTCTTCTTTTTGTCTTAGACTTGAGCATTCACAGTTTTCCTTCAAGGCTAAATCTCAGTGCATTTGGGAGACGATTACCTTCCCTCCAGGTCATTTCTGCCACCTCCCCCCACCAGCACCCCTTGCAAACTGCAGTACCCACCTGCTTGTTCCCTGACAGATCTGCTCCCAACCTGCTTGCTGTCTTCCGGATTGTTCGCTTGGATATTAAACAAGATTGGGGCCTTCAGGTGGCCCGGGGGACCTCCCCTGAAATGCCCCTCCTGCCCACACGCTAGCCTCTGCTCTGGTCTTTGTTTATGTTTGCAGACCTCCCTTTGGCCTTGTGACTATGTTTATACTGGAGCCAGTCGAACCCAATTTTGCTAAAGACACGTTTCTTCAGCCTGATTTGAAAATGCTTCACCAACGGCCACTCCGTCTGGTGGTGTATGAGACGTGTGCCTCCGGCCAGCAGCCATGACTCGTCCCAGTGGCCTCTCTGCTCCCACAGCCCTTCGGGTGCCGTCTCTTGAGGAGTGTCCTGGGATTGAAGCCATGTGTGGCCAGACTCCTGTCTTCTCAGCATTTGGAGGGTGGCCGGTTCAGCCTTCCCTTAGCACTGAGGAGAGGAGAGCAGACCACACAGTGGCTAAGTGTTTGGGCACCATGGGCCACACTGCCTGGGTTTGAATGCCAGCCCCATGGCTCACTCTCTTGTCTTAGTTTCCTAGGTGGGTTCTCCAGGGATGATGGAGATGGGCGTGGAAAACCTCAGCTCTGGGCTGAGGCACAAAGTTGAGCCCTCAATGCACAGCAGCCCCTGAGGATGAAAGGTCTTGGTTCTGTCCCCTTTACTACCCAGCTGCTCTGGTTGACTCCGTGCCTGCAGAAGAAAACGAATTTCCTAGGGAACTGCCACCTCAAGGCGTTTATTTACGTGCTACACGCTTTTCAAATATTTTCTTATTTTGCCTTTTGTCAGTAAATATTTTGCCAGTCTTTTCTTTCTAGTTCATATTTTTTCATGCTTACAAAGATGTTAAATTAGCATGCGTTTTTTAAGTAGCCATTAATTTCATATCATCCCTAATTTGTATACTTAATTTCCTCTCTCCACCCGCTCTGGATGTGTTTACAACTCCTACTCCCGTCACTCATTTGTGTTACACTCATCTTGTGCTACCCCTGCACTCTCCTGCAGGCGTCACGCTGGGCAGCCCATGCTGTGCTCCCTCCTGCCAACTTCGCATCCAGCCTGGCCTTGCCTCCCCTCCTGGGTCCCGAGAGCACTGCTCTGTGAAGCCAAGTGTCCTCCTCTCGGGGCCTGTTTCTCCGGTGTGATGTCGGGTTTTGGTGGAACACTGGATGATACAGTTGTTACCATCACCACCACCATCAACACCATCATAATAACCATCTAACTATCACCATCGCCACCAGCTCCTGAGCGCTTACCACAGGCCAAACATGGCACTGGGTGTTCATGTCGACATTTAATTCTTTCAACGGTCTTGTGGGTATGGGCATTTTTCTCCATTTTAGAGATGAAACAACGGAGGCACTTTGAAGTTCAATCATTTGCTTTGAGTGCCACAGCTCGCAGCGGTAGATGTGGCTTCAGACCCAAGCCTGCACTCTGACTGCAGGGCTGCGTGGCCGCTCTCTGTTTCACACAGGCCACCACCCTCTGCTCCTGAAATCAGCACTTAGGGCACAGGCATTGGATTCATGAGTTCTGAGAGCTATGAGTTGGGAAAGTCCTTAACTGCTCCGAGCCCTGGTTTCCTACACTGTGAAAGGGGGAGAGCAAAACCCTCCCGTGGAGTTGACTGAGGACCAGAGACCTGATGTCCACTGCGCATCTAGCCCTGTGCCTGGCACAGGATAAATGCTCAAATGTGGGCTTTACAGTTATCACAATGAAATTATTCACCACTCCGTGTTTTCTGTACTTCCTGCTGACCTTAGGTGTGTCCAACACTTTTAGGTGCTAGATGTCCAGAGCTGCTAAAGACCCTGACTCTGAGGAACCCAGTCCAATGGGAGGGACACGCTGTCAGCAAATAGATCACAAGAGGGGCAGACTCCCAGAGGGGTGTATGAAGCACCCACAATAAAGGACCAGCTGTGCCTGGTGGCGGTGAGGGGAGAGGTATACAGAAAATTCATGTCCTTAAAAATTCAGTCCAGAAAAGAGAGAATTAGAACTAAGTGAATTAAATATATGACTCAAACAGTTAGAAAAAGAATAAAAGAATGATAAACTGAAGGAAAGCAGAAAGAAGACATTAATGAAGTTAATAGATAGTGAATATGAGTCACAGGTAGAAAATGGGATTGATAGGTAAAATCTGGCTTTTGAAAAAGTAAATAGCTGAACCTCTAGCTAGCGGAATCAAGGTTAAGAGGAAGAAGGCATGAGAAATACAAGAAATAAGAGAAATCAAACTTACCAAAACTGACCAGTTTGCATTAAGCTACTCCCACACAAAGAATGTCTGGATGGTTCCATGGGGGAATTTAAACCAAACCTTTAAAGAGCAGGTACTTCCAATGTCCGTTTAGTCAAGGCTATGGTTTTTCCAATGGTAATGTATGGATGCAAGAGTTGGACTGTGAAGAAAGCTGAGTGCCGAAGAATTGATGCTTTTGAACTGTGGTGTTGGAGAAGACTCTTGAGAGTCCCTTGGACTGCAAGGAGATCAGCCCTGGGTGTTCTTTGGAAGGAATGATGCTAAAGCTGAAACTCCAGTACTTTGGCCACCTCATGCGAAGAGTTGACTCATTGGAAAAGACCCTGATGCTGGAAGGGGTTGGGGGCAAGAGGAGAAGGGGATGACAGAGGATGAGATGGCTGGATGGCATTACCGACTCGATGGATGTGAGTTTGAGTGAACTCTGGGAGTTGGTGATGGACAGGGAGGCCTGGCATTCTGCGATTCATGGGGTCGAAAAGAGTCGGACACGACTGAGTGACTGGACTAAACTGAACTGAACTTCCAATGTTAATCAAACTGTACAACAGCAAATAAAAAGAAGAAAAACAAGTACATAATTTTCTCAGCGAGAATAGCAATGTTTTTTAATCTAACAAAGATTTTACAAAAATAATGGCCCTGCTTGTGTTGATATCAGTTTCTCAAAAAATCACCCTTCCCAACTGCCCTTAGGTAGCCCGTATTCCAAACAGCCACCTGAAGAGGATCATTACATGCAAAGGTGTGTTGGGAAACACTAGAACAGTGCTGTCCACTATAGTAGCTATGAGCTGCCTGTGACTATTTATGTAAAACCGAAGATTCGATTGCTCGGTTGAACTAGCCACATTTCAAGTTCTCAGTAACTACATATGACTCATGGTCAGCATATTGGAGTCACCATTCCAGAAAGTTCTAATGGGCAGCACTGATCTAGAATACCAGGTGCTAGATTTTGAGAACTTCTGAATTACAAAGTCATGTTCTCAGTACTCTGGATTCTGAGCTCCATTTGCTTCCTTTGATGTCAATAGAGCATCATCCACCTCTCCATCTGTGAGTCTGGCCTGAGCATCCATCCATCCACTTAGTCACTCAGTCATTCTACAGGTGATATTGACATGTAGCGCTGCTTCAATAAATACGAAGTCTTCAGCTCCAAGCTGGGTGCTGGACGAATATACGCCATGCTTCCCTGCAGTAAGCACATGGACTTGCATTTGGAACTCTCTCCCCTGATCTCTGGGACCCTG
The DNA here is from genome assembly GCF_000754665.1 of Bison bison bison. Taxonomy (NCBI): domain Eukaryota; kingdom Metazoa; phylum Chordata; class Mammalia; order Artiodactyla; family Bovidae; genus Bison; species Bison bison. The sequence continues at coordinate 10,453,580 of NW_011494943.1, read as the reverse complement.
TTTTACTCTTTTAGTTTAGCTCTCCTTGCATCATATCCACTCACTTCCATCAGTCCTCATTTCTCCACTGGGTCATGAGCTGACTCCTATGGAAGAGGCAGGGCTCCATGAAGTCACCCCTTTTATGAGAGTTTGTCCTACTGTTCAAGCTTCCACGGTGATGCTTCTGGTGCAGAGACGCTTCTGCTCTCTGACATTCTTGTCCTCCTGGTTCCGGACCCCTTCATTCTAAGCACTCTGTGGGGTATTCAGGATCATTAAGCCTGACTAGGCCCTGGCCTGTCTCTGACCTGTTCTTCTGATGTAGACTTTTCCTAGTGTAGAGCACAGAAGATAGAGATAAAGGAAGGATTTGTTGGGGGAGTACCCAAGAGCTCTCAGGGGGTACCCAGTAGGGAGAGTCAATATGTCTTCATTTTGCTGTGGAGGCTGGTTTTCCACAGTTTTGGGGTTTTGTGTGTGTGTGTGTGTGTGTGTGTGTTCTTCCCAGAACACTAGGGCTTTTTAGGTAAACTGCTTCATCTGTCATGTCTCTGAGCCTGGAAAATTCTTACTTTTTATGATGATTCAACTCTTCTTATTTTTAAAGTTAGCCCTGCCAGGCAGAGGCTTGTGCCCACAGCTGTGGGGCCTTCTCAGCTGTGATATTGGGCCACGTGGTGAAGGAATATTCATGTTGTCTCCTCTCCCTTCCTCTCCCTCCTGAGGGACAGGGATGTGAAATGCAAGCAGGAACCTGCTTTCTCTTTCATTTCTCTGCCTCATCCTCTCCTAGGGGCTCCCTGTCCCTCAGTGCCACAGGAAAGCCACAGGGCTGCTCTGCCAAGCCCCCCTCATCTTCCTGGGGTGGCCCCCAAAGCCTCCCTCTGGGTTGCAGGCTGCATTTACTGCCCCATCTCAACACAGACACAAACCATTGCGTGATCTCCTTAAAGAGTCTTCTGGTTAGATAATCCACTGGTGTCAGATAGATCATTCTCAAGTCTCCATGAAACCTGAGCTCTGCTTGCCTCCAAGCTGCAGTTGGCTGGACTTCTATTGAGCTGTGTCCCTGCCTGTCTGCAGTGGAAAAGGGAGGAACCATCTGCTCAGTCCTGGGGCTGTGCAGGACTCCCCCTGCCCTGGAGGAGTGGGCGACAGCCAGTTCGACAGCTATGCTCCTGCATCGCAAGTTCCCACCTGGAGGTTGAGCCCCGTCCACCCTCATGTCATTCCAGGGCCTCCCTTAGGAGTCTTTAAATAAGATGCACTCCTGCTTGGTAGAACCCAGAGACCCTGGTGAAAACCTGAGGCTTTGTTTTCTCTTGCTCACCAGCAGCCTTCCCTTAGCCTTCGTGGAAAGTAGGTAAAAACTGGCCTGGTTGAAATAGGCATCTGTTCCGATCTGGAGACAAGGAACCTCAGACAGTGCATCTCCCCATCCCAAGCCTCAGTGTTTCCATCTGCAAAACATCAGTAATAATCATACCACCTCATGGCCTGGAGGAAAGAAAGAAGCGAAATCATGTAAACACAGAGTTCCTACAGTCAACTGCATCCGTTCCTGCAACAATGATGATTGTCCCCAGTAGGCTAATGAGGCCTCTTGCTAGCTCACAGGGTTTTTATGAGGATAAAATGAAATGCAACAAGGAAGCATTTCTATATTCATTTCACAAATATTTATTGAGCACCAACTGCGTGCCAGGGCATTGGGATGAAGAGATGCCCAAAGATGTATGAAAGCTGCAGATGTGAACATTCTCAGGTGTAGAGGGGTCCTGTGGAAGCACAGTGCCATGCTGAAGAAGCTGGGTGTCCCCAACTTCACAGAGGAGGATGGAGGCCCAGAGAGCTGAAGGGGCTTCCTGGGGACCACATGAGCCCAGGGATGGGGAGTGGATCCAACCAGGCCCCTTCTCTAGCAGCTAGTGCTACTTAACCAGCACATTTTTTTTGGATTTGTCTGTACCACTATCCTGGGCACACCCATAGCTTTGGGGTGGTGATAGAGCCATGTCACAGGGCTGCGCCAGCCCTTTGGAGAGGGAAGGGAGCCACTGCTCCCCACTACCCCTCCCCACCCCAGGAAAAATGCTTGCTTGGACTTCTGAGCTCTGGGAATCTCAAATGCAAGCTGGTCCTTTTTTGGGAGAAAGAGGGAGAGAGAGGGGGATCTGTGGGTGAGGGTGGGCATATTTGGGTATAGCCGGGCACTTAGGCCTGTTCTGGAGGAGCACCATGGTGGAGCACCTCCATCCCTCTCTGCTGTCCACCGAGCCCCCCGTGGAGCCTCCTAGCCCATCTCTCCTTTGCCTTCCTTTGTGGGCCTCATGCATGCTGTCAGCACTGGACAAGCAGCTGCTTGACTGGAATAAAAAGGATGTCTCCTGTTTTTCACCACATGGATGTTCTCTGAAAATGAACATTTCCTGCCTGTGCTCCAGATTTGTTTTGGCAAGTGGACCCCCATTCCGAGTAGAGAGAAAGTGAGAGAGCCTGTCTGTGGACTTCCTCCTATGAGTCTTCCATGCTTGGTCCTCTCTGACTCCCTTCCCCAAGCAGCAGATTTTTAATAGAAAAGAGAAAAGGAATGATGTGGACCCTCCAGATTCTGTAACTTCTGAGCCACTAGGCCGCAGGAACACTCCTTTTCCTGTTTTGTCATCATTCTTTGTGGTTCTCCATCACAAGGGTTGGCCTGTGAGGGTCTCCCTGGTGGGAAGGCACTGCCTAGCATCCAGCTTCCATTCTTAGCCCTGAGCAGGTTGCCTGCCATGAAGTGAACCTTAGCTATGAGGACAGGGCAGCTGGGAGCACCAGCAG
>NW_011494943.1:10449850-10450675 GCF_000754665.1 Bison bison bison | reverse complement strand
AGGCGGGAGGAACCAAGGGATGCCCTGCTCTTGGTGTACCTGCTCGAACAAGCCGTCAGTCATCCGTCTTTAGGGAGCTTGCTCTTTGGGTGCTGGGAATCGAGGGCTTGGAGCAGAGACTAGAGGAGCTCAGTGTGCAGACGGGACCGTGCTGGCAGTTGTTGGGACCTTGATGACAACACTTCACCTGATGAAGGTCGTTGGTCTATCCTGGTGACTGAAAGGGGGAGACTGTGAAACACCAAATAGGTCCTGCAGAAACACAACTTTCTAGGGTTAGATCCCTCCGTTTCAGCCGGAAAGCAGCCTGGGGTTTGGACTCTCTCCTGCCACACACTCATGGCTCAGGAGTGGCAACAAGTTGGAATGTACTTCCGGGGAGATAAGGACTCCCTGAGATCCAGACTGCAGCTGTGACCTTCCTGGGCCCCCTGTAAACCTCTTGAAGGTGATTTTCTTTAAATATGTCATCATGCACATCTGTAAATTGTATCCCACACATTTGGGATTTATCTAGATTGTAACATGATGGCTTTTGCGTGTAGTATACACTCATGTGTGCACACACACAGTTAGCTACATAGGAATAATCAAAGGGGAGGCTTCCATGCCCACAAAGATCTCCCAAAGACAGTGCAATGAACTGGGTGACTGAAAAGGAAGGTGACTTTGCTCCCAGACAATGAACCAGAGGGACTCTTGGCTACAGCTGGGTGGGGGCATCCAGACCAGGGTGGTGAGGACATGGAGCAGCTGAGAACACACAGAAAGGGGATCCACGGTCTCCATGGTGAGGCTGAATTGGATAATGGGAAGGGTATTAGA
>NW_011494943.1:10441992-10449750 GCF_000754665.1 Bison bison bison | reverse complement strand
GTGTATTAGACAGCATCTCCTGGGGGAAAATTACAGATTTCCCATGGCACCCCACTCCAGTACTCTTGCCTGGAAAATCCCATGGGCGGAGGAGCCTGGTAGGCTGCAGTCCATGGGGTCGCAAAGAGTCGGACATGACTGAGTGACTTCACTTTCACTTTTCACTTTCATGCATTGGAGAAGGAAATGGCAACCCACTCCATTGTTCTTGCCTGGAGAATCCCAGGGACGGCAGAGCCTGGTGGGCTGCCATCTATGGAGTCTCACAGAGTCGGACACGACTGAAAGCGACTTAGCAGCAGCAGCAGCAGCAGCTCTTGCTTTCATGGAAGAGTTTGGAAGGGCAGGCAGGCATCAAGCCATTAAGCACTCGGCTGGCTGGAAGGACACGGGACCTGGGTTCCTCTGCCTCGAGGTTGAGGTGGGGGTTGCCTGGATGTGTGTGGAGGCTCAGGACAGCTCCCGGCCTGCTTGGTGCTCCCCATCTTGCCAAGGTTTCAGCAGTGCAGATCTTGGCCTCTTGATCTGAAACCAAACATGCCCCCTCCTCTGTTCCACTGGACGCGCTCCTTTGCAGGGAGGGGAGCAAGATGAGGTCAGGGGAAACTGGGACCCCCTGGGTGCGGCTTTCTGGTGCTGAATTTTAATACCCTTTGCCCACATGAATGCTTGTGGTAGGAGTACTGAGAGCCCGCTCTTGCACCTCTGTGGAATTCTCTCTTTCTTTTTTAAAAATAAGAAATATCAAAGATGATTTCAGCAATGGAGATGAAAAGGCAGAGCAGCTCTCGTCTGCTCCCTCCCTGCATTCCCGCCACCCCCACCCCCCGATTCGTTACTGTTTTTCTAGAACAAGAAGGAAAGAGTTTTATTTGTAGAAGACTTTTTTTTTTTTTTTTTTGCCCTTAATGATGTGGTGGGTGGCAGTGGTAGCATGTTTTTATTTTATGTTATTTTTTATCCCTTGCGGCTTTGGGGGAGGGTGGCAGTGTTTGAGTTTGGGGTGCGGTGTGTGGGGGACGGTGTTCTCTTGGAGAGGAGCAGTGCGAGCAGATGTTACACCCCCATGTCTAGAAGGTGGGGGGACTTGGAGGACGGCGCTGCTCGTGGGTGGGGAAGGACCCGAGTTATGTAAGAGCACAGAGTGGGTGGCTTGGGGACGCCGACAGGGGCAGGCGGACACCCTTCCCCGGGCCATCGAGGAAGGCAGCCAGGTGCTGTCTGCTGGGGGCCTGGTGGCTGCACTGTGGCAGGTGCAGTGCCTGCAGGTGGTTCTCAGGGTGTCAGGGCGGCGGGCAGTGGGGAGGCCTGGAGGGTGGAGGAGCTCCAGTGGGAGGAGCAAACTCCTTGAAGCTTGGGGAGGCCCTGCGCCCTCTCTGCTTTTGCCCTTCCCTCTCTGCTGTTCACTTCTTTCTCCACATCAGCTCCCCAGCCACAGAGGAGAGACCCGCTCCTTTCCCACGTGTCCTCGAGGCCTCCTGCCCCCACACCAGCCACCACCACGTGACCACAGAGCAGAACGCACCCTGATCCTTATAGCATCCCAGGGGCTGACGCTGATGCTCTCTCCTCGTACAGGTAGGGCCCCACCTGACCCACAAGGAGAGACAAAAACCTGAGCAGGCGTTGCCGAAATGGTGAGTGGCTGGGGTTGGGTCTAGGCACCACTGCCAGCCAGCCGCCAGCTAACACAGCTTCCTCAAACTTGCTCATGGGGCAGCTATGGGGATGACAGCCCGCCCCTGTGCACTCAACCCCAACCTTCACAGGCGTGGAAGGAGCTGGGGGCGGGGTCAGGGAGGGTGTTCGAGTCCCTCTGTCCCTCGGTGTCTTCAGCAGACTTCTTGGTGCCCCCATCTGTCCGTGCACCCTTCTCTGGACATTGGTTGTGTCTTTGCCGGTCATCCACTCACTCTGCATTTTCACTGGGCAGGAGCCAGGAATCACTCTAGGCTGTGGAACTCCAGCTCCATCTACACTAATGAGCCGATGGGCTTGGCACCTAAGACCACGAGGCTGGCTCCAGCTTGGCATGCTTAATCTTCAGAGCTCGTCTCATCTTCCTTCATTGGTATTTATCTTCGGTGGTTGGTATTTATCTGTCTGCTTGTTTATTTCTTCCCCTTGGAGGCCTTGGGAAAGGAAGGAACACGTCAAAGCAGGAGGGTCTTGGTATTGCCCCATGTTGAGTAACTGATTGCTGCCAGGAGTGAGAAGTAGGGGTATCTGGTGCCTGTTTGGTTCTAAGTGGATTCCTGTCAGGAGGGGAGATTCTGCCCTCAGAGGCTGATAAACGTCAACGTTGCAGCTCCCTGACACCTGTTGACTCACTGTGATTTTGCGGCAGCCCCTACTCAGCCTCTGCTGTTGATGGGACGTCACAGCGATGACAGTACTTGCCTCTCAGCGCTATCCAGAGGATGCGCCCATATGTCACCTGCAGAGTCCTTTGTTCCTGACACAGAAGATACTTGAGGAGTCGTGGTGGTGGTGGTTCTTCATTAAGGTCTCATGGCGATTTTGGAAAAATCACTAATGGCGAAGGTTGTACACATGCCTTTCTGAGCGCTGGCTGTATTTCCCTGTACCAGTTGGCAGTTGCCTGAACCTGCCTGGTTGTCTTTTAGGCTTGGAGCTGTTTGTAAGTGAGATGGTGATGTGAAGAAGTTCTGTGCTGCCCTCGCCCGAGATGGGGGCCGCCAGCCAGTGGCCTGTTCGGGTAGAGATGAGCTGTGGACATAAAATGCAGGCAGGATTTCAAAATGCAGTACTCTGACAAAGCATGTGAACCATTGCATGTGTAATTTCTTATGTGGAATGCATATTGACATGACAATACTTTGAATATATTGGGTTACGTGAAATACATTCTTGAAACTAATTTCACCATTTTTGGGGAAATTTTAATGTGACTGCTAGACCATGTAATGATCCATGTGCTTGGCATGATATTTCTGTGGGGCGGGCTGATGGAAGACCCCCTCCCACCCGGATGAGCTGGGATCCCTCCCTGGTCTCTCAGAGCCTTGGTATCCTTACCTGTGAAGAGGGAGATTCCCGCGGAAGGTGCCCCGGGACTGAGATTCCAGGAGTCGATGACCTTTTCTTCCCCCTTGTTGACAGCACCAGGGAGCCCCTCAGCGAGGCTGGAAAGGGTGCCTCCGGAAGTCAGCCACGCTGCCTTTGAGAGAGGTCCCAGAGCTGGCTCACTCCAAGTTTTCCCCAGCTACACACCACTGGGGTTTTCGGGGGACACCCTTCAGCTTTGTAAATATGCATTAAGAGAGTAAAAATAAATGCCTTATTTTGTCAACCTTCACAACAACTGTGAGACACGCTTACACAACGCCTCTCACACCGAGGTTCCAGAGCATCACACGGTAAACAATGTACTGGGAAGAAAAGAAAGAAACCACACGCTTAGAGAGTTCAAAAGGTGGCAGAGAACTTGTTTTCATTTCTGGACAAAAGAAGTGCTAACGTGAAGGCCGGGCACCCGGTGCCCAGGGACCCTGGAAGAGAACCTGTGGGTGTGGAGGTGCCCCAAAGCTGGGGCCACAGGAGTGTCAGCTAACCCTGACACGGGAGCAGAAGAACCAAGAGGAACTTTTGGAAAAGAAGGAAGAAGGTTAGTGATGAGGACCAGAAGGGCTAGGACAGCCCGGAGTTTTACTGCAGAAGCTAGCTGAGCGAGGTCATCTCTGGAAGCGGGTGTGGACTCTGAAGAACTGACCCCTGAGCCTGGGACACGGGGGTGGATGTTCTGCTGATCGGTGTGCAGAACACGGGAGAATCCATGTTCCCTCCGCCCATCCTGGCCTTGGTCGCCCAGGCCTCTAAGAATAGAGATGCTGCCCAGAGGGCCACTCAGATGCGGCGCCTCGGGCGTGGGGCACATAGACAGGAGGCACGTCGGATGTCCCTCTTATTTTTATTTTCCATTTTTGACATTGTCCTTCAGTCCCTCCTCCACGCTCTCCGTTAAGCTGTTAAATCACTCCATTTATTTAGTGCGAGTGTTTCTGAGAGCTCATTTTTATCTTGGTGAAAACCAGGCTTGCTCATGGGCACATAATGAAATTGCATAAATATACCCTTAGCTTGGAATCTAATTTATTTTTCCTGTTCATTATGGGGTAGAAGGCCATTATGAAATGTATAACTTTTTTTTTCCAGTGCTGGAATTGAAAGGCTGGGGCTTGGGCTCTTTTTATTCTGATGATTTTGTCCTGATTCAATTTAAAGCTGGTTAGAGCTCAAATACTGGAGCGTAATTGACAAAGATCAGTGTGGGTTGTAATGCTAATGTCGCGTCTGCGGCTTCCGCAACTCGACACGATGGACAGTGGGTTAAGCAGCGATTCCAGCAGGGGATTCCTGGGCCCGCAGAGCTGTCTGGGCCTCAAGGAGAGGGCCGAGGACTTTTCCGTAGCCAGTGGTCACATTCTCTGCTTTGGGTGAGGGTGGGTGAGTGGCATACCCTGGAGTAGGCAGGTTGAAGACACTCCTGACCTTAAGCACAGAAAGCCTTAGAAATCCCTTCAAGAACATCCGCCCAACCTCTGCCTGTACAGGTGAGAAGTCTGAGCAGCCTATAACCTGGTCAAGGTCACCCTGGCTCCAGCCTCCCCATCCTCAGTCCTGGGTTTCCTCGCCGTGGCAGCAAGTGCATAACATGAAATGAGATGCAAACATGACCTTTGGAAGCAGTGACTTAGGCCACTCTGTATGAAGTTCATGCATTGTGTGCTGAGTGCTGGGAGAGAGGGGGACAGAAGGCACACCGGGCAGCTTGAGCAGGCTCTGATGCCCGCCATGGCTAAGAATTTGTCAAAGGCGTGACCTGGCAAAGCAATGGGCAGGAAGCTGGGGCACCATCCTTCCTCCAGGGTGCACCTGATCCTCCATTAACTGGTCTCCCCCAGTTTGCTGACGGTTTTCCGTGTGCCCGGCCCTGCTGGGCTTGGGCACAGAATGGGAAAGGCCCAGACGCTGCTCTAGGAGCTTTGATGTGACATCCTGACTCTCAAGTAGGAACCGTGCAGAACATCAGTGTGTGCCAGTCAGAGAATGTTCTTTTGGAGGGTGACGAGTGATGATCAAAACATGTGAGTGTGTGTGCGTGTGTGCATGTGCGTGCTTGTGATCACTGGGAGGAAAAAAAAAACACATCATCATGGCTGTGACAGGTTTTCAGGGGGAGCTGGAAGAAAAGAATTTAAATTAGAGTTGCAGAGATCTTTCGTTTCGTTTCCCTCCCCCTGTAACTAGAGTTGCCAGATAAAACCCGGGATGCCCAGTTAAATTTGAATTTCAGATGAACAACAAAGAATTTTTTTGTATAAGTATGTGCCAAATATTGCATGGGACATACCTATATTTTTTTAAATGTTGTTTATCTGAAATTCACACATGTATCCAAGGATCCTGTGTTTTTATTTGCTAAATCTGGCAACCCCACCCTTAACAGCAGAGGAAGTAGAAAAAAAGAAAGCTTCATTTTGAAATCATTGCCTTAGTCACTTAAAAAATGCAGTCACATGAGTTATAAAGTCATTATTTATTTATTGTATTAGGTCTGCTAAGACAGAAGTGTCTAAAGTGAAGTGATTAGTCTCACTTACTGCTCCCCAAATCCAGCTCTCTGGGGTGACCTCTGACCTCTGCTACTAGCTGGAAGTGTCCCCTCCCAAAATACCCCCCTTGCTCATGCTGACCAACTCGTGTGCATAGATGCACATATGTCATTTTCATGTGCTATGTATTTTCCTGGCACTTTCTGCTTTTTTGGAGAAAATCCCAGAAGAAGAATTATTGGGGCCAAGGGCATGTATATCTTAAGTTTTAATAACTACAGCTGGACTGCTTTACAAATTTGAAAGTATTTACAGAATTCACCATACCGTGTGAGAATTCTTTATCCTACACCCATACGAGTATCAGTTATTATTATTTCTTAAAATATTTGCCAGTCTAAGGGTACAAAATAGCATTTAAACTTACCTTTCCTCAACTCTAGGAAGGTTGATTATATTTTTTCTGTTTATTATTTATTTGCATTTGACTTCTGTCAACTATCTGTTCATGTGCTTTATCTGTGTGTCCATGGAGAATTTTCTTTTTCATTTGTTCTGGGGTACTCTTTACATATGGGCCACTCTCAGACTTTGACTATTATATGCTGTCTTGGAGTTGCTTCTGGACCAGCTGTGTTCAGCCATCACCTGATCTTGAAGCCTTAGACCTGAACTTCTCTTGGCAGTGACCTTCTGGGTCTAATGGTAGACTTCCAACCCCCTCCGGGTGCCTAAGGTCTGCTGATCTTGGTTGTCTGAAATTCCTGGGTTTAAAGGAACCATGTGTGCCTTGAGAGCCTCTGTTAGTGCTTCACTGCCCTGGTGTTGCCCCCCAAAACAATGGGCAGCCCTGGATAGCTTTAAAAACCCCACCTCCCTTTATTATCCTGCTTTCTCTGCACACACAGAAAGCTCTGCTCCAGAGGAGGAAACTGGGCCTTGGGAGGAGGCAGCACGGAGGGCGTCCTGCTCTGACCGTGGAATCTCCCCAAGAGCCGCGTTGACCATGTGACTCTGCAGCGAGTTGCCTCGGGGGCTGCAGGGTGGAGCAGGAGAGACAAGAAGTCTCCAGTTCCCCCAGTTCACTGCAGCCATTAACTCATTCATTCATTCAACAAGACTTTGTCAAGCTCCAGGCACATACACAGATCCTACCTGCGATCAGGGAACTATCAGCCTCTGAGAGAGAAGTCTTTATATGATGGCACAGATTTTGCTGACAGACTGGCTGGGACCAGCTCTTCTCCCATCTGTCTCCCGCAGCGGCGGGGAGAGGGGGGGCTTGTGTTTGCAGAATAGGCGAATCACAGCCCCAGAGCCCGACCTAGGGTGAGGGGCTGTTACGGTACCCATCCTACTCCCTCAGCCAGGGTCTCGAGTCCCTGCACCTTCCCTCTCTAACACCCCCAGCTTCGTGCCTGCAGCACCCTGTTCGTGTTTGGGGAGGGGCATCTCCCTGGGACATTTGTGGCCAGTTCTGTATCTTGTTTTAGGAAAAGATGGTGGCCAGTGGGGCTCACTTAGCTTGGGTGTGGAGGAGGGGCGTGCATATGACAGGTGGGCCCTTGAAACCACCAGGAGCCTTGGAGAGGCAGGGTGGGTGGGGGTGGGCCTGCTGCCATGCTCTAATTATTCAAAGGTCTGTCATGTGGAGGAGGAAGTAGGTTTGTCCCTTTGTGTTCAAAGGCAGAAAAAGGATGTGTGGGTGCAAGCTCTCGGGAGACAGAGTTTGGTTCTGAGAGATATGAACATCAGCAGGACTTAGGAGGCTGTCAGGACTCCACCCTGGGGCACTGGAGCAGAGGCTGGCTGGCATCAGGTGATGGAGGTTGGGAGACAGGCCTGGCACTGTGTGCCCATCCACCCTTGACCTTCCAGGAGAGACCTATGCTGTGTGTTATTTTGTGCCCCCATACGTCCAAGTCCTAACTCCAGGGACCTGTGAATGAGATCTTATTTGGGAATAGGGTCTTTGCAGCTTTAATCACGTTAAAGTGAGGTCTTACTGGGGTGGTTCAGTTCAGTTCAGTTCAGTCGCTCAGTCGTGACCGACTCTTTGCGACCCCATGAATCGCAGCACGCCAGGCCTCCCTGTCCATCACCAACTCCGGAGTTCACTCAGACTCACGTCCATCGAGTCAGGATGCCATCCAGCCATCTCATCCTCTGTCATCCCCCTGTC
>NW_011494943.1:10435917-10441598 GCF_000754665.1 Bison bison bison | reverse complement strand
TGCAGTCACCATCTGCAGTGATTTTGGAGCCCCAAAAAATGAAGTCTGACACTGTTTCCACTGTTTCCCCATCTATTTCCCATGGAGTGATGGGACCGGATGCCATGATCTTTGTTTTCTGAATGTTGAGCTTTAAGCCAACTTTTTCACTCTCCTCTTTCACTTTCATCAAGAGGCTTTTTAGTTCCTCTTCACTTTCTGCCATAAGGGTGGTGTCATCTGCATATCTGAGGTTATTGATATTTCTCCCGGCAATCTTGATTCCAGCTTTTGCTTCTTCCAGTCCAGCGTTTCTCATGATGTACTCTGCATATAAGTTAAATAAGCAGGGTGATAATATACAGCCTTGACGTACTCCTTTTCCTATTTGGAACCAGTCTGTTGTTCCATGTCCAGTTCTAACTGTTGCTTCCTGACCTGCATACAGATTACTGGGGTGGGGTGGGTCCTAAATCCTGGGACTGGTGTCCTTATAAGACGAGAAGAGGACATACAGAGACAGACGGTCATGTAAGGGCAGAGGCAGGGATTGAAGTTATGCGATGCAAGCCTTTCCAGAGTGCACAGCACTGCTGACACCTTAGTGTCAGGCTTTTGGCCTCCAGAGCTGTTCAAGAACAAAACTGTGTTGTTTTAAACTGCTCATTTTGTGGTAGTTTTTTACGGTAGCCCCTGGAGACAAATACACCAGCCAAGCAGGTCAGTGTCCCACCTTCTGGGTCGCTTAGAAGATGGAAAAGGTAAGAGGGGACTCTGTTCAAAGTGCTGCGCTGGGTGTGGCCTGAGGAGCCCATGGGCTGGCTACTCTCAGAGCCTTTGGTGTCTCATTCAATGGAAAGAAGCCAGTGGCCAGCAGCCTGAGAGTCAGGGGAAATGTGGCTTGTCCACCTGTCCGTCGGCAAGATGGAGCACCTTTGACAGAACTGATGTGGCCACAAGGACGTGTTTACTGAGCTACACTTAAGCAGGCCCCTCGGCTGGCAGACTTACAGGGTGTGATGGTGCATTTTGCTGGAAGGCACACGTGTTTTACCGGTATTGCCAGGAGTATGTGGCCCAAGACAAAGGTGTTAGTTGGGTGATGATTAGTATAATGGGGGTTCTGGAGCCAAACTCTCGGGTCAAGGGGATGGCACTTTTTCATCCCCACCCCTCTGTGAAGTCACTTAATTCTAGCTGTGAATGGAAGAGAGAAGGGTGAGGAGAGAGGGTGTCTGGCTGTGCAAGAAGCTGTGGAGGGAGGCACTGTGCAGACAGACCTGCGGTAGCTGCTGTTCATGGGCAGAGGGGGCTGGGGTCTTCGAGTGGCCTGCAGAGGGGAGACCAGCCCTTCCCCAGAGGCTGGCTTCTGATTGAGGGCTCATCTGCTCCTAGAATAAGAGGGGACCCTTCCACTGCCTGGCGGACCCACTATCAGTGTGGACTCTTCTGGCCCTGCTCAGCCAGTGGCCCCACAAACGTGGACCCCACGGTCCTCCTTGGGCCCCAGCACAGGCCATTCCTGTGTTCGCATGGTCATCCTCACCCAGGCGACTTTGTCTTTGGGAGCAGGCCGTCTTGTCTTGCCCTATGCTCCCCCAGCATGTGGCCTGGCCAGGCCCTGTGGGCATGCAGCTGACCTGTGAGCCCAGGCACCTCAGAGGGGCAGTGGGGCCGCTTTCTACCCTCCAGATCACCTGTGGATCTGAATGTTGGGATGAGTGTTCTGGGTGGTGATGGAGAGGGTGAAGGTCTAGTGAGAGTGAATGCAGCATCTCATGGTGATGTCTCAGAGGGCAGGCAGGGAAGAGCCTTGCTGGGGAGTTGGCCCCACAGGCTGATGGCTCCCAGAGACGTCCAGGCCCTCTTGCTTCTTACTGACCTGGGCTTGGTGCAGGGAGAGGGAGGCCACCCTGACCTCAAGACTGAGCACTCAGTCCACAGGAGGCCCTATGCTCTTAGCAGTGACTGGTTCTGGCTAATGAGACAGGAGGAGTATCTTCCAGCATGGAGAGTCAGCTTCTGTGAATGGTTCTTGGCTTCTAAGAGGGGCCTCGGGATGTTGCTATGGATCTACTGCAGACATCCTGCTCCCAGCCTGACGGGAGGTGCAGGGCAAGCAGGGGGCAAGGACCTGTGTCCTGGTGACAAAGGGAGGTGCTGAATCACCCAGCCCTGCGCCAGCCCTAGCCTGGACTTCCTGTCCAGGAAGTGGATCCCAGGGTGTGGGATCACGCTCGGCACCAGGAAGCTTCCACGTGGGACCCAGAATTTGTGTCTCCCAGGGCCACCAGCACCCTGAGTCGCTGAGCCTTGTTTTCCCTGGGATCAGCCTCTGAGGCACTTATTAAAGTGGCTCCCACCTGGGCAGAGATCCTCCACCTTTATTTCATTCATGGCAGGTTGGTGTTTCCCTGAAGGAGCTCCCCTAAAGTGCACAGGAAAGCAATAAACCAATAAACCAGAAGCCACAGTTGCTTGGCATCCATGATGCTTTGCAAGCACAGATCTGTGCTCCTAAGGACACTGCTGTTGGGTCGCAGTGGCTCTGAGGCTGGCACAGCTTACCACCAGTCATCCTTGGTTCTGCCCCAGGCTGATCTCCTCCTCGGGTTTTCAACCAAGCTGCGGGGACCAGTGGTAGGAAGCGCTGCTGGCGGATCCTGAGGCCGGACCTGGGTGGGGAGGGGGAGGGAATCTCAGCCCCTCCAGCACCCTGCTCATCCTGCTCTGGTGAGGGCCTGAGTCTGTCCGGAGCTGCTCTCAAGGCCCCAATCCCTGGTCCCCAAAGGGGAACCGTGTGTGCTTGGCCCCAGGATTTCTCCTGACCCTGGGGGAGCCCCCTTTGCTCTTCTTGGAGTTGGCCTCAGCTCTGACCCCTATAAGCTCCCTCGTGTTCTCCATTCATTTACCCCTCTTCTGTGGGGCTCCTGGTGAGACCACAGTGGGAGGGACCCCAGGGGCTCTGCCTGTGCCTCATCCAAGAGGATGAGGGGGCATCCCCAGGCTCTTTGCACCTCATCTATTGTCACTGTGAAACAGCAGACCCCAGCCCAAACTCCCATGTCCCATTTGAGGAACATGCCTCCTTCCTGGCAGAGAAGCTGCGAGTCCTGTGAGTCCCTTCTCAGACTCAGGAGGGATTCAGGCTCCTCACTCCTCCCACCTCCATATGCGGCCCCTCTGGCTTTCTTCTTGGGGAATGGCTTGACAAAGTCCAGATGACTGCGATCTTACTGTCCCCAAACTACTCTAGACATCTTACCTGAGGTCTTAGCCTGCTTCTGCAGCCATGACAAAAATAGCGCAGACAGGGTAGCTTAAGCAGCAGGAGTTTAATTCTCACAGTTCTAGAGGCTCAAAGTCTGCGATCAAGATGTGGTGTGGTCAGGTTCTAGTGAGGGCCCTCTTCTGGCTTGCAGACTGCTGCTTTCTTGATGACCTCACATGGTGGGGAGAGGGCTCTGGTGTCTCTTCCTATTAGAGTACTAATCCCATCACAAAGGCCCAATCCTCAGGCTTCATCTAACCCTGATCACCTTCTACCTCCAAATACTGTTCCATTGAGGGTTAGGGCTTCAGTGGGCTTCCCTGGTGGCTCAGTGGTAAAGAATCCGCCTGCAGTGCAGGAGCCACAGGTTCAACCTCCTGAGTCGTGAGGATCTTCTGGAGGAAGGCATGGCATCCCACTCCAGTATTCTTGCCTGGAGAACCCCATGGACAGAGGAGTCTGGAAGGTTAGAGTCCATGGGGTCGCAAAGAGTTGGACGTGACTGAAGCGACTTAGCACGCTTGCATGTGGGCTTCAGCATATGAATTTTGAGGGAATGCAAGCATTCAGTCCATGACACCTGCAGTGAGAGGAAGTCAAGTCAGTCCTTCAGAACAATGATATTATTTATATCTGAAAATACCACTAGCCAAGGGGAGCCTCCTGCCCCTTGAGCTCAGATCAAGTGTAGAAACATTCACAGTATTAGTTATAAAGGTCAGTAGTAAAACCTTTTCACTGTTGCTCAGAATTGATTACCTTTCATACATGTACATCTCCACCCCAGTATCATTTATCCATCAACAAATTCTCAGATATCCACTGTTGCCTTTATACACACACACACAGACCTACACACACAACTCTGGACATAACTCCTTCTTGTTTTAAATTAGTCTATTCTTTTGCTTCTCAGAACTATAGAGATCATGCCTAGGTAGCCTGGAAGATCTTTGGATGTTGCAGATCTGGCTGTTTTCCTCACTGATCCATTTCAGTAAGAGAAGGTCTCAGAGAAGGGGGCTCTCTTTTGAGGTTCATGTCTTTTAATCAAGTTTGGTTTTTTAAAATATTGTAGAATTTGGACTACAGAGGAAAAAACTTAAAAAAATAATATTTTTCTGTAATCATAGAGCTGATTTATTGACAAAGGGCATTTTCCTGTTTAATGCTTAATTGTAGTGTTCTGTATTATAAAATTTTCCTTTCCTGTCTTCAGCCATCCTTTTAGTATTCTTTGGCTAATTCAGTCATTAAAAAATGATGTTGTGGAAGAATACTTAGTGATTTAGTATGAGACATAGTTAAGTGAAAAAAAAGTTATAAAATGGAATGTACAGTATGATCCCACTTAGTACCAAAAATATATATTCTATGCATAGGAAAGTCTGGGAGGGTATTATGCTCAAAATGTTAACAGGAGTTATTTCGGGGTAGTGGGATTGTGGGTTATTTTAAATTTTCTTCTTTTTGCATAAGTGTAGTTTCTAAATTTTCTGCAGTGAATATGTATTCCTTTTATAATAAGGACAAGATCACAGATCATGCCAAAGGCTGTTCAGATTCTCTGACCACAAGGGGCCCAGGTTGCTCCTCCTGTGCTGGACAGCTCCCATGCTCAGCCTGGGGTTGCCCACCACAAACTTCCCTCCCAACACTCCTGGGACTCTGGGCTGGGCAAAGCTGACGCTGGTTTACCCTAGTGCTGAAGTGACTTGGCGACCCCTCCCTGACAGGTGGGTTTATCACCACCCTCCTTGATGGGCCTCTAGTCCTCTACTGTACCCACGCCAGCCAATGGTTGTGCTGGTGGCATAGCTGGTTAAGTCCAGGGTATGGCTGGGGCATGGCCTCAGGAGGATTTCTGAAGCCTGAACAGTCCCCCTCGCACCTCCCACCGCCAGTTCTGGAGGCAGGCTTGGCCCCCAGCACCCACAGCAGCTGGGGAAGATGGACAGTTCAGCCTGTCCCATCCCCAGGGTGGTCCTACAAGAAAAGCAAAGGACAGAGCTTGCATGGTAGAGAAGGCCAAAGCCCAGCTACCCCACCAACTAGCTCTTCATCGACTCTCTGAGCCTCAGCCTCCTTAACCTACAAAATGAGGATGATGCTGTGAAAATGAGATGAAAAACGAGGTTCAAGGACCTTGGGTGGGGCTTGAAACAGGGCGGGTACTGAGCATATATGCCTCCTCTTTCTCACCTTTAAGGGAGGCATAGTCCAACTGGGGACACACCCACCCTGGTATAAACTGGTGAAGTTCACTGGGGAAGCTTCTACATGTCAGTGGACATTCAGGTCCAGATTGATGAGGGCTATTTCAACAGGAGTCGTTCGTTCTTTAACACACACGCATGTATGCACATACATTTTTAACAGTCTCCTGACAGAAGAGAGTCACGGAGCAGGGACTGGTCCCTGTGGCCTTGCT
>NW_011494943.1:10435642-10435817 GCF_000754665.1 Bison bison bison | reverse complement strand
GTCCTGGGAGTCTAGTGTGCATGTGATTCAACAGTAGCCACCCCTGGACAGGGCAGCAACCAAGCTTTCCAGCATCATCGAGGCAGAGGCCAGAGCCCCAGGATTACTCCTGGCTGCTCTGTCCTGGGGAGCAGCAGCAGGAGCAAGGGGAGGCTCCCTACTCTGAAGGTGTGGG
>NW_011494943.1:10422586-10435542 GCF_000754665.1 Bison bison bison | reverse complement strand
TGGGCCTCCCTCACTGGCCAGGTCATCTTCCTCTCCTCTGACCTCCTAAATATCGTCTGCTGCCCAGTCCACTGGCCTTGGACCTTGGATCTGTCCACTCGTCTCCATTTCCTTGGGCACTAGCAACCACTGTCGGCTTCCATGCCTGTGGCCTTGATGCTTCTGTCCTGCAGTGAGAGACCCTCCTGCATTGCAGATCTGCTCATGCTGGCCCCTGCCTCACCCATCCGTGCTGCCCAAGGGCTCTGAACGGTCCAGCCTGGCTTTGCTGCAGGCCACCCAACTCTGCCTTTAGGGCCAGCACATGGGGGACATTACAACAGGGAAACTGGGCCTACCTCTCCCCCCTTCCCCCACTCCTGTGCAGTTCTCACACAGATCTGTCATGCAGAGGACCACTTTGGGATGTCCTGGAGAAACAGGTGAGAGGTGTCATGGTAGTTCTGGTGAGACCTCCCTAAAAAAATCAGATGAGGGCTAAAGAAACGCCAAGGAGGGCACTGGGCCATCTGCTCTGCTTTCTGCAAACCTGAGCCCTGACACAGCAAAATCTGGCCATGAGTATTCAGATCACACGAAGCCCCTCTCTGGCCGCAGCCCCCTCTTGAATTGGTGTTTGCTCAAGCCCATCGCTGGTGAGAGTGTTTGTGCGCATGGAGGAAGCTGGTCAGGTGAGCAGCTGGTCAGGAGGGAAGTGTTTCAGAGATGGAGGTGAATCACTGCGAACATGATTGGATTTACAAAAATTGGTTTGACACAAATTTTCAGGAATCCATCTGGGCTCCATGAGAGGTAGAGCTGTTCCCTTTTCTAGATTCCCAGGAAGCTTATGTTCTGGGGAAACTGGGTGTATTTGCTGCCAACAGAGGTTTTATTTTTAGCCAAATGTGAGAAAGGGAAGAGGGGCCCAGAGGTGGGGGCCGAGGTGCCCTGAGTGGAGCCATGCTGGTGGGAATAGTGGTGAAGAGGGCAGCCCTTGAGGTGGAGACTGGGACCCGACCTCAGAGGGTCTGCCACCTTTTTCCTTCGGGGGAAGATGGTTCCCTGCTGCAAGCCTCTCTGTGGGCTGGGATGCGATGGTGCGGCCAGTCTCCTCCCCCGACTTGTGTGCTAAGATGAATACCAAACGCTACCAGCCATCACGCGTTCTAAATTTACAGGGTGCTTGTCCTTCACTGGTTGCTTAAAAGTGAAGCTGCCTTAGATGACGAGGATGCTAAAGCTGGAGCAGCGTGGCAGCTGCCAGTTTCGCGGGCCCCACCTGCTGGCCTGTGCCGCCCTCGCCCGAGCCCTGCGGCCTCCTCACCCCACCTGGGCCTCCTGGGTGGGGCAGCGGTCAGAGGCCACAGGGAAGGGTGGGCTTGCAGCCGGAGCGCCCCTCCCCTGATGCAGGCACAGTCTGTGTGGGGACTGAGAGGTAGGATCTGGGCACTTGGCAACGACAGTGATGTTTCTCTGTGCCGCACCTCCCAGCTGGGAGCCTGCTGTTCTATTTTCCTCACCACCAGAACTGGCCAAGTCCTCGGCCTGGTGGAGCCCTGCAGGGGCGATGCCCTAGGAGAGCTTGAGGGGGCGCAAGCAGGCACCAGAATGCCACCCCCTACATCCACCACTAAATCTCAAGCTGCTTAGAGTCCACTGCTGAGAACAGACCCTCTTGAGATGCTTGTGGCCTTGGAGGAGCTGTCCCCCCCACCCCTGAACTCCCAGAGGCCCATCATCTGTGCACCCTCAGTACTCTGCGCATGCCTTACGGTTCCGTAATGAGGACCCATAGGAGCTTTATCAGGGTTCCCCCAGCCCTGGGGGAGGCTCATTGTCTCTGAAGCCCCAGGGCTGAGACAGGCCAGGGCCCAAGGATGGAGTGAATAAAGGAACAAGGGAGAGCCCACCACCCACCCTGGTTTCTCCTGGTCTGGCTCGCGGGGCTGGCTTTCCTCTTAGTGTTGAACTTCGTGGGTGGATTTCACCACAACCTCAAAATAAAATACTGTCACCTGAGCTCCAGGTGAGCAATTTCTGGGCATGGGCTGAGGCATGAAGATGGAGATGGCATGGTTCTGGCCCACATGCATCTCATACACTCGAGGGGAGCTGGACACATGAACTGTGTTGGGTGGATGAATGCTGGCAAGTGTTTATTCACAGAGCACTGAGAGTGATGAGAGAGGGTGAGGAACGTGGCATTTTGAGTAAGTCACCTCCCCGCCCCCAGCCAACCATCCCAAAGTCTCACTGCAACTTTCCATGGCAGGAAGGGCTGCTGGCCTCCTGCGTGTGCATGACCAGAGGGAGGAAGGCCAGAGGCCTGGGGCACCTGGACCCTTGCAGACGACGGGTGGAGTGCAGGGGCTGGGGGTGGTGGAGCATGTGTGGGCAGGAGAGTGATGTGGGATTCAGAGAATGGACCTCGGCAGGCTCAGCGGATGGGGCTATCCAGCTCTAGTACCAAGAGAGCCCTTGAAGCAGGGCCCCCTGGCTGAGTGTGGCCCATCCTCACCCTTTTGAACCTGCTGGACCATCAATTGTAGGTGAAAGTTTTTCCCTAGGCTTGATGTTTGTCTTAAAAATATTCTGTCCCTGTGGGTTTTTATCTTTACTCTGAAATTCTTTTAGTTTGGGCTTCCTGTCCCGAATCACATCAGAAATGCTTATTAACAACTTTCTGGCACGTTCCCTTCTCTGAAAACACAGATTAACATCCAGGTACCAGTGCAGGGTGCTCACCCTAGCTTGGCCTCTCCAGAGTTCATGGAGCTTGCACTCACTTTGCCAGAACTGAGGTTTTTTTCCCCAAGGTGGGTAAGAAGAAAACACTGTGGGCATGTCCTCCCCATGGGGGGTGTACTCCTTGTCTTTACATCCCTTTAAAAATCCCCCCATCCATGCTTTGTGTAAGTTCAAACCAGCTCCTGTAGAGTTGAAATGTTCTGGAGCAGGGCTCTGTAAACTAGCTCTGTCAATGGCCAGGTAGTTAGTATTTTAGGGCCAGGAGGTCTCTGTCACACAACTTAACTTGGCCATCAGTGTGAAAGCCACCTTAGATAATATGTAAATGAATGAATGTGGCTATGTTCCCATAGCTTTGTTTACAAAACAGGTGGAAAGCTGTGTTTGTCCCCTGGCCTTGGTTTGCTGACCTGTTGTAGAGCGTCCAGGGACTCCTGGAAGACTTCGGGTCCATCTTTTTCCCTTTGGGGGACAAAAGGCTCTTCTTCCTTTTCTCCCTCATGCCTTCATGCTTAATCTGAGCTTCCTTGGCTGGTAACACCCCTAAGTTCCCCAGCATCACCTCCCGTGACGTGTGTGTAGGTCTAGCCCACTGCCTCCTTTAGAAGGCCCCTCTTCTTGCACAGACTTGAGTCTGCTACCTGCGTCTGTGGCCAGCTTCCCCGTGACCCCTCCCCACTTTCAAAGGCACTCCCCTCTGCACTTCAGAACTGGCCAGCTCCTGTGCTGGGCACCTTGCTGGTGTCCAGCTGCCTCAAGCAGTCTGTGGCTCCCTCCCTTCTTTGTCTGAATTCCTCTAGACACTCCGGGTCCCCAGTTGCCTCCCTCCTGGGAGCCACAGAGCTGGTTCCTTGGGTGTTTGAAAAATGCAGGTTCCAAGTGACAGCTTGTTTCCCTGAATGCCTCTTTTTACCTCTTACTGGAAGTCTAGACTTTGCTTCCTGACAGTAAGGTCTCAAATTCACCTGTAAGCCAGGTGGGGTGGGACACAAGCCTTTGTTGGACTTTGTAGCATCTTGTCAAACAGAATAATCTTTTCCCTCCTAACTTGTCTTTGGCAATAACTCGCAGGAAATTGAAAAATCAGTGCATAGAATCCTAGGTAGCCTTCATTGGGATGAAAGTGAGTTTTTGATGTCAGGAGTATCCTTTGGGCACTAAAAGAGGTCTAAAAAGAAACAATTTGGAATTGACTCTGAGTGATGTCTTCCTGCACCATTTGCACCTGCTCACTGTTACCAGGGGGCAGTTACTTAGCCCCCCTGCCTTCATCCTGCCAGAGTTTTTGAGCAGGGCTTTGGGGGCACAGTGGGCCGGGAAAATAAGCATTGCCTCAGTTACAGCAACACCTGGGAAGTCTCAGGTGGGAAGGAGAGGCACTTGGAAGGGCTGTGATGTGGAGGTGTCGGCAGGAACCCGCTTCCCTGAAACCTTTAGGGGAGAATCTTTCCTGGCCTCTCCTAGCTTCTGGTGGCTGCCGATGGCCCTCGATGTTTCTCAGCTTGTAACCGCATCACTCCAGTCTCTGTCTCTGTCGTGACATGCCCATGTCCCTGTTTCTGTCCTCTCTTCTTGTCAGGACACCCATGATATTGGATTAAATGCTCTACTCCACTGTGACCTCATCTTAACTTATATCTTATTCTATCTACAAAGACCCTGTTTTCAAATAAGGTCGCATTGAGAGGAACCAGGGGTTAGGATTTCAACATTTCTTTCGGTGAGTGGGTGGGGAAGGACACGATTTGACCCACAGCAAACACGGGCCAAATAGAAAGAGGGAGAGGCCAGATTCCGTGTGCTGCTCTGCTGGGACCCCACCGTGCCCCTCCCTTTCTTCTTGGAGCCCCTCCCGGCTAGTTTTAATGAGGTGCTGCCTGACAGCAGACTCACTGAGAGGCACTAACAGGCGCACTCTTCTATTATTGTGGCTGCCAGCACTCCAGGACCAACTGGGTTTACAAAAATAAAGTTGTATCATCTGCTGCATGTACCGCATCCCCTAAAACAGGTTATTAAGGGGAAGTGGGGAATATCGGAAACAGATGGAGGAGTCTTTGATTTGCATAAGGTGCCATTTGCATGGCTCAGAAGCCTCTATGGAGGGAATAATGTATAGAAATACACATACGTAAGCCCTCGGTTGGGAAACAGAGGCACACTGATCAACCACAAAAATAGATGTGAGAGAGACCAGGCTAGGAGGGAGAGGGAGAGGGAGGCAGGCGGGGAGAGGATAACAAGCAAAACCAGTGCCCAGCACAGAACTCCCAGCGCAGCTGTGGAGCCGCCCTCCCTCCAGCTCCTTTTCCAGCGTTGTGGTTTCAGAGCTGATAGATTTTATACATGCAGTGGCAGGATGGTATTTCCGAAAGATCTGGCTTTTCTTCTCTCTCCCAGAAGGGCAATTGGTCAAAAAAAAAAAAAAAAAAAAGACAAGAAAAAGAAGAGCATAGTTACCAGCAAGCTGGCTGGATGATCCTGGCAGACAGAAGTTTGTGTGCGTTCTTGGGGTCCCCTGGTGCAGAGAGCTAGTCCTTCACACAGAAAGAGACAAGAGTGAGGAATGCACAGAGTGGTGATCCTGCCAGGAGAGGAGATGAGATGAGAGGGTGGGCTCAGGATGGTGATACCTGATCCTGGGATTGGCCGATGGTGGCGGCAGGGGGAGTCCTGCGGGTCTGCTACCTGTGAGATCCTTCTGTGTCCCAGCCCCTTGCAGTCCTCAGCCTTGCTGACTGATGCTAAGAGCTGGAGGGGCTGGGCTGGTATCACAGGGTGGTTTTGTCCCATACTTTCTCACGTGCCTGGTTCTCTCACCAACACAGGTGTCACTGGAAGATGGGAGGTGGGTCACTGTCTGCACAGGGCCCTCTGCAGGGAACAAGACAGCCCTGGTTCAGCTGTGCTCTGACCCTTTAATTGTATGTGCCAGGGTGACAGAACTGAGAGCCAGTGTCTGTTTCATATCCAGCTGCTGGAACATGGTTTAGCCAGAACAGAACTACTTCCACCTCCCACCTACCTTTGATTTGTCGATTCCAGGGTCCTCTGCTTTGACCATTCTGAACTCTCTGCTGATCAGACACTTTCTAATTTTTGACCTGTTTCAGTGGTGGGATGGGGGCTGCTCCTTGGCTGGGCATGTGGACTGCTGTCCTGCCATCACTCTCTGTTAGTGCCCGTTGATGAGGGAGTAGGACCCCACCTAACTCCCTGGGGCTTAATACCATGACAGAGGCGACAAAATGTATGGATGACTGTTGGAGTCACCTCTGCTTTGGGAAGGAAGCCACTTGGCTCAGTGGCGTAGCCGTCTTCCTCATGAGCCATGTGAGTGCTGTCCACTGGCCTGCTGACTAAGGCAGCTGGTTGACCACCGTGGGGCTATGCTCCCCTTGTGGAATGGAGCTGTTGCTGGAAGGAGACCACCCAGGGCTCCACTCCCCAGGCCTCACATTCCTGGGAGTCATGTGACTAGCTCTCCCTCATGGACTGTGAGTGGAAGTGATGCCTGTCACTTCTCGGCGAGGGGGTGAGGACTGGGGGGCAACCTTCTTTCCTAGCTCTTGTCTCTGGGTTGTGGCTGAGAGAAGGGTAACTGGGGCCCTGGGCCCTGCATGGGAGCTGAGGCTGACTGTGAGGGGTGTTGTGATGTGAAGACCCGTGTACAGCAGTTGGCTTGTCCTGGTGAATTCAACCGCTTTCCCTATGCTTTTCTACCAGGCTGGATGTTAGTGGTTTCCATACTGGGTGGGTGGCATCCGCAGCATCTGGCCAGTTGTTATCTCAAGAGATTGGTCAAAATTCTAAATAAAAATGAGTTTCCATGCCTTTTGGTTTGAAATTTATACACAGGACATATACTCAGACAAGAAAAGAGATTTCCATTACAAAACTCTAAGCTTAGAAAAATAGATGGTAATGAGTGGTATTACAATTTACTTCCCAAGGAATTCCAGTCAAGTGCCTTTAAGACATTGAGATCCCGGCAAGCGTGAAAACTTCTATTTGATTTACATGTACATGATTAGAGAGTGCTTCAGAGGTGCAGATAGCCCTCCCCTATTGGAGATGGAATGGGGGTAAGAGAAAGCTCTGTGGTGAGAAATGAAACCGAAATTGCCAAGGCGCAGCCCCTATGGAAAGAACAGGAATCATTTTCTTGGAAATGAGGATCGTGGGCTTTCTCCTTTGTTGGGAAACTCATTGGTGAATCCAGGTGATCTCAGCAGAGGGGCCTGCCAGGTGAAGTGGAAGTCTTTGCCGTCTGGCTCATCAGGTCTGGAGTGCATTAGAGATTCTCATCACCTGACATACCTGTGCTCCTTTAATTTACAGCAGCCTTGTCAACCAGGGGAGGTTTTATACCCAGAGACATTTGGCATTGTCTGGAGAGATTTTGATGGTCACGACTTGGGGGGCAATGGCAGTACTCTGGCATCTAGAGGGTGTAGGCCACGGACACTGCCCAACACCACACTGTGCCCAGGATGGCCCCACCTATCAGTGGTGCTGAGGCTGAGAAACCCTGACTCATGGGGCACCTGGCAAGGTTGGGAGGTGCCAGAGGGCCCTTTCCATGCGAAAGCTATGAAGACAACATTCTTTAAGCACCATGGCAGGCACTTGCCTGATGGTGAATTATACTCTGGGATCCTTGCTTTTGAGTTATGTGACTGTGCAGGTCCTGAGCATGTGGTGCCTGGGGAGAGTCTGTAAGAAGGGTGACTTCTCTGCTTCTCGAGGCATGAGGCGGGGCAGAGCTGCTTTTACAATTGCTTCTCCAGCTGAGGCGTTTGCTTCCAGATGCAGTGCCCTGTGCTCAGTCCAGACTCGGTGCCCTGCCGGAGACAGCAGTCTGGGACCCAGCATTCCACACATCGTTGGCAGGGAGCAGCTTTCACCACTTGAAGCTGACATCCTGGGGAGGGGGACCTTGCTGACTACTCAAGAACACTGCTTTGCAATGGACGCCCAGGGTGGACATGCTGGGCAGGAGAGAGAAGCCATTGTTTTGCTGTTGTTTCTCCTCTTAAAACCATTGAAAGGCTGGAGCAGAGCTCAGCTGCCTCTACCAAGCAGGGCGGATGGGGGAGAGGTTGTGTTAGGCACATAGAAACCGCTTGCCCACGTTAATGCTGGTACTGTTTGTAAATATTGGTTCTAGGAAACCAGCTCTAACCTGCGGTTTGTCTGCCGTGTGTTGGTAAACCTGCCCGCACGTCACTCTTGGCAGTACTCTTCTGTCCAACTCATTTCTTATCCAAATGGGGAATAGAATGATTTCATTATTCTAGAACTCTCCAGAATCCTGGGTTCCACTCCCTGTAGGGAGAGTGGAAGTTTCCCATCATAGAAGAAGGGTCTGGGGATCATTTAACCCAACTCTGGTTTTAACAATGGGGAAACTGAAGTCCAGAAGGGAAAAGCGAAGAGGTGGTCGCAAGTGTAGGACTGAAATTCTGGCCTTTTGTCTCCCAGAAGAAAGCCTAAATCCACCTAGGAGGCAAAAACGTAGGACCTCTTAGGGGTGTCTGGCAACTCATTTTGATGGCACTGAGGGCAGGAAGGGGAGGTGAGATTCAGGATACAGAGACTGTGGGAGGTAAGGTACCAGGATGCTGGACATCCCAATATTGGCCAGCTGGAAAGGTTTGACTTTGATTAGTTTTGCATTTCATCGAATTGCATTTAATTCGTGTGTTTGCTGGTCTTCCACTCTCCCATTGGACAGGCAGCTGTCCCACCCCTGGTCATACTCCTGGCATCTGGGCATTTGCTGGATGCTCAGGGCTTGGGCTTAGCAACTCCTGTTGAATGAACCAATGGATTCCTTGATCTGTTCTTTGATCAGCTCATGGGGACACTGAACTTGAAAGAAGGAAACTCATTGACTAGAACTTTGGTCTTTTTACCATAAGCTGTAGACTGAATGTTTCCAATCTCCTGACATTCACATGTTTAAAAGAATCTCTGACATGATGGTATTAGGAGGTGAGAGCATTTGGGATGTGATTAGGTGATCAGGGTGGAGCCCCTGTAAATAGGGTTATGCATGTGTGCTAAGTCGCATCCGACTCAGCAACCCTAGGGACTGTAGTCCAGCAGGCACCTCTGTCCACATTCTGTCCCGCAATTCTGGGAAGCCTGAGATCAGGTGCTCGCAGCTTCTGTGTCTGGTGAAGACTCTCTGGCCATGGATGTCTCACCACGTCCTCACGAGGCAGAGAGAGACTGTCTCTTGGGTCTTTTCTTCCAAGGGCACTAATCTCATCATGAAGGTCCACCCTCACGGCTGACTCACCCCCACTTCCAAAGGCCCACCTCCAGGTAGCATCCCACGGGAGGTTAGTGTCAACATGTGGTACTTTCAATCCACAGAGTCGGGGGGGCCCCATGGAGCTCCTGGCCCTGGTGTCAGCGGGAGAGTTTCTGTGTCTCGAGATGGAACTAGGGACTTATAGTTACTGAGGAGTGCTTTTGAGGAGGAAAAGACTCTTTAGACTCTTGGACTCGGGGCATGGTGATGCCTTCAATGAGACTTCACTACAAAAGGCTTCTGTAGCCAGAGCAGTTTTTAGAACAGGCGTCAGAGAGCAAAGACACCTGGAGATTGAGTCCTCTGGGGCGCCTAGTGCCTCCCAAACACCATTTTCCAGCCTTGGAGGCATACTTTTTATGCCTTTTTAGGAGCATTTCGTCGACTCAATGGACATGAGTTTGAGCAAGCTCCAGGAGATGGTGAAGGACAGGGAAGCCTGGCGTGCTGCAGTCCGTGGGGTCGCAAAGAGTCAAACGTGACTGAGTGACTGAACAATGACAACCTGGGTGCAACCCTCTATCATGGCCTTAGTTAATTCCTACCTCCTTCCCCACCCCATGCCAAAACTGAGATTGGCTGCCCCACAGTGCTGGGCGTAACAGGTGGGCTCCCTTCCCGGATCCTGGAGCAATAACTTCATTGAGAAACTTGCATGTCTACTTCACCCTCAATGGGAATTTGTCAGGCTATACAATTAAAGGTTAAACTATATAGGATTTTTAATGACCTGAAATAATTCACCTGTTTATATTAGCAAAAAAGTAAATTGAGAATATATAAATATTGAGTCCCAATAGGACTGTATACAAACACTCATTACTCAAGGCATCCTTTAGACAGTGGGTTTTGCCAGTACATAATGATGGCACCCTACTTCAGTACTCTTGCCTGGAAAATCCCATGGACGGAGGAGCCTGGTGGGCTGCAGTCCATGGGGTCACGAAGAGTTGGACACGACTGAGCGACTTCACTTTCACTTTTCACTTTCATGCATTGGAGAAGGAAATGGCAACCCACTGCAGTGTTCTTGCCTGGAGAATCCCAGGGATGGGGGAGCCTGGTGGGCTGCCGTCTATGGGGTCGCACAGAGTCGGACATGACTGAAGTGACTTAGCAGCAGCAATGGATTATAAAATGGGTAGTGCCCATTGATCCTATAATCCCATTTCAGGAAACATGGAACACAGAAATTGCTAAAATACCCAATCTTCCTTGCACAAGTATACTTATGTCTGCACTAAAAAATGAGAAGTATTTAAACAAACTGTTAATGTGCAATCTTCAGGAATGACAAGTTTGCTGATTATATATTTACATATTAATAAAGGATGAGATGGTTGGATGGCATCACCGACTCAATGGACATGAGTTTGGGTAAACTCTGGGAGTTGGTGATGGACAGGGAGGCCTGGCGTGCTACCGTCCATGGGGTTGCAAATAGTCAGACGTGACTGAGTGACTGAACTGAACTGAGAACCTATTGAAATAATACCAAATTAAAACTGAGTCATATAAAACAGATTCCTGACAAGAGCAAACGTAGGTCAATGATGGGAGAACTGGGTGCCCTTCTGTCCGTCCAATGGCTTTTGTATGACTTGCTGCTGTGTTTCAGGCCCTGGGAGGCTGGGATATGGGACAGTGAATCTGGACTTCCCTGCCTTGAAGGACCTGCTGACTAGTGGTTGGCAGAGTCAGCTAAGTCAAGGAATTCCAGGGTGAGTGACCACTGCTCAGCAGGGTGAGAACTGGGGACTGCTGTGTGCTGCCACCCTGGCCTGGTGCCCCTTCCTAGAGGATGGGTGGCTAGGAGAAGGTCAAATGTGTGTGTATGAGGGCATGACATGTGGGGTGCACACAGAAGCCTGGGGCGGGAGGAAGGAGACTGCATGAGCGACTTCACTTTCACTTTTCACTTTCACTTTTCACTTTCATGCATTGGATAAGGAAATGGCAAAAATAAGACGAATCCTTTCTGGCTAGAAAAAACCACGTGAACCATGATGGCATGGCAGGATGGGGGGCCTGCCTGGGGGTTGCATGACAGAGGGCAGGGTGAGATACAGGCAGTGAGGGATGGAGACAGAGGCAGGCTGGTCACCTAGACCTGCTGCTTTTGCGTTAGTTAGGTCACCTGTGCAAAAAAAAATTTTTTTATAATAGCTTTAATGAGATATAACTCACACACCATACAACACACTCATTTAAACCATTCAGTTATTTTGAGTATATTCACAGGTGTACAACCACCACCACAGTCCATTTTAAAACACTTTGTTCCCCCCCAACCACCAAAAAAAAAAAAAAAAAAAGCCCTGTGCCCTTAAGCTGTCACCTTTCAATCCTTCTAAACCCCCAGCCCCTGGCAATCATGAATCCACTTTCTCTGTCTTCAGATTTGCCGCTTCTGGATTTTTCTTCTAAATGGAATCATATGACTGGTTTCTTTAACTTAACATAATGTTTTTATACGTTATTTTTTAATTGACACTAAAATCTAATGTGGTACTAAAGTGTTCTTAAGAGAAAAATAAGACGAGTCCTTTCTGGCTAGAAAAAAACACGTGAACCACGATGTGGCCCTCCTCCGCTCCTACCTCACACCCAAGCTCTCTGGTCCCTGCCTCCGAGAACCAGCTTTGTCTATGGTGTGGCCGCCCCACAGGGCAGGACAGGGGTGAATTTCAGAGAAGAGGGTGCCCACCATGCACACCTTTGCCAAGGGCTGTGTTTTTTTATTTCCTCCCTTTCACTTTGTCCCCCCCCCATCCCTACCTGCACCCCTTCCTGTGCTGGATCGGCAAGAGCTTGCTCCAGCGTCTGTGGGCTGCTCACTACCCCCTCCTCATGCCTTTTCTTTATCCAGCCATTTGCTCCTCCTGCTTATGGTTAGGGTTAGCAGATCCTGAATCACAGCCCTGCACCTGGAACCCAGCCCCTCTGGCCTGCAGTCTCAGCGGCCTTATTATTACCCCATTTCCATCCTGGCCTTGATGGAGCTCTTTTATCCCCATCCCATTCTAGGGTACATGCATGAGAGATAAAGCCCTTATTCTTATATTGTTTTTCCTATTATGACATTCTGCTTACTGTCGAAAAGTGGAACGATACCAAACATCAGAAAGAAAAGAATCCTTCTTTCATCCTGCTACCCTAAAATATAAATAAATGTGGCTCTCTCTGTGTTTATGCATATTTTACACGTGCCTGTGCTCTCTCTTTCTTTGTGACCACAGAGTCCTGGTCCTGCTCCCGCGTTCCTTGCTGGCTTTATTCCTGGTCCTGTACTTCTGGAGGAGCCTCGCATGCCCGGGATGGCGGGAATTAAAAAGCAACGCTTTTCCTTAGAGTCGCTCAGTAGATACTTCAGTTCAGTTCAGTTCAGTTCAGTCGCTCAGTCGTGACCGACTCTTTGCGACCCCATGAATCGCAGCACGCCAGGCCTCCCTGTCCATCACCAACTCCGGAGTTCACTCAGACTCATGTCCATCGAGTCAGTGATGCCATCTAGCCATCTCATCCTCTGTCGTCCCCTTCTCCTCCTGCCCCCAATCCCTCCCAGCATCAGAGTCTTTTGCAATGAGTCAACTCTTCCCATGAGGTGGCCAAAGTACTGGAGTTTCAGCTTCAGCATCATTCCCTCCAAAGAAATCCCAGGGCTGATCTCCTTCAGAATGGACTGGTTGGATCTCCTTGCAGTCCAAGGGACTCTCAAGAGTCTTTTCCAACACCACAGTTCAAAAGCATCAATTCTTCAGCACTCAGCCTTCTTCACAGTCTAACTCTCACATCCATACATGACCACAGGAAAAACCATAGCCTTGACTAGACGGACCTTTGTTGGCAAAGTAATGTCTCTGCTTTTGAATATGCTATCTAGGTTGGTCATAACTTTCCTTCC